>NC_067477.1:23115441-23415441 GCF_947179515.1 Apodemus sylvaticus
GGAGAGGGAGAGGGAGAGGGAGAGGGAGAGGGAGAGGGAGAGGGAGAGGGGGAAAGAGATGAACTCTGTGTTCAATGAGGAGGCCATTGTGATTTTGCCTGGTGAGGGTAACATGGAGGCCTGAGCTATGCAGCTTTAGCCTGTGCTAGAGCACACTACCTAGACCAGGCTGGCCCCTACCTTGCAGTGATTCTCCTGCTTCCCAAATATTAATTTGATAGGTATAAGCTACCACACCTGGCTCAATTCTTGGGATTATAAGGCATGCATGGACCACAGTATGTATTTGTATTTGAACATATATGAAACACATATACACATGCAGGCAAGATGCTTGTATGCATAAAAATAAAATGCATCCAATTTTTTGTTAATGTTTACAAAAAGCCAGTTGTATGCATAATACAAAATTATATGTGATGTCAGAATAGCGAAGACCAAACATTTGGAAGCTGAATAGTTTAAAACCCAGGTCTTGACCTATTGGCATTTTAAATGAGGATTCTCTTCCTGTTTTGCAGTGGCTACATATGTCCTCATGTAGTGGACACTAATGCCACCACAGGGTCCTACCATATAAATACATATAAATACAGTCTCCTCCCAGAGGCCAAGTCTGCAGATACAGTAGAATTAGGGCTCAGTACAAGAATTTGGGTGGGGGGCCCTAAACAGTCAGTGTGTTTCTATACAAGGGATTTCTACAAGAGTCCATGTCAGGGGAAGTGATACATTCTAGTAGATGCTGCCAACTATAATATACAAGCCACTAAATATTCATCAATACTGAAGAAGAGAGACTCTGTCTTTTTTCTTCTTGTCATTTCTGAGTTTGTTTGGTTTGTGCTTGAGAGAGGATCTTGCCGTATTAGGCTGTCCCGGTAGTCCTCCTGTCTTACCTGTGAGTGTCAGGACACAGGAGCACACATCATGTTCTCCAAGTGCATCTTTATTGCTTGCTTGCTTATTTTTTAAGACAGGGTCTCACTGTGTAGCCTTGATTTGCCCGGAACTTGGTGTGGAGACCAGGTTGGTCTTGAACTCACAGAGGTTTGCCTATTTCTGTCTCCCCAGTGATGGCTGTGATCAAAAGAGTGCACCACCAAGCATGGCTAAGTATGTCTTCCTTTACATTTTTTTTTCACACTAGATTTTGCATCAGTGTGTATGTGTGTGTGTGTGTGTGTGTGTGTGTGTGTGTGTGTGTTTGTACAAGCACATTCCTCTGCATACACTGCACATGTATGCACTTTCTAGTGGACCCCAGAGGTCAGTCTGTTATTCCTCCTCAGGAATGATATTCATCTTCTTTGAGACAGGGTCTTTACTTGCCTGGAGCTTATTGAGAGAGCCAGTGTCTGGCCAGTGGGCCTCAGGGTTCCTCCTGTCAACATCTCCCAATGCTGTGAGCACAGTCAACATATACCTGACATTTTGCATGGGTGCCGAGGGTCCTTGGGCTTGCAAGGAGGACCAGTGGACTTTCCAACGGAGCCATTTCCCTAGCTCGGCTTTCCTTCCTCCTTTTCCTTTTCTTCCTTTGAGATGGGACTGTCATGTAGCCCAGGCTGGCCTAAAACTCTTTATTAGCTAAAGCTGGCCTTGAGCTCCTCCTAAGTGCTAGGATTGGGGTGTACACCATCTTTGTTGTTGTTTGAGGCAGAGGCTGACACAGCTAGGCATTTTCCAAGAGACACACTTGCCATTTGATACAACTCAAATTCATTGAAAATTCTTGCCATCTCTTCCAAGTGGGTTTGGAGGTCTGGTGGTTACGTTTTAAATAGGACTTTCTTGGGAAGTTTTTATTTCTGGTTTCTATTTCCAGGGTTTTGGAGTCCTGAGTCTGCAGCTAGTCTGTTCCTCAGGCTTTTCCAGTGTCTTCCTGGAGCCTGTGGGCTTTCTGGACCTTTGACCTCAGGCTTCTGGATGAGGGCAGCTCATTAGTTTCTAAGCCCCACTGTCTCAGAGACCGGGAGAAGATAGCTGGTTGCTTGCAGCAGAGCTCTCATGTCGGAACAGGCTTCCCCAGAAGGCCTTTGAGCTCTGGTCCTAAGCTGGATGGTCTCTGGCCTGGATCCCAAGGCCGCAGCCTGAGCCTCCCGACTGAGTCTGTGTTATTATTGATCCCTGAGGGCAGACTCTTGACTCAGATTGCTGACTCTGGATTTCCTCCACCCCCAGCTTGCTCTGGACTGAGGTGAGGAAGCCTTTCTGCTAAGGTGCCACTCGGGGAAGGTAGATAACTTATCTCTCCTTGGAAGGTCCAGCTAGAGATAGCCCTTGCTTCAAGACCAAATTAGCATCCAGCAAGTGGCTTCAGTCAGTGAAGATTAGTCAAGATTAATGTGTGTGTATGTGTATTTGTATGTGTGTATATGTACATTTATGTGTATGTATGTGTATGTATATATATATATGTGTATTATGTGTGTGTATGTATATGTATGTGTATTATGTGTGTGTATGTATGTATGTATGTATGTATGTGTTCATATGCATGTGTGTATGGCAGCCACTTGCTGCCAAGCCTGACGACCTGAGTTCAACACAGGATGGCAAGACAGAACAGACTCCATCTAGCAAGTTATTCTCTGACTCTAGGTGCAAACACACACACACACACACACACACACACAGATGAATGAATGAATGAATGAACGAATGAATGATTTTTCTAAATGACCAAATTAGGAAGTAGCAAGATGGGCTTCCGAGAGGATGGTAGCAGTGGGCTCCTGTCCTATGACACATGTCATCCCCAGGGTACAGGGCCCCCAGTTTCCTCCCAGCCTGGTCTGGGGAGTGACTGCACTCTCTGTTATTTGCACCGTACTCAAAATGCACAATGCTGCATGCTACACTGGAGAATAGGAGGTGCGTGTTGAGCCTCAGGCTGGCGGCTCTTTCCGCTTAAGGCACTGGGCATGGAGCCCACAGCCTCATGTTCTGAGCTCCTTTCCCGTCTACAGTTGAAGCTGTTAAGCTGTGGCCCTTCGCTTTCCAAAATCACTCCGGAGCACATGTGGTGGACTCGAACCTGAGACATTTGGATGGGGTGGGAGAGAGGATGGCCATACGTAACTCTGGAGTTAGAATTCTTCAGGAACTCTACAGTGCACAGAGCCAGCAAGGACCACACATTTAAGCATATAATTTGCATCTTTTTTTAGATTAAATCTTGATTAATGTGTGTGTATGTGTATTTGTGTGTATATGTGCATTTATGTGTGTGTATGTGTGTATGTGTATTTATGTGTGTGTATGTATGTATGTGTTCGTATGCATGTGTGTATGTATGTATATGTGTGTATATGTATATGCATGTGTGTATATATGTGTGTGAGGCATATATACATGTGTGTATGCATGTGTGTGAGGTGTGTGTGTATGTGTGTATGTATGTGTTTATATGCATGTGCATGTGTGTATGTGTATATGTGTATGCACGTGTGTGTGAGGTGTATGTGTGTATGCATGTGTTTATATGCATGTGTGTATGTGTATATGTGTATGCATGTGTGTATGTGAGGTGTGTGTATGTGTGTATGTATGTGCTTATATGCATGTGCATGTGTGTATGTGTATATGTGTATGCATGTGTGTATGTGAGGTGTGTATGTGTGTATTTATATGTGTGTGTGTGTGTATGTGTATGTGTATGCACGTGTGTATGTGAGGTGTATGTGTGTATGTGTTTATATGCATGTGTGTGTGTATATGTGTATGCATGTGTGTGCACATGCATACATAAAGCACATGTGCCACAGTGCTCATGTGAAAGTCAGAGGATAGCTTTAAGGAATTGCCCTTGCCTTTCCCAAAAGCTTTCAGCTATCAAACTTAGGTTCTCTGGCATAGACAAGAAGCTCCTTCACCCCATGAACTATCTTGCTGACTGGTCCTCCACCCCCCCATTCCCATCCCCCACCCCCACCCCTCCCATCCTACCCCCATCCCCGGCCCCAGGGTTTCTCTGTGTAATAGCCCTGGCTGTCCTGAAACTTTCTTTGTGGACCAGGCTGGTGTCAAACTCACAGAGATCTGCCCGCTTCTGTTTCCTGAGTGCTGGGACTAAAGGCGTGTGCTGCCACCATGCCAGCCAGGCCCCTGCCTTTAACAAGCCCTTTCCACCCAAACCATGAATACATACACAGACTCCTTTTAAATTTTTCAAATTGGTAATGAGTGGATATAGTCAAAAGATCAAGCCAGTGAGCCTAAGGTATTAAGCCAGGCAGGCAGGATAAGGACAGTCGAGGGACTGTCACCCCCGAGCCACACTAATTCTGCAGAGTGAACAGAGACCTGGCAGTCTCTCATTCATCCTGACCAGTTGGTTCTCAGGCTGACATCTCAAGGTGACAGTTACTGACAGGTAACATGAAGAACTGAAAACATGTCAATCCAGGGCCAGCCTGGGGAAAGCCCTGTCCAATTTTATCATGGTCTGAGAACTCCATCTCGAGGAGCTCGACTGGGGAATGGTATACCCCTGCCCAGTCATCCTATTTAGGCCTAGGATCCACCAAAGAAAATTACTTTACCTGCCAGTGAGGCGACGTTCCAAGCATCAGGTTATAACACTGGGTTAGCCTTAGCAGTGGTGACTAGTTGCTGTCAGAGGCTACCCAGGGTAGGACTCAGCAGATAGAACTGGGTGACCTGCCCCATATGTCTACAGACTTCCCCTTTATCCTTGTCTGAGTTAGCTTTCTGGGAATGGACCCTGTACCTGTCATTTACACTCCAACATGAACTTAAGAATCAGGTCCCCCCCACCTCCCCACCCCCAGGTATTTGGAGTTTTAGGAACACTGACTGGCATCTCTTTCTTGTGCTAGCCCTTCTGGGTCAGTCTGAAGTCTCTGATTGCAGAATCCCTCAGTCTTCACCCAGTGTGGCTCGCTGATTGCAGACAGAGTGCCCGAGCCTGCCATTCTTTAAATTGATGTTGGGAGAAGGTTGCTTGTTGCCTGAGTGCCGTGGATACCTAGGAAGCAAAGGCCAGCCCTCGGGAACATCCCTGGTGTGGCCCACATCCCAGATGAGTGTAATCAATGAACCTTGAACATTATTTCTAAGGCTTAAGGAACATAGTTTTAAGAAGCTGAAGTGAAGACTGTAATTTTCTGATCTAGAAGACTCTGTAGAGAAACACTGTCCTTGTTAAATATACAGAGGTTCAGAGTGTATCTCCAGGCATCACAAGGGGTCCAGTAGTTTAAGGCAGACTTAGCATGGGTGACATTGAGTTTGTCCTGGAACTTCTGCACTTGGGAACAGAGGGAGGGAACTCTACTGCTACCTTGGGCCCCGTGCTGCTAATCCTGTGGTTCAGAAATCTGTAAGTGGGGAGGTCAGAGTTGAGGGGTTAACTCTACCACCTGGCCTGTATCCAATACTATTGCCCTGAAAAAGTGGACACAGGCCATTGGTTTTGAGTCCAAAGTGGAGGCTAGGACCAAGGGCGTGCATGATGTGTGTGCCTCTCTGACAGAGATGCCCGTGTATTGGTTTTACTGTGTGTTCTGCTAGCTACAGGTTCCTACCTCTGTGTGTGAAATATTTGGTGAACTCTATGAGCTCTGTTGAGTGGTTATGAGGAATTCTTCTTACTTGCCCTGCAGGGCTGTCAGGACCCCCACCCCACCCCTCTGAGGTATGTTGGCTAACTTGAATGCATGTGGACAGACGGTGTGGATCTGGCAAGCTCTCCAGCCACCTTTCCAAAGGAGAATGCAGAATGTCCTAGAAATTGCCCTTCCGCCCTCAGGAACTTTCCTCTCAAATTCTGTTTTGTTCCTATCACAAGAAACCTTGAAGTGTGGACTTGGAAACTTCTGTGCCAACCCTGTGACTTCCCAGTTGGATTTGCTGGTGACATCGATTCCACTGCAGACTTTTATGGGTGGCTGTGATCAAGGGCTTCAAGATTTGCATCCCTTGAGCTATTAGAGATCTAGAGTTTGTTTTGAGTCCAAGAAAGAACTGGGACCTCTGTGTTGTGTGTGCATATAGGAAAAGGATAGAAAGTTAGTAATTAAAAGGGGGAACTACAATTGGGCTATAATATGAATAAAAAAGAATAATTAATATTGATTAATTTTAAAGTGCCATATGGATTTTTTTTTTAAACGCAGGGGTCAAAGGTTAGGAGCTGTTCCGATAACATTGCCATTGGAAACAGGTGTGGAGAAGCTCTCCTTAGAAGAACTGAGTCTGGCAGGGCGGAAGTGGCACTCAGGAGGCAAAGGCAGGTGGATCTCTGAGTTCTAAGACCAGCCTGGTCTACAGAGTGAGTTTCAGGGCAGAGGAAACCCTGTCTCAAAAAGAAGGAAGGAAGGAAGGAAGGAAGAAAAAGAAAGAAAAGAAAGGAAAGAAAAGAAAGAAAGGAAACAAAGAAAACAAGCAAACAAACTCAAACTGTGTCTGATCCATAAAGCAAGAAAGTGGGGTGCTGACAGAGGAGGCCACTGACCTTGGTCTCTGGAAGAACAGGGGCCTTGATGCCCTAGCTCCTTGGATGTTTCTTGCACAGCACCACAGCACGCAGTGCAGCGCTGGGACTACCTTGACAAGGCCATCTGGGGACAGAGATAGGATTTGAGCTGGGCCTTTCTCCTGCAAAGGATTTGAGTCATTTTGTATCTTTTGCTGTGCCTGCCAAGGCTTTCCAGACAAGCTAGTGGTTTCCCTGGGCACTCAACTCTCAGCCTTGTGGGGAGAGGGGGAGAGAGAGGACTCTGGGAAGGTGGGGAGGAGACACAAACACATTGTATCATATCACAGTGCTTCGGGGTGTGGTGGGGTGTGGGGCAGAGTGAGAGTGTGCGTTTTGAGGATGATGTCTCTGCTGCTCCCCAGTGACCTCCTGAGCAGGGAAAGGCAGTGTTTGAGCTCATTTAGAATCTACCTCACTGGTAGAGTGTTAGGAAGGACAATTCCTTTCAAAGAAGCTAATGTAAAACATGTGGTTTTTGATGCTAAAAGTGTTTTTTAAAACACTTAATGTATGCGTGTTTTAAAAAAAGGTGTGGAGACTCTACTATGGACATTGACTTTGAAGTACAGATATTTATAGACAAGTCAAACAAAACAGACTCCGTGCCAGAGAGACACAGATTTGGTGTGGGCTGCTGTTTGTAGGGAAAGATGTAGCTTTTCATGCTGAACCTAGCAGGCTCCTGGGGCGTGGGGTGTGTTTCCTAGTGCGGCGCATTTGGAAGGTGGGAGTTGGTAATTCTCCTCATGGTTATATTAGGTGTCACCCAGTATTGTGCAACAGAGAGCAGAGGGAGGCTGGTGAAGGCACTTCGTAGGCCTGGGATTGTTCCATATCAGAGTGAACTTCAAGTCCGAGCCTCAGTTCATCACTGCAACACCCACGCAAAGATGCTCCCTCCCCGTCTTCCCCATAACTCATAAACTCCCAGAGAACTCTAGGCTTTCCCCCATGGTATATCACTCCTGCAGGGATATAGATGAGGGGTAACATTTCAAAGAACCACAGTTTCCAAGGCCTTATTTATTTTTTGGAGTTTTGTTTCTGCCGCTGTGATGAAGTACTCTGACACAAAGTAACTTAGGGAAGAAAGGGTTCGTTTCAGCTCACAATGCCAGGTTGTATCCGTCACTCTGAGGATGCTACTGTCCTTCACATCACACCCACAAACAAGGGCAGAGAAAATAAAAATGCCTGCCCCGTGCTTGTGCTCACTTTAGCGTCTCTCCTCTTCTTCTTCTCCTCCTCCTCTTCCTTCTTTTGTTTTGTTTTTTGTTTTTCCAAGACAGGGTTTCTCTGTGTAGCCTTGGCTATCCTGCCTGGAACTCACTCTATAGATAAGGCTGGCCTCGAACTAAGAAATCCGCCTGCCTCTGCTTCCCAAGTGCTGGGATTAAAAGCGTGTGCCACCCCTGCCTGGCTAGCTTCTCTATTCTTACACAGTTCCCTAACCTAGGACTAGTGCCATCTACCTCCAGTGAGGTCTTCCCATATCCCTTAATGAATCAAGATGATCCCTCAATGCTACGCCCGTGATCTGGGCAATTCCACACCGAGACTCTTGAGATTAGATTCTGTCAAGCTGACAGCTAATACCTGTAAAACCATCACACCTGTGACTACTCACCAGCCCAGCAGTTCCTCTTGTAGGATTCATTATAAGGAAATGACAATCTCTGGACGTGGGAATATGATTATTCATCTGAGTGTGTTGACAGCAAAGAAAACTGGAGCTAGCTTAAGTACCCACTTGAGGGAGACCCCAAATCATCAGCTATAGCTTATGACACCACACAACGGGTACTCACTGCACCTGTTTACTGAAGTCCTACTATGTGGTAGGAATAGAGTAGGTGGGAAGTGTATGGTACCATTAAGACCGATGCAGTCTGAGGCCTCTCAAGCTCAGAGTTTTTCACAGAAACAGATTCTGTACCATGAGAAGCAGAGTGAAGCGAGCACGGCAGGATCGTGGCCTGATACCACGTCGGATGCATAGACAATCTAGGAAATTTGAATCCCTACCAAGGAGGCAGACATGTTGAGTGATAGAACAGGACTGTCCCTTTTTGTCCCCATCACTACTGCTGCCACCACCACTGCCACCGCCGTCTCCTCCTCCTTCGTTTGTGGTTTTCAAGTATCCCGTGATGACCATTGTGGTGTTGTAATAGAAGAGTGAATTACTGGGCCAGTGAGATGGTTCTAAGGGTAACGGTGATTGCTACCAAGCCGTCTGACCTGAGTTTGATCCCCGAGACACACGTAATAGAAAGCCCTGATGTTAGCAAGTTGTTCTCTGATCTGCACGTACAGAGACACACCCACACACCTACATCCCCACACTAAGTTCAGAAATGTGAGACAATATTAGGAGAGTAACATTCTAGGAAGGAAAGGCTAGCTGTGAACCCCTAGTTCTTGACCCAGTGGTTCATTAAACCTGGGAGGTTTTGAATGGTTGTGAGGGAGGGAGAGAGGGCAGAGAGATGCCCGAGTCTCCTCCAGGCATGACCAACGGCCTGCGGCTGCCCGCTCAGGGTTCCAAGGTCTCAAACTCTTGTCTTTCCTGTGTTTCCTGAGGAAATCTCCCACAGGGCCTGTGAGCTGGAACTGTAACCAGCCTGTGGTGCTGATGTCACGGTCCTCAAACACTTGTAGTCTCTAGAGTTTGGTCCTCGGGGAATATGCTAATGTACTCTGATGGGGTAAAAAAGTTTCTGTTTTGGGCATATGATAATTAAATTAGGGAAATGCCTTTTTGCCCTGCACATAAAACCCAGTGAGACTGGTTTCCCTTGAGCAACTCAGCCAGATCTCATTGCAACCCAATAAAACAAAATGACAACAGTAGCTCCATCTGGGAGGTCTGCACAGGTGCCAAGCCCTACACTAAATCAAGAGCCTTGCTGACATTTTGCAGGCAAAGGCTCATGATGCCCACTGGAATAGGTGCTGGCCATCCACAGGGACCACTTCCGATCCTGATCTCAGAAGTTGGAAAACTTGAGTTAGTGGCCTGTGGTGGCTGACACGTGTGTGTGTGTGTGTGTGTGTAGTGGCTCTTCCTGGTTGTCAACTTGACTATATCTGGAATGAATTACAATCTAGAATTGGAAGGCTCACCTGTGATCCTAATCTGGAGGCTCAGGGATACGAGTTTCTGACCTGGATCTTGGCATGGAGATCTTGAAGCATAGTGGCTATGAATTCCAGAAGATTAAGACAAGGAGATCTCCAAGTTCAAGGTCATCTGGGATGAAAGGCGTGGTAGCTCACACCTTTAATCTACCCCACACCCTCTGCTGGAGACCTATATAAGGACATTGGAAGAAGGAAGACTCACCCACTCTTCCTTGCCTGCTTGCCTCATGGGACTGAGCAACTGCTAGATCCTTGGACTTCCGTCCACAGTGACTGCTGACCATTGTTGGCGAGTTGGACAACAGACTGTAAGTCATCGACAAATTCCCTAACAATATAGAGACTGTCCATACGTTCTGTGACTCTAGAGAAACCTGACTAATACACTGAACATTATCTGCTATCATTCCTTGGTTCCTGATGATCCGTATTAAACCCAAATGTGTAGGTTTAGAACTTCAACTGAGGATGGAGCTCAGTGGGTAAGTGCTTGCCTAGAATGTGTGACACCCTGGGTGTCAGCCTCAGCACCACATAAAACTGGGCATAGCGGGGCATGGCGGCACACATCTCAAATAACATCACTGGAGTCAGGCAGATCTCTGTGAGTTCAAGGCCAGCCTGGTCTACATAGTGAATTCCATACCAGTCAGGGCTTTATTGTGAGATCATATCTCAGAAACCAAATCAAAAACAAATAAATGAAATATATTTCTATTTGATAGGGCATGCAGGTAACCCCAGCCTGGGGAGCTGGAAGTAGGAGGTTCAAACCCATCCTGAACTATCTGGCAAATTCAAGGCCAGCTTGGCTCTGTCTCTAAAGCAAAAGCAAACCAAAAACCAGGACACTCCTAGAAGTTCTCAGCTTTGACTAAAGACCTCATTGCTCTTGCCACGGACTGCAACCCAGTGTCACGTCGGTTTGTGATTAGCTCAGTGCAACAGATGTTTCAGTGGTTTTAGAAAGAACGCTGTATGTAGTATAGCTGCTACCATAAAATGCTGCTGTCTCCGAGAGGGCCTCTGGCACTCCCCAAAGAAGATAGTCTGTTCTTGTCACATATCCAACAAACATATTCTGGGGTGTTGCTGAAATATTTACCGTGCCGTTGCCTCCGGTAACTAATCACATGTTATAAATGAAGCGAACACAGAAAGATGAACATGCTTACACAGCCTCCCAATGCTGAGGCTCCAATGACAGCAACATAGGACCCAGAAGTGCCCTTCTGCCCTGTCATCCCTTTTCCCATTAGCTTGGGGAGCGGGGTTGGTCTTGGGGAGTGGCACTGGACTGGTTTTGGCCTATTAGAGTTTGCTAACCTCATTCTCTGGTAGGATCCTCCCTCTTCCGTGCTCCCGATCTTGGGTCACCCTTAAGAAAGTACAGACGTAGTGAGCTATCAAGAAAGCCACACTCAAGGCTGTGAATTGGTGGTTCATGCCATCCAAGTGTCTGGGAGACTGGTGCAGGAGGATTACTGTGAATTAGAGGCCAGCCAAATGGAGTGAGGAGGAGACCTACCCAATACCCAAGACTCTGCACACATACAAAGTCATGCTAGTTTGAATTTTGGCTAAACTCTGCAGTCTAGAGTATAGTCTTATGTGTGAATTCTGTCCATAGCTGGGAAAGACTGGTTAGGACAAGGTGGATAAGTGGCAGTTATTCTTGTAACAGACTATACATGAACAGGCAACAGACAACCAATCAGCCATGAATGTGGGCCTGGTGTCAAGTGAGAAATGTTGAAAGACACTGTCGTGTTTTGCTTTCTGTTGCTGCAATAAAACATTGACCAAACCAACTTGGAGGGCAGAACGAGTTTATTGGCTTATACTTCCATAGCACAGACCATCACTGAAGCAAGTCACCAAGAATGGCCTCAATCTTCTGACTGTCCTACCTCCACCACCTGGATGCTAGGATTATAGGCGTGTGCCTCTATACTTGGATTATAGGATTTTGGGGATCAGACCCAGGGTTTCATGCATGCTATTCAAGCGAGCAATTAACAGAGCCGTACCCATGCGGGCTGCCCCCTTCTTTTAAATAGATAAGGTATCAGGAAAAAACAACGTTAAAAGTTGAAGTTGTTGGGTTTGGTCAGGAGGCTGAGGTATAAGATTCTAGAGTTTGAGGTCACCATAATCTATAGGATTACCCTGTGCCCAAACACTAGGGACAGATGACATAACCCAGGGGTAGATCACTTACTTAAGAGTGTTCAAGTTCAGCCAGGCGGTGGTGGCACACGCCTGTAATCCCAGCACTCTGGGAGGCAGAGGCAGGCAGATTTCTGAGTTCAAGGCCAGCCTGGTCTACAGAGTGAGTTCCAGGACAGCCAGGGCTATACAGAGAAACCCTGTCTCGAAAAAACCAAATCCAAAAATCCAAAAAAAAAAAAAAAAAAAAAGAGTGTTCAAGTTCATCTGGGTGGTGGTGGCGCCCGCCTATAATCCTAGCACTCTCAGCACTCTGAGAGGCAGAGGCAGGCAGGATTTCTGAATTCGAGGTCAGCCTGGTCTACAGAGTGAGTTCCAGGACAGCCAGGCTATACAGAGAAACCCTGTCTTGGAAAAAAAAACAAATCCAAAAAAACCAAAAAAAAAAAAAAGTGTTCGAGTTCCTGGGTTGGACCCTCAGCACTGAAAATTAAAGACAAAAACAAAACAAACAACCCTCAACCAGAAATGTAGCTTTTTGTGGCTTCCTTACTTCTCAGTCAAACTAACCAGTACCCCCCATCCAATTCTGTGATTGTAAAGATTTCTGGTGCTTACTAGGGGCTTCTTCTGCACCTCTTCACCTGTCTCAGAAGACAGGCAGACTTCCCAGTGGTCACTGTGGCTGGTGGGGCCCAGGTGGGGGTGGGGGGACCTGAGTGTCAGCCTAGAGTGAGAGAGAGACCCACCTGCTTGGAACTGGCAATGTAAAGCAAGGAGAAGGGAGTCTGAGAGGGACTGGAAAAGCCAGCTAACCTCAGCCCCCAGGACCTTACAGGTATTGCTCAAAGAGCAGGTTTAATGATCTCAGTATACCGAGCTTGGAAAAGTAGTCTTGAGGAATTCCCCACTCCCATCTCCCAAACCCTCTATTCACTTCTTCTGGGCCTACAGTTTCAGGGGGACCCTTTATTTCCGCTGTAACTCCCAAATGCCTGCAGGTGGGAGTCCGCCACCTCCACACTTTGCATATCTATACACCGTCCAGTCCCTGGCGGCTTAACTCGAGGACGGCCCTTGTTAGTTAGTAGGTGGGAGTGTCTGGAAAGGCTAGCCTCAGAATGGGATTTCTAGAACTTGTAGTTGTTAGAAAGGTAAACGCCGAGACCAGGCGGCCACTGGGTTCTCTGCTTTACGAACTACCATTCTAAGAAGGTAAGTCACTGTTCAGCGTTGTCTTTGAACCAAAATGAGTGTAGAAAAGGTGGCTAGGCAGGCTCTGCAGGGAGGGCAGATCACACAGAGTGGCGGGACTGTGCACCGAGTCAGCAGGGGCTCCATGCAGGTATGGTTACTTATTCAGAGTAGAGGTGTGAGGTTCAAAGAGGCCAGCAAGCCACGGAAGTGCAAAGGTGCCGAAGAAGGCTGAAATGAGCACCTGGGGAGGCACTGGGCCTGGCAAATGCTCAGCCAGAGCAGGCCAGCTTAACGCGTTTTCTTTCTGCCAGCACACAGCATCTGTCCTCTCACCTAATTCTTCCTGGAGAGGGTGGAGTCAGCATCCCCTGTGGCCTGCATGCATACAGTCCCTGTAGAGTCTGTCTTGTTGAACCCCATAATAATCCTGGAAGAGAGAGCCTGCTACCTACCTTGAAAGATGAACTCCTGGAGAGGCTGAACCTTCCGATCAAAGCGAAAATGAAATAGTGTCTCTAGGAGGTGGGTTCGAGAGGTGCCCTTATCCCCAAGCCTTCTGAGTGAGACCAGACAACAGCCCTCAGTCAGAGAGAACAGTGGTCCTTCCATTTTTGATTCCGGGATGGCAAGGTAAGCTGATCACCCCTGAGAGCCCGCTGCTGGGTTGAATATTAACTCTATCTTCCTTGAGGCTCAGGTCTCTTCAAGAACTGTACTTCAAAAAGCTCTTGACAGAGCTTCAGAGGAACAGCCCAGCATCCTCCATAGGGATGGATACCTCTAAGGAAAAGAGTGCGTCCTGGGTGGGGGCCCACACCTTTGATCCTGGCTTTCAGGAGGCAGAGGGGTAGCTAGATCTTTGAGTTTGAGGCCACACAGAGAAGTTCTTTCTCTTAAAAAAACAAAACAAAACAAAAAAACAAAAAAAAAACCAAATAAACAAAACTAAAAAAAAAAAAACCAAAACAAAAAATTCCCCCCCCCAAAAAAAGAAAAGAAAAAAAAAGTATACAAATACAAAACCAAACCTAAGGTTTGAGGAGAGGTAGGGCAGTGGTAGAAGGCTTGCCTAGAATGTATCAAGCCCTTTGGTTCAATTCTCAGGACACAGAAACAACAACAACAACAACAAAAACCCAAAACCCAAACAAATGAAAACCACAATAAAATCAAAAAGTGAGCACTTTGTCACACTGCCTTTAATCCCAGCACTTGGGAGGCAGAGGCAGGCAGATTTCTGAGTTCGAGGCCAGCCTGGTCTACAGAGTGAGTAGCTAGGGCTACACAGAGAAACCCTGTCTTGAAAAAAAGAGTGAGCACAAAAAGTGAGCACAAAAACAAAACAAAACAAAACAAACAAACAAAAAAAAACTATCAAAGGAAGCACACCAAAGAGTAGACTCAAATTGGAATATTTAAAAATCCAGCCATCGACACGCTGTTCCTCCCGACCGCCTCTGCCAGCCTCCGCGTGGCTGTCTTCCTGGGCGCCCTGGACTTTAACTATTTCCTCATATGGCTTTGGAATACCGTTTTCTGCATGGAAAACTTGTTTATTGCCCCGACAAGGTTGGTTGGGATATTTTGTTGTTTTTCAAATTTCTTTTTTTTGGGGGGGGGGGCGGGGTGAGACAGGGTTTCTCTGTGTACTACTGGCTGTCCTGGAACTTACTCTGTAGACTATGCTGGCCTTGAACTCTGAAATCTGCCTGTTTCTGCCTCCTAAGTGCTCCCAACCCAGCTGTTGTTGTTTTTGATAGTTTAGAAAAGCACTAAGCTGCAGGTGGTGGCGCACGCCAGTAATCCCAGCAATCTGGGAGGCTGAGGCAGGCGGATTTCTGAGTTCAAGGCCAACCTGGTCTACAGAGTGAGCTCCAGGACAGCCAGGGCTATACAGAGAAACCCTGTCTCGAAAAAACCAAATCCCGAAAACCCAAAAAAAAAAAAAAAGAAAAGAAAAGAAAAGCACTAAGCTTCACAACTGATTAATGCTAATGGCATGCAAGCTTTTTAGAAAATATTGTCAGTTTTGACAAAATTTCTTTTTTTTAGTACTACTAAGTCTCTCTCTCTCTCTCTCTCTCTCTCTCTCTCTCTCTCTCTCCCTCTCCCTCTCCCTCTCCCTCTCCCTCCCTCCCTCCTTCCCTCCCCCCTTTTCTCTGTTTGGGAGGAAGGGATATAAAGACTCTCAGCTTTCTATGACATAATACAGGTAAAATGTGTAACTCAATATCTGTCATGTTGCAACTCCTCAATACACTGAGCCATTATGGCTCTCCTCTTCTTGATCACTAGTCTTTCAGTGTGTGCTTTGGGATTCCAAGTTGTGTCCTCCCCCCACCCCTCTGCACCTCCCCCTGCACCCCAGGAATGAGCTCCCTTCCAGTTAAACTCGAAGACCTCAGCGAGGGGTCATGCTTGCTTCTGGTTATAGGCACAGCTGTCTTCCGGTAGCCATGACTTCCCAACAGTTAATCTTCAATTCATAATTCCCCGTCTATCAGCAGGACTCAAGGACCATGCGTGGCCATTTTCATTAGTGCCGACCTCAAAAGTGCTTGGTAATAGTTTGCAAATTGAGCCTTTTAAGTCGTTTTAATCTTATCAAGTCTTGTCACTAAACCTGTCAAAATGTCATTTTTCTATTTTATTCTGTTAAAAAGTTTTACCGTATTAGGAATATCTCTGCATAAGAAAGGAAACTCCATTGATACTAACTCAGTATGGGTGTCTATAAAGCCACTTTTGGTCACAAGCAACAGAAAAGCTACCTTGGACTTCAAACCACAGAGACCTGTTGGTTCCTGTGTTGAGTCTGCTATCTGGCTGGTCCATTCTTTCTTAGCTATCTCAGAGCCTTTGTAGTTGATGGTTGAGCTGGGCTCACTCACACTGAAGGCTTGGCAATTTGGAGAGCTGTTGTGGAAGGGAGAAGCAGTTGCCTTGTACTTCCTGAGTTATTTCCCTTCCCAGGAACTCATTTGCTTTGTTAAATTAGGAGTTTGTATGACAATACTAGGGAATTCCTGCCTAAGGTTAACCTTGTAGATTTTATCTTTTCTTTTTTTAAACATTAGTCAATATTTTTATTTTGGGGTGTGTATGTTTGTGTGTGTGTGTGTGTGTGTGTGTGTGAAGAAAGTCTCAAACACAAGGTAATTCTCCTTCCTCAGCCTCCTAAACACTAGGATTACCTAAGTAATCCAGAGGACACTGGAAAATGGCCTTAATCCCTTTCCAAGGGCAGTGCCCCTCCAGTGACCTAAGGACCTTCCACAAGTCCCTGTCCCTAGGTTCCCATCAGCCCATATCACACCATGCTGACTGGAGGTCAGCATGCAGAAGAATGCGAATTGATCCATCCTTGTCTCCTTGTACTAAGCTCAAATCCAAATGGATCAAGGACCTCCACATAAAGCCAGACACTCTGAAGCTATTAGAAAAAAAACTGGGGAAGACCCTTGAGGACATCGGTACAGGGAGAAAGTTTCTGAACAGAACACCAATAGCGTATGCTCTAAGATCAAGAACTGACAAATGGGACCTCATAAAATTACAAAGTTTCTGTAAGGCAAAGGACACCATCAAGAGGACAAATCGGCAACCAACAAATTGGGAAAAGATCTTCACCAACCCTACATCAGATAGAGGGCTAATATCCAATATATATAAAGAACTCAAGAAGTTAGACTCCAAAAAACCAAACAACCCTATTAAAAAATGGGAAACAGAGTTAAACAAAGAATTCTCACCTGAAGAACTTCGGATGGCAGAGAAGCATCTTAAAAAATGCTCAACTTCATTAGTCATTAGGGAAATGCAAATCAAAACAACCCTGAGATTTCACCTTACACCAGTCAGAATGGCTAAGATTAAAAATTCAGGAGACAGCAGGTGTTGGCGAGGTGTGGAGAAAGAGGAACACTCCTCCACTGCTGGTGGGGTTGCAAATTGGTACAACCACTCTGGAAATCAGTCTGGCGGTTCCTCAGAAAACTGGGCACCTCACTTCCAGAAGATCCTGCTATACCACTCCTGGGCATATACCCAGAGGATTCCCCACCATGTAATAAGGATACATGCTCTACTATGTTCATAGCAGCCCTATTTATAATTGCCAGATGCTGGAAAGAACCCAGGTATCCCTCAACAGAAGAGTGGATGCAAAAAATGTGGTATATCTACACAATGGAGTACTATTCAGCCATTAGAAACAATGAATTCATGAAATTCTTAGGCAAATGGATGGAACTAGAGAACATCATACTAAGTGAGGTAACCCTGACTCAAAAGGTGAATCATGGTATGCACTCACTAATAAGTGGATATTAACCTAGAAAACTGGAATACCCAAAATATAATCCACACATCAAATGAGGTACAAGAAGAAAGGAAGAGTGGCCCCTTGTTCTGGAAAGACTCAGTGAAGCAGTATTTGGCAAAACCAGAACGGGGAAGTGGGAAGGGGTGGGTGGGAGGACAGGGGGAGAGAAGGGGGCTTACGGGACTTTCGGGGAGTGGGGGGCTAGAAAAGGGGAAATCATTTGAAATGTAAATAAAAAATATATCGAATTAAAAAAAAAGAAAAGAAAGGTTATAAAAAAAAGAAATGCAAAAAAAAAAAAGATTTATTTATTATTATAAATAAGTACACAGTAGCTGTCTTCAGATGCACCAGAAGAGGGTGTCAGATCTCATTACAGATGGTTGTGAGCCACCATGTGGTTGCTGGGATTTGAACTCAGGACATTCAGAAGAGCAGTCCGTGCTCTTAACTGCTAAGCCATCTCTCTAGTCCCCACACCAAACTTTTAACATGGATCCACATTTATTTTTATTTAATATGTGTCTTAGGGTTTTACTGCTGTGAACAGATACCATGACCAAGACAAGTCTTATAAAGGACAACATTTAATAGGGTCTGGTTTACAGGCTCAGAGGTTCAGTCCATTATCATCAAGGTGGGAGCAGGGTAGCATCCAGGCAGGCATGGTGCAGGAGGAGCTGGGAATTCTACATCTTCATCTGAAGGCTGCTAGTGAAAGACTGACTTCCAGGCAGCTAGGATGAGGGTCTTAAAGCCCACAGGGCCCACAGTGACACACCTACTCCAACAAGGCCACACCATTCAAACCATCACAATGTGTTTTGCCTGCATGGGTACACCACCTGGCTGCAGTTCCCCGGGAAGGCTAGAAAAAAAGCTATGGATCCCCTGGAACTGAAGTTAAAGATGGTTGTGAGCCAGTGCTCTTCACGGTGGAGCCATCTCTGTAGTCCAGGGTCTTACCTTTTCATCTTACCCCTCTGTTCATGTCACTTGACTTGTTCAGCCTCGGTGTCCTCTGTCCATGAGATGGCAGTACCTTTCTCGTGAAAGAGAGGCAGTAACTGGTGAAGTAAATAACATAGGCATCACCACTGGCACGGTGCCTGGCCTGCAGGGCTCTCAGGAGAGCTGTCCAGTGAGAGACCTTTGCTGTGTGTGTGTGCTCTTTGCGCCTGTGGATGGCATCCTTGAGGGTTTGTTCTCTATAGTCTTGACTGCAGCTGTTCTGAAGCACTGAATGTCTTCAGGCCAAACTGACAATGCTTATGCTCCACCCCAGGGAAAGCAGGAGCAGGGGTGGTGTTTAGACTGTCTCTGGACACGCCAGGGTTCTACCAATAATGAGAGAGGTGTGCTGTGCCTGTCCGACTCGTTGCCAGGAGGGACGGAAAGTGGTGTTTTGTCCACACCCTTCCGCGTAGAAACAGAATCGTGGAGAGCTGTGGTTGATCCTGCTTCAGGGCTCTGTTTCAAGAGTTTTATATTTATCTGGTTGGAACTGGATTTTTGCATAGTGATGTTAGATTTTCAAAACCTTACACCTTGGGCCAACAAGATAGCTCATCTGGTAAAGATGCCTGCTGCCAGTTGCTGTGACCTGCGTTTGGTTCCTGGGACCCATGTGGTGGAAGGAGAGAACCGACTTGTGCACCGTGTCTTGTGACCTTCCCTTCCCCCCCTCCGTCCTCATCCACAGGCATAGGCCTAAATTAATAAATATAACAAGACAAACCAATTATAAGAATGCAAAACGTAAAAGAAACAAAAACCATATAGTTTAGCACACACATGGGGACAAAACTTCTAGTCAGTTTCAATATGAATTTATAATTGCTTCAGGAGTGGGGCGGATCTGTGCAGCACTGGAGAAGCAGAGGCAGATGGAGTTCTGTAGGTTTGAGGCCAGCCTCAGCTACATAATAAGGGCTACATAGTGATATCCCGTCTCACAAAACTCAAGCCAAACTAAGGCTAAACAATAACAGCAACAAAAAACTTTTCTAAGAAGTAAAATTGACCAAAAACAAAAGAAAAGAGGCTTAAAGGCAACTTCCAGGACTCTGGTGGAGAGGCCTTACTTAAAGTTAGATCTGGAAATGTGAATGAAAGACTTTGAGGAACACAGTAAACTCCACAGATTGCCGTGGGTAGGAGGCAGCACCTTTGCTATCTATATTGCAGGACCGCCCCTTTTCTACATTAAAAAAAAAGTTTTATTTTTCTACATTAAAAAAATGTGTTTTGTATCTTAGGCAACAGAAGTAGTGGACAAAGCTTTCATTTAGATCATGCAAGAAAATGAAAATGTGAAGATTTTCCTTAGGAGATGGGGTGTGCCTGGGGTCCAGAGTAAACTGGACTCTTGTGCATGCAGTCTCTGCTACTGGCCATCCCGCTCCCTGGTGTCTCACTCCCTCACTCTGCAGTGGCTACCTTTCTGCTTTGGCTTTTGATTAGTTAGGGCCTCCATCTGCCGTTATTTGGATGAGTCTTTTCTGTGGCTCCTTTTGAAAGCAGTTAAAAAATACTTAAACGTTCAGAGATCTGACTAAGTTGCAGTATTAAGAACTTGTTTGGGGACTTAAAAACTAAGTCTGTCAAACAGATTTGAAACCCTCACAGTGTCTTGAAAATGGTAGTCGGTGAGCAAAAAAGGAGAGGGGACCATGTAGCTGCAGTCCACACACCTGTAGCAGCGACCGTAACAGCAAGCAGTTCAGTTTATAAGAACAGAAGAGTGGCAATTCTTTATTTAATGTTAAACAGGAAACCCAAAGCAATCCGTACAGCACTGTGTGAGCTTTCAGGGAACCTGCTATTTATCAGTGCTGGAAAGAGCCAGCAGACATTTCTGATATTTGCTTAAGATGATAATGTCTTCGTGAAAATCTTAACCCAAACATGACCGCAGGAAGCAGGGTCTGTTGTATCCGCTGGTTTGGAGGCAACTGGTTCGCTCCAGAACCAAAGGAAATTTAGAAACAAATCACAGAGCGCTCCAAGACTTGGGCAGGCACTCAGGATTTCGCCTGCGTGGGGCTGTCACTTAGCTGACGTGTGTGTGTGTGTGTGTGTGAATACTTTTTCTGAAGACCTGGGCTTCATTTTTGAGGTCAGCCTTCAATTTTGAGAGAATATAATTTGCTGTTATTTTTAGGGCTTTCATGATTGCTCGTAATAACTAATGAAAAAAATAACAGCAGAGAAATAAATGTGTAACAGCTGTGTCTGCTTAACTTGATTAAAGGCAGTAAAAAAAAAAAAGTAAACAGAAGACTAATGTGACAATAATCTGACGATAGGCGAGGGGACAAGTAGCCCTGTCATTGTGAGAAGTCTTACAGGCATAACTTGCCTCGGTCCTCAGAAGGCTGGCTGGGTCTGTGTTTAAAGTTTACTTTAGTGTTTGTCTTGTGTGGGATCACTGTTGTCGTGAATAATTTATAGCCGGCATGAAGGAGTTCATTAGTCACCTTTTCAGACTTTAAATGAGTTTGTGGTTGTCATTACTCCAGCCTTCTGTTCAGCCACCAAGCAATGACAGCTTGGCAGCTGGCTGCCTTGTCCTGGGGGCCGCCTGTTCCCTTTCAGGTCTGGGCTGGCTTTTGTGTTTCATTGAGACCTTGCTTTTCGCGCCCTGTGGCTGGGTCAGGAGCTCTCAGGTTTCAGTCTTACATACTTAAGGCTCAAAGAGACATTTTGGAGGAAGTTTAAAACAAAACAAAAAACGTTTTGGTGGTATCTGCCAGTGAAATGGATGAGCTCTCTCTCTCTCTCTCTCTCTCTCTCTCTCTCTATGTGTGCGTAGGTCAGAAGTCAACATCAGGTGATGGTCTCTTCAGTCACTCTGAACCTTCTTAGGAGGTTGAGGTCTCTTCACTGATTCCTGAAGCTCACCCACTTACTCAGGCTGGCATGGCAAGTGATCTGCCTAAGCCTTCCCTGCACTGGAATTACACATATATGTTGCCACACACAACTTTTTATCCTAGTACTAGAGATCCAAACTCAGGTCTTCTTAAGCACTTTACAATCCATGTCCTCAGCTCCTCGGCTGGGATCTCAGAGGGCCTTCTGGTCAACCCTGTTGTAGGAAGACAGGTTCTAGTGGCCCTGCTAATCCAATTCAGAGGCTTTGCTATGGACCCAGGTTCTTTACGCGCACCATTTTCTTTTCTTTTCTTTTCTTTTCTTTTCTTTTCTTTTCTTTTCTTTTCTTTTCTTTTCTTTTCTTTTCTTTTCTTTTCTTTTCTTTTCTTTTCTTTTTTCTTTTCTTTTCTTTTCTTTTCCTTTGTCTTCTTTTCTTTCTTTCTTTCTTTCTTTTTTTTTTTTTGTTTGTTTGTTTGTTTGTTTTGGATTTGGTTTTTTTGAGACAGGATTTCTCTGTATAGCCCTGGCTGTCCTGGAACTCACTCTGTAGACCAGGCTGGCCTCGAACTCAGAAATCTGCCTGCCTCTGCCTCCCAGAGTGCTGGGATTACAGGCATGCGCCACCACCGCTCGGCTACGCACACCATTTTCATATTCAGAATTGGAACAATACATCTCCCTTTCTCCCCAAACTCCAACTCATAACCCCTCCTAAGAGACAGAGAGAAAGAGAGAGAGAGAGAGAGAGAGAGAGAGAGAGAGAGAGAGAGAGAGAGAGATCTCCCAGGCAGCATAAGTCCAGGAGGATCAGCAGTGAATACAACTTCTTCACACACATTGATAAGAGAAAATGAACCATTGAGGCTGCCTCCTTCCCGTGCCATAGGAGATGTGCCTGGGAGGCTGGTGTGTGTGCAGGTCTGGGTATGCCAGTGGTCAGCGGGGTTATCACAAGACCATCCATCTATCCCTTTTGAACGTGGCCTGAGAGCAGCCTCCATGATGTTTGCTAACTCCCAGCCTGACACTGCATCCTGACGTCAGAACACCATGACACAGACACCTTGGTCCTTGGGTGGTCCCTGTCAGGCAAGGGTCTAGTCCCCAGCTCGGAATACTTTCTGACATTTGCTCTGAGCACTGGACACTAGTAGCTGCTGTGAATAGTGAAGGCAGCACCTCCTTCTGGGCTCCATATTGTGGACAGCTGGCCCAGCCCTGTGTGAACAGGAAAGCCACTGGTGTTCCTCTTTGGAAGGACTGCTGACCTAAAAAGAGTGCCTGAGCCAGGCGGTGGTGGCGCGCGCCTGTAGTCCCAGCACTTGGGAGGCAGAGGCAGGCAGATTTCTGAGTTCAAGGCCAACCTGGTCTACAGAGTGAGTTCCAGGACAGTCAGGGCTACACAGAGAAACCCTGTCTTGAAAAAACAAACAAACAAACAAAAAACAAACAAAGGGTGTCTGATTGTTTGGAGACCAGATGTTTGGAGCCAGTCACTGTCACATGGCTTTGAGTACAGAGGTGTGAGGTGCCGTTGAATGGACCCCCAGACGCAGCCGAGCAGTCTGAGGGGTTACTTCCTTCCCAGCCTTCACCTATTGAGGTGAGGAGCCCACACGCTTTCAATGTCTTACAGGCTGTGGGCACCTTTCGCTTGTGTGTCACAGGATGAAAGGCACAGGGAAGATTTCCGTGTGGCTCAGTGGTAGAACATTTACCAGAGTCCGTCAGGCTCTGAGTGCAAATCCTAGCACCACAAAAAGAAAAACAAACAAACAAAACAAACCCCCCCCCAAAACCGTAAAGGCACATGATAGCTAAGAAGATGGCTTGAATTTTATCCCCCACCCCCACGCTGTCCCCTTTAAAGCCAGGTATGGTAGAGCCTGCTCACAATCCCATCTCTGGGGAGGTAAAGACAGGAAGATGCCTGGGGCTTTCTGGCCAGCCAGTCTTGCCCAGTTGACAGGCTACCCAGGGACCCTGTTTTAAGGAACAGGCTGTCATCTGGCCTTCACATGCATGTATGCACATGCTGGTGTTACAGGCGTGCGGCCACCACTGCCCGGCTGTGTGTCTCAATTCTTAAAGTTCTTACTACCTACCCCCAAAATAGTGCCAACAGCTAGGACTCCACTTCCACATATGAGCCTATTAACACATTTCCTGTACCGAAGAAACCAATCTTAGGATACTATCTAGCACTGGCTAGGTGCGACGTAAACATTTGTTGAAGATGATAAGCAGTTTTCATTGGTTGGGTCTCTACTTGTGACTTTACCTACTTGTCAATGTGTGTTTGTAACCCCCAAATTAAGAGTTGGGTGTGCTCCTGGTCATTCTCAGTATACACGGAGCAGTGAACAACTTGAGTTGTCAGGTGTGCCTGTCCCTAGCTGAAGATGAATGGGGTGACATCCAAACAATGTCCCTTTTGTGGTCTATATAGGATCATAGTTTTTGCACTTTTGTATTTTTGGTTGGTGATTTAGCTGTTAAAATGGCTCCTGAGAAGAGCTAAAGTGCTGTGTAGAGATTCTGAGGGCATGCTGGCCATGATGTGTCTGTCATAAGGGTGATGTGCTGACTAAGTTCCTTTTATATATGGAGTCCTTAGCCTGGAGCTTACATACCTAGTTAATATTAGGGTTTCTTTAAATGGGTATACAAATAAAGCCCTGAGTTGGTGGAAATACTGTTACCAGCGCTTTCAGGCACCTAACCATTGCCCCTAGGAACAATGCTTAAGTAATTGTGGTACTTTATACATCATCACATGTATTAAGAGGAGAAAGAACAGTAGATAAAAGTCGTCCAAATCCTCAAGATTGGCAGTCTCCCGCAGGACAAGCTCTCAGCTGTAGTCATTGTCCCCAAGAGGTCAGGAGAAGCCACCGTCCCACTCCTTTGGTAAGCTTCAGCTCATACAATTCCCTAGGTTTGGGGGATGGTGGGGATAACACATCTCATCTCTTATAGCAGCAACAACAAAATTATAGACGAATCCTGCGAGTCGATGTTGCCCTCCTCTGAAACTTTTTTCAAAGTCTACTTTTAATGATGGTTCTTAAATGCTTTAACCTCCCTTTTAACCCACCACCCACCAGAGGTAGTGGAAAAGAAAGGATATGGAGTGAGAAGGCTAGGCTGACTCTATGACAGGCTTCAGATTGGTAATTCAGGAGACTAGGCCTAAATCTTAAGTCCAGGCAAGTCCAGAACTCAGAATCTGCTCTGCAACCTGGCTTGAGGCAAGGACAGCAGCAGTTTCCAGACTTCCCCAGCAACAGTTTTCAGCCTCCCTGGCCCCAGTAATGGTTCTGGAATGCCCCTAGATATAGAACCAAGATTAAGATAGAGGTCACCTACTCCTCCCCGGAATCTCCCTCATGTTCTTGAATCTGGCCTGCAAGCTTACTTTGGGGTCTCCCCATCTACATGAGAGACCCCAACATGTTGGACTTCTGCAGAAGAAAACACTCTTTACCTTTAAATACTATTTGAGTCTGGGGGTATCATTCTTTGGCAAATCATGGGCCCTTACAGGGAGAAGTGGACCTGTTTAGAAATGGTTCTTTGGAGCAGATCCCATCTGTGTTGTCTGGAAATCTGCAGTTCAGTTCACAGGTCAACAGGGGCAGCTGAGTCCACTCGCAGACACTTGACAGATTTACCGGCAGTCCAGTTTGGTAGAGTCCGGGATAGCACACACTAATCAGCAGCAGTGTTCCTGCCTAGCAGAGACAGCCAGGCCTCAGCCTCAGCACCAGTCGACAGGAGGGCCCAGGAAGAACACCAGGAGAGCTCTCAGCTGTGTCTCTCTCAGGGAGGCAAAGATCGGTAACACGTGTTACACAGCGAGCTCAGCCTCATTCACAGTCCTTTTTATCCTCCCTCCAAACATTGCGTGTCTTCCATGAGTCTGTCTCAGCTGACATTACTCTGCCCATCACCCCAAGTCTGATCGGCAAGAAACTGCAGCACATTGCCACACGTTTTTTTGGTGAGTTTCTCTCTACAGAGTCCCAACAAATGAAACTCAAGTAAATAAGGTAAGGTGGACCAATAGACGTGTCGTTAGCAAAGACTCCTTTGTCATGTGTCCCCTCACGTGTTTGCTTTTGTAGAATATCCTTTCACCTGTGTCTGCTTCAGGAAAACACTCCTTCACGTGTTTGCCCTAGCAAAACACTGTCCAACACGGACTGGTTTTTCAAAGAACCCTCAACTTTCCACTTCACCACAAATGCACAAGTGTTTGGAATTCTTGTATCTTCCAAGAGAAAGTTTGCTACTCAAAAGGCTTACCTGGAATCCTTTCTTGGCAGGAAAACTTTATATCTCTGAATCTAGGGTTTATAATATGTAGAGATTCCGTTGGCTCCTGCTGTTAACTTTTTAAAATGGAATCATTTTGTATACCCACCCCCATTAAAAAGGTCATGAGATACTTTAATTTTGTAAAAAGCTTTGCCATCATTTTTACACCCCTCAACTCTTTTTTTTTTTTTGGATTTGATTTTTTTTTTTTTTTTTTGAGACAGGGTTTCTCTGTGTAGCCCTGGCTATCCTGGAACTCACTCTGTAGACCAGGCTGGCCTTGAACTCAGAAATCCACCTGCCTCTGCCTCCCAGAGTGCTGGGATTACAGACGAGTGCCCAGCCGCCACCACCCGGCTCACCCCTCAACTCTGAACAGTTCTTTTACATAGTCTGAGAATGTGAAACTGAATCAGAAAAGGGAAAGCTTAAAAAAAACGATTTAAACTATCAGAAAACTGGAAGTAGCAGGGGGCAAAGCAGCCCCGGCGCCGAGCTAGCTTCTGGTTTAATAATACGACTCCAGTCTTTTATTTCCGTGAGTTCTGCCGTACCAGGATTTTAGATACTGTCCCTGAAAACACTTTCAGATGGCCCCTTTGCTTCATCTCTGGTGGTGCATGTGCCAGAAACCTGACATAAATGCTGTACCCACATCTCTGAACTCTGCAGGTCTGACTCCTGCTTTTCTGGAATTTCCCACCTCAGGGATCAGAAGTCTGGTGGAATGGAAGTACTTAAGCTGCTGTCTGTTGGCAGTCTGGGATCCAGGGCAGGGTCAGTGAATGCATTTTTAATTAATTTTGTTTTAAGGCGACCCATCCTTTAGTTGTGTGAGGATACCTTCCCACCT
The DNA here is from genome assembly GCF_947179515.1 of Apodemus sylvaticus. Taxonomy (NCBI): domain Eukaryota; kingdom Metazoa; phylum Chordata; class Mammalia; order Rodentia; family Muridae; genus Apodemus; species Apodemus sylvaticus. The sequence continues at coordinate 23,141,830 of NC_067477.1, forward strand.
GCACCTGCACCTCTGTTTTTATTCTTAAGTGTGGGGCCATCTGACAGATGGAAAGAGATATCACAATTGCTTTGACTTTACTGAAGTTGAGCCTCTTCATGGGGAACTTACCTTCTTTTGTGTGTGAACTGGTCCTCTTTGATTAAGATGTTTTGTTTTGTTTTAAGTTATGTGGGAGATGCAAATTAAATACCTTGAGCCAGATAGGGTGGGACATACCTGTAATCCCAGACTTTGGGAGACTGAGGCAGAAGGATCATAAATCTTAGGTCAGTCGAGGCTACATGCGAGATCTGTTGTTAAAAAAGTCTGCCCACATATATTTGCATATATAATTATTACCTCCTCCCTTTTGTTTCAGAAGCTCATGTAGCCTCAACCTTCCTATGCTGTGAAGAGTGACCTTTAACCTCTGATCTTTCTGCCTCAACCTCTAAAGTGCTGGGCTTATAAGTACCGCACCCAGTTTCCTCTTTTTATATATAGCAAATATTTACACATGATTTTGGTCTTTTATAATTCCTGATATGGCATACAAATTCTAAATTGTTATGCAAACATGTCAGTGTGCAAACGAAATCTTTTCTTTCTGATTTACTTAACCAAAATCCTGTACTACGCACTCTGGTTCCATTATACATTCCTTACAAATATTAATCCATTTAATTGTTATCACAGCTCAATGAAAGGCTGCTACTGATTGGATGCTGGGCATTCCCCAGAGGCTCAGAATAAATAAGCTGCTCTCCTGAGGGAGATGGTGGAGCCTTTATGACGTGGAGTCTAATGGGAGGTCATGCCTCCAAGAGGATGGAGGGAGCTTGTGACGTTCCATTTCCTCTTTAGCTTCCAGCCATGAGATAGTAACTTTGTCCCAGCACATATACCCACCATGATGTGTCACCTCACCAAAGGCCCAAAGCAAGATGGCCACCAATGGATAGGAACCTCTAAAAAATGAGCCCTCCCCCCCCCCAAAAAATGCTTGTTTTCTCTTTAAAAGGTAATCATGCCAGGCATTCTGAAATAATGACCCAAAGCTAGCTGATGTAATTAGTTATTATCCCATTTCCCTTTTAAAATTAATAATAATAATTCATACCAATTATTTATAATAATTCTTTATTGCTTATAAACTTATATTTATATAATATATGATAATAACGATTATGTGTATTATGATATGTACTGAGTGTATTCATGAGTGTATCTGGGTGTGATGTGTGTGGTGGTCGGTGGGTGGACAACACCTAGTTCTTTTCTACCACTGTGTCCCACGGATCTACCTGGGGTTAACTTGCTCACTTGGAAAAGCTCTTTCAGCAGATATCATCTTGTCAACCTCCACCCACCCCCGTTCCTTCATTTTTAAGATAAGGGAACTAGATAGAGAGAAAGAAGGTATGTTCCTTGCCTGGGGCTATCTAGCTGGTAAGTCCTAGCATGTGTCTGTTTGGCTGCACTATTCTGGTCTTGGCATTGAGCTTGGTATGTGTGTACATCTAGGGTGGCTTCCTATGTGCTGGCCCGTGAGCTGGAGAGATGGTGAACTCCCTGGCTGCTTCTGAGGACTCAGGTTTGGTTTCCAGCACTCTCCCGAGTGCTCCTTACCACCTGCAACTCTGGATCCAGATGATCCAAGGCCTCCTTCTGCCCTCCGAAGGTACCAGGCACACATGTGGTCTGCAGACCCACATGCAGGCATAACACTCATGCCCATCACATAACACGAAGCCTTTCAGATAAGGCTTACCGCGTGTCCTCCTGTCCTTGGCGGTTCCCTGTGGGTTTTCCCAGGCTGTTTTTCAAGTCCTTGTCACTCAACAGTGGGCCTGGAGTTGATAGATATTTAAAGCAAATCCTTGTTGACTGAGTGAATTGCCTGAACCTGGATTCTAGACCATCAGTTTACCATTTTGTTTATGGTTACAGAGGAGCTGAGAGACTTTATACTTCTATTTTGCCTCTAGCAGGTGACATCATAGGCTCGGGGTTGGCAGGGGAGCCTGAACTAATGACTCTCACTCCACCCTTCACTGGTCCTTTCCTCACCCCTCCTTCAAACCTCAAGTCAGCATCCTGGCCCACTCCCTGCTGAAGAAATTTGAGAAGCTTTTCCCAGGCTCCACCCTTGAGGATTGGCTTGGTAAACACAGGAGGGATGCAGGGAGGTTGTCAAATGCTGACCAGGTCTTCGGCCTCACTTAAGAGCTTCCAGGTTTTCCAGCTGAGGGTCTCTTTCTTCTCTACAGAAGGGAAAAAGTGAGGTTTGTTGTTCTGGCAGTCATGAATAGCATCCTTGTGTGCTATGGTCAAGCTATGACTAAGGGGTTGTCTTTGTCTCTACCTTTCTTTCTCCTCATAGGACACACACTCTTCGTCTTTTGGTGACTGCTATACTTCTCCCCCCCCCCTCCCCAGCTCCCCCAGATTGATTGACACTTCTGGAATCCAGTTGCCCTCAAAGGCATGGTTCTCAGGCCTGCCCTGCTTTTTTAGGGATGCAAAACTCTCAGGTCAAGCCTTGGCCTCTGGAACGGGAAATTATGGGTGTGGGGACCATTGGTAGTATTTAAATTAGCCCTCTAGGTAATTCTGATGCACATTTAGATAACTGGTACTCTGTGGTAGAAAGCTTATAACTCTATAAATGTAAATGCAAGTATAAAAGAAGCGCATATCAAAAAAAAATGTTCTCGGAGTCACTAACTGTATTTTCACCTCAGTTTTTAAAAAAAAAGATTTATTCAGGCCATGTGTGTGTGTGTGTGTGTGTGTGTGTACCATGTGTGCAGGAGCCCATAGAGGTCAGACAAGGGCATTGGAACTAGAGTTACAGGCAGTTGTGAGCTGTCTGATGAGATGCTAGGAACTGAACCCGAGTCCTCCACAGGAGCAGCCAGTGCATTACGTGGGATGTGTGTGTGTGTGTGTGTGTGGTGTAACCCTGATCTGCCCTCTCAGCTCCCACACTGCCTTTTGAGTGCACGGTGGCTGTGCTGTCTGAGCTGTCCAACAGCTTTTGGTTCTCTGTTTCTCTCTTCCCTCTCCAAAAATTCTTGCTGTATCCAGATCCCATCCATCTCTTGAATCCCATTTCTCTGAACTTGTGGGTTGTAAAAATACCCAGGCATTTCCCTTGCTTTGAGAGTGGAGTATGAAGGAACCATGTTCTTTGGTATTCCATGAGTTTGGTTCTGATGCTTCCACATCTATTTTCAAATAAATAAACCCTGAGGAACAAGACATTGGCTCTCCTGCACCTAACCCAATGCTTGGTAAATAGTTGTTCAACAAACAAGGGCATTTTGGACACAATCAAGTTATACTCATTAGGTCGGTTTGTACTCTCCTGCCTGGAGGAGAGGTTGACAGGACGACCATTCCATGGGGGACTTTCTGGATATACATGCTAGGACCCTATTTAAGGATATTTGGACTTGTAAGGAGTGGCTTCTCAGGTGGCTTTTTTTTGCTTGTTTGTTTGGTTTTTTGAGACAGGGTGTCTCCGTATAGCCCTGGCTGTCCTGGAACTCACTCTGTAGACCAGACTGGCCTCGAACTCAGAAATCCGCCTGCCTCTGCCTCCCAGAGTGCTGGAATTAAAGGCGTGTACCACCACCGCCCGGCTCCCAGGTGGCTTTTAAGGACTTTTTTGGACAAACAATACAGGTCTAGGCATCTTGCTATGCCTAACTCCTAACCATATTTATTAGATCCATTCCTTACAAAATTATTTACCCTCTGTTCTCCTAGTCTGTTATATCAGATAGTCTATCACAGTCTTTGCCTCTCTCTCCTGTGGGGTGGTGATGTGGGGAGAGGTCAAATAACTCAGTCAGGTTATTTCCCTGAGAATTTAAACTGGAGAGCAGAAGACTTGACACAGTCTACAGGTGGTGGATGCTAAAAACAGAAGGCTTCAAGAACTATGACTGGGAACCGTGTGTGACCATAAGCAAGCCGACCTGCAGGGAGGGAATAGAGTAGCAGTACTAGCAAGAAGCAAGAAATACCTTGTAGGAGGGAGGGAAAAGAAAGAGAAATTGCATGTTGGCCTCCCTTCCAGTTCCATGCAACCCATTGCGCTGCCTGCTGCAGGGCTCTGTCTTGTGTCGGCTTTTTTACTAGAACCAGGTGCTGTTACCTTTTCATGCCTGCCTCAGGTCTTTTCACCTACAGCAAGGTCTCTCTTGTATCTACTTAGTTGTCACTGGTTTGAGGGAAGACCAGTTATTCCATTAAGAACCATGAAGAAGGAACAGAGGCCTATACTGACTTGCGCAGACAGTCCCAGAACACAAGTCTTTTGGTACAACAGCCTATGTCCAGATGGGGTACGGAGTGGGCTCAGCAAGTTGTCAATCAGAAAATAAATATTGCTGGGCAGTTGTGGCACATGCCTTTAATCCCAGCACTTGGGAGGCAGGGACAGGCGGATTTTGGAGTTCGAGGCCATCCTGGTCTACAGAGTGAGTTCCAGGACAGCCAGGGCTATAACAGAGAAACCCTGTCTCGAAAAAAACTATATATATATATATATATATATATATATATATATATATATATATATACACACACACACACACACATACATACATACACACATATACATATATATATGCTATTTAAAATGATAGCTTAAATTATTTGGCCTGCTTGAGATTTCTTGGCACCCAAGATCTTAGGGTATATTTGGAAAACACACCAGGAAAATTGAGCATGAGGCCATTCCTACAGGAATTTGGCCCCTGAATGCTAATGTCGAGGATACATGGCCCTGAGCCAGAGATCTGTGGAATCGCCATTGGAGGAGGGCACTCCAAGCTCTCTCTGGCTTACAGCAAAGATCTTACAGCAAAGATCTGGTTGGGCCCATTTTTAGATCGCCTCACAGACGGACCTGTGGACCTTGCACCTCAGATAAGGTCTACCTGCCTTATCTCCCTTCCATTCTCTTTTTAGGATAATACCACCTGACATTAGCATATCTCTAAGGGAAAGGGGAAAATAAGAAATCAAGTCATACTCAATACATCTTTCATGCCTTTTCTGTCTCCTGCCTGAAGTAGAGGTCTTCTCTTGTCATAATCATAGGTGGGGGAGCTTTGATGTGTACAGCTAGGACCCCCATCTAAGGGTATCGGGACTTAGGGTTGGCTTTCTAGATGTTTTCATATGCTTCTCCAGACAAGCTACTTGGTTTGTGGTTTGTGAATGTAAGAAAGCAAAAACCCTCTGAGGGAAAGGAAAGAAAAGGCCTGCTCGTAAAAGGCAGCTTCCGTGGGAGGCAGAAGCAGGCGGATTTCTGAGTTCAAGGCCAGCCTGGTCTACAGAGTGAGTTCCAGGACAGCCAGGGCTGTACAGAGAAACCCTGTCTTGAAAAAAACAACAAACAAAAAACAAAACCAAAATAAATAAAGGCAGCTTCCTTCTCCCCCAGTTCTCCTCCCTCTCTTGATGGCTTTTTAGAGCCTAAACTTGTTGTGTGCCCTCAATTTTTGTTCATTTTGCATGACCAGCTCACGCACTAGGAGGCTGACAATTGGCACTGAGTTTTAAGAATGACATAGTTCTGGCAAACTCACCTGCTTTTTGAACCTAGGAAGAAGGGCTGGGGAGGAAATGATGTGCTGTGCTTACTAAAGAGATGCCTAGGTAGTGAGAGGGCTTGGGGGGGCTAGCAGCTCAAGACAGAACCCAAAGGGTAAGGGTACAAATCCTCAAAGGTCAGTTCTGACCTGATTCCTTTGGTGGGGATTCAACATTGTCAAGTGACATGGTGTTGTAGGAGGGGACCTGCCCTAGCTGAGCCACAGGTGACTGACCTTCTCTTGTCCTGGTTTGGGTTACCAGTGGTGGGCCTTAGAATCACTAGTGTGAGACTTCAGAGATGACCCTGTACCTTCTGCATAGTCACAAGATGTTCTCAATAACATAGGAGGTGGCACTGGATGGCCTTGGGCTACCTTGGGCTTCTTCAGGTCTTCTGGGTGCTTGGCAAGTAGTCTGTGAGTCTGAATTGCTGAAGATTGCCTGCCACCTACCTAATCTTGAAGTTTTTGTTAAGTGGAGGGATTGAATCTCAGATTGGTTTCCTTCCTTTCTCTCTCTCTCTCTCTCTCTCTCTCTCTCTCTCTCTCTCTCTCTCTCTCTCTCTCTTTCTCTCTCTCTCTCTCTCTCCCTCCCTCCCTCCCTCCCTCCCTCCCTCCCTCTCTCCCTCTCTCCCTTTCTTTCGTTTAGTGAAACACACTTCTCAGAAGCATATGGTGTTTCTCTCACTGTTCTCACCCCCTCCCCCCCACACACACCCCTGGCTATGATAAAAGTTCCTGCCCAGTTGGGTTTTCAGCTCAGTTCACAGATAGCTCTTCCTAGCTGTCCACTTTTCTGGTGGGCGTGGGAGGATGGCTCTGGGCTTCTCTTTGTAGAACCTGCTCGCCTAGCTACCTGGGAGTGGTGCACAATCCTATTTTTATTTATGCCACCAGCAGGGTGTCCTATTGGACTCTGCTTTCATCCTCACCAAAGGCTGTCGGCTGGCGTGCCTTGAGCAGTGGGTGGCCATTCTCTGGAGGTGTCTGGAGACTGGGAGAAGTGGCTGCACCCTTGGTGGGGGGGAGTCCGGGGGCGGGGCGCAGATTATCGGAGGACGGAGACTTGTTTTCCTTCCAGATGTAGAAGTCGGATGGGGCCCTTATCCCAGCCCACTGGGGAGAACCCACTGACGTTGCGTTTGGGGTTCACCTCTCCCTTGGTGGTTGCGGCCATCCTCCTGCCCTCCGAAGCCAAGGCAACCTAGGCTGGGGATCAGTTTTTCGACCCCGGCAAGAGGTACATGGTGGAGGAGGACTGGGCCCGCCTCGGGAGTGCTGCAGTAGTAGTTGGAGAGAAGTGGAATATTCTCTCCTCACCCTCAGAAGCCTCGCTCGCCTCGTAATTCTTTTTATTTTTACTTTCGAGCCTTGTAAGGCAGGCGGTCGGGGTAAAAGCGCTGCGGCGACACGTTGCCAGCTGCGCAGCACCGCCCGTGTGGCTTGAAGCAGGGGAAGGGGCCGGCCACGCGCCACCTGCACGGCTCCCCTGGGGCCCCGGGTGCTGCATAGGAGCCCGGGAACCCAGCCTGGCCAAAGAGCCTCCCTGCGGACCCGCGCCGCAGCCCGGGGTCGCCCAGCCCACGTTTTCCGTCTCTCCCGCTCCCTCCGCCCCTCCCTCCCCGCGCTTCCCCTCCTCCTGCCTGGTCATGTGTCGCCTTTTTTTGTTTGCAGTGGAAACAATTTCTCGCCGCTCGGCGCGCCCCGGCCCCGACGCGCCGCAGCGGAGGCGAGCGGGAGGCGGGACGGGGCGTGGAGAGCGGCGGGGCCGGAGGGAGGACGCGGCGCCCGCGGACGCTCGCTCGGGGCCCATGCCGCGCCGCTTCCCGCACCCTTGCCGCCCGCATCCGCGGCCGCCCCCCGCCGCCCGCCCAGGGCTCGAGCGTCCACTGCGGGACCCCGAGCGATGCCCGCTGGGCGCCAGCGAAACTTTGTCGGCTGCGCTGAAGGCAGCGGCGGCCCCGCGCCGCGCTCGGCCAGGTGAGTCCGTGCCCGCGCCCGGCCGCCCGCCCGCCCGCACCACCCAGGCTGGGGTCCGCGTTTGAGAACCATCGCGGCGGCCAGGGAACGGGGCTCGCACTGCGGAGCGCGGGCCAAGCTGGACCCGGGGTGGGGGGGACCCCAGTCCTGAGCCGGGAAGTTGCCCGCCCTGGAGTTTCCTGCCCCGACGTGGTGGCTGCTTCGCATGCCTCGGTTTCCCCTTAGACTCCGGGGAGCGAGAGAGTTGGTATTATCTGTAGGACAGGCATCCTCAGCAGTTCGAGTCTGGCAGAGGGTGCCGATCAACTCTAGACCCCAGGACCGCGAACAGGCGCCTAACAAAGATCCCCTCCCTAGGCGAGCACGCTCGGCACGGGCCGCGAGCATCCCGAGACTCGCGGCCCTCTTCCGCACCCTGACTCTTTGCAAGCCTTTCTGGGCCTCGCGTGAGCTGCGGGGACGGTGGGCGCGTATTGATTTCTTTTAGTCTCGCCACGCTGCGGCCAATAAAAGGTTTATGACATCTGACCAGCAGTGAAGGTATGTGTGCTCCCAATTGCCCTGTGTATGAGGAGAAGAGCAGTTTTCCCGTTGCCTGGCAACGCCGCTGATTGACGCAGAGCCCAGCCAATCGCTGCCCTCGTTGGTCCCCTTGAAATGTTTTTGACAAGTACAGTAAAAGGGAGTGGAGCGCGTGCGTGCGTGCGCGCGCAAGGAGGGGGGAGGTTCCCGGTCCCCCAAACTCGCGACTGCCCAGCTTTGGTTGAGAAAGATTTCTCAACTTTTTAAAAAGTTCACCACCAGACCTGGGCCGTAATGGCGTTGTCAGTTATTCGGACACGTACTGCTATTAGCGAAAAAAGTAAGCGTTTCTACACCATTTTTTTTTTCCGTTGGAAGAAAGAAAGGAAGACGAAACACAGGAAGTCATAAAAAAATGAAAACAAAAGGAGGGTGTGTGAGACATAACCAGTAACTTAAGGCGGTCACTGTGCATAACTGTTCAAAGCAACATTATTAGCAGCAGATTAAAAAAATGTTTGCTTGACCGCAGACTCACACTACCCTTCTAAAATAAGAAGGGAAAGGAGATTGGAAATTTTTGTAGTTAGGCTATAACGGAAAACTCCTCAGCTGTGGTTTCTGGGAATTGTTTTGTTGTAATATAGAAGGACAGGGATGGTAGGGATCTTCCATGCTGTTGTAAAGCGAGGGATTCGAAGGGAATGCAGTTAGTAGAGAGTTTGCAAACCCATCCTCTAGGGGTTAGGGAAGGTTCCAGACGTCCTCTTCTAGCAACTGGAATTTACATTTTTTTTTTCCATATAGGACCATGTTGCTGGCAGTGTTTGTTGAAAACAAAAGAAAACATGAGAGAATAGCATGTTAGTTCCTCTGGGAAGCCACTGACAAATAAGCAAATTAAAAAGAAAGAGAGCAGTATGTTGTCATGGCAACAGTGCAATTAAATTACTTTTCTGTCAGGCATGATATAATTTTCCTGTTTGGAAGCTCAGGAGACATAAAACTTTCATTTGGTGCTAAAGTTGACTTCAACTGGCTGGCTAGTTCTCTTGTCTGTGAGTACACTGGCAGTTAGAACCTTTTCTAGGGGAATCTGAGGAAACTTTGAGACAAGCTGGCCTTGGTTTCTTCATAAGGAGTTAAAAGCTGTATCAGGCTGGATTCGTTAAATAGCTCCGGACCTGAAGATAAGCACAACCACTTTTCTATAACATGCATGATGTATTATATGGATTAACTCCCTTTTTGACAGACATATTTTCTTGGATAAACTGGATTCATCTGGCCTGGTCTGCCTCATTCGGGCTGGGATGCCCCATGGAGATTTTTCTCCTCTTAGAGATGGCATCTCCTAGCCACTTGGGAGCTGCGCCTCTTGTATCTCCATCGGCTGGTGGGAAAGTGTGCGGCATGCTGGCGCCTTGCCTCTTGGTTTGGAACTCTGCATCATGCTCTCTAGAATCCAGTTCTAGAACTTCCTGTGCTGGTGGTGGTCAGCTTAGCTGCCGTGTTAATGGATATTTAGAGGCTTAGGATAACCATTTGTTTGCCTTCGATGTATTCCTTCCTCTCTAGGTCCATTGCTTTAACTCCTCACTGAGCCAAAAAAAAAAAAAAAAAAAAAAGAAAAGAAAAGATATGCTTTTAAACTAAGCATGTAGTTTCAGCTCTGCACACAGCCACTGAAAGACCCATTGTCCCTTTTATCTTGAGTTGTGTACCAGAGGGTTGTGCCTGTAGGGGTGACCCTGTTGTAAACTTGACATCTCCAAGTATTTTCTTGTCACACACTGCTTTACCCTCTGTTCTAGGTCAGTGATAAGAGTGGAGATGCTAAGGGGTGGGGAGGCTCTGCTACAGTTTCTGTTGAGCTTGCCTTCCTGTTTTGGAATTTTCAGTTGCTCTCTCAACTTTATTTCCTTCACCGATTCTAGTTAATGACTTATCCTTCGTTCCCATGTATTTTTTTTTTTTAGTGCCTGAGGTTACACACTTTTTCTCTTTAGAGATGCCCTTAAATTGAATGTACTTAGTCAAGTTGCGGTCTGTAGAATTCCTTGTCCTGGTTTACACTTGCCAAATGTAATTAAAGTTGTAATTTTCCCTTACAATTTTTGTGGGATAAAATGAAACCAAACAGTCCATTCAGTGGCCTTTGGTTACAGTTTTACTTCCAAGACCCTTATAAGAATCTTCTTATGGGATTGGAAGCAACTCTCCTTGCTTTCCTTCTCATCTCTATTATTCACACATATACATATGCATACACATACATGCATGTTTATACAGTGGTGTATGTGTACACATATATGTGTGTGTGTGTATATAAGGGGTGCATGTGTCCAGTGCACATGTGGAGGTCAGAGTACAAATTCCTGGCCTGATTGTCTCCTGTATCATGTAGGTCTGGGTGATCAAACTCAGGTCATCTAGCTTGTGAGCCCCAACACCCCGGTTTTTGAGATTGAATCTCCTGTAGACCAACTTGGCCTTGAGTTCTCAATCCTCCTGCTGTAGCCTCAAGAATACCGGAAGTACAGGTGTGCTGGGATTGCAGTTGAGTGAGTACTTTCAGACCTAGCCTTTTTCTCCCTGAGAAGAACAAACAGTGGGTCTGGTCATTCAAAGCCGTAGTAGTTGCCCATTATACTTCTCTTGCTGGGGTTATCTTGAGTCTTTAGAGAAGTTTGCCTGTTCTGGGCTTTATACATGTACCATAGCAGATGGATGCCACCAAGTAGTAGTAAGTTCTCCTAGGTCACAGGGAGCCACTGCGGACCCAAGGAGACGCCATTGTGAAATTACTCATTCCTTTTATGGTGTCTTTGCCCATTAAAAATACCACAGATATCTTCAGTTTGGTTTTTGTTTAAGGCCGGCCCATCAGGTCACCATTCTGCTGACACTCCAGGCTCATTTCTCTTCACTGTGTAACTGTGTGGTGGGTGCAGGCGGCCGCCCGCGCAGGAGGATTGCGATACCATCACCTGAGAACCAGAGAGGAGCAGAAGGGGTCAGGTGGGAACCGAGCCGGCTCCCGGTCAGGTGCTCTCCAGTTCATTGCTTCTCTGCCTTGTCCTTCCCAGGAGCCTTCACGTAAATGGGTCCCGTCATGCCTGCCAGTAAGAAGCCCGAGAGCTCAGGAATCAGTGTGTCCAGTGGACTGAGTCAGCGGTACCGGGGCAGTGGTTTCTCCAAGGCCCTCCAGGAAGATGATGAGCTCGACTTCCCTCTGCCTGACATCAGATTAGAAGAGGGGGCCATGGAAGATGAGGAGCTGACCAACCTGAACTGGCTACATGAGAGCAAGAACTTGCTGAAGAGCTTTGGGGAGTCGGTCCTCAGGAGTGTCAGTCCCGTGCAGGACCTAGACGACGACACCCCGCCATCCCCTGCCCACTCGGACATGCCCTACGATGCCAGGCAGAACCCTAACTGCAAGCCCCCCTACTCCTTTAGTTGCCTCATCTTTATGGCCATCGAGGACTCTCCGACCAAGCGCCTGCCAGTGAAGGACATCTACAACTGGATCTTAGAACATTTCCCATATTTTGCAAATGCACCCACTGGATGGAAAAACTCAGTGAGACATAATTTGTCATTGAATAAGTGTTTCAAGAAGGTGGACAAAGAGAGGAGTCAGGTAGGTCGCCCGCATCTCCTGGAACTGAGTTTACTTTATTTTGTTTTGTTTTAAATTTTCACCATTAAAAAAAAAAATGAATGTATTGTTACCGTGCTGAACTACCCATTTGACACATGGGTAGTTGTGGGGAAAATCTTCCTTTTTCGTTTTTTGTTTTGTTTTGTTTTGTTTTGTTTTGTTTTGTTTTTTGGTTTTTTTGGATTTGGTTTTTTCCGAGACAGGGTTTCTCTGTATAGCCCTGGCTGTCCTGGAACTCACTCGGTAGACCAGGCTGGCCTCGAACTCAGAAATCTGCCTGCCTCTGCCTCCCAGAGTGCTGGGATTACAGGCCGCCCGGCCCTTTTTCTTAAATGTATTGGTTACGCTTTCTTTTCGCTGTGCGTGCCCTGATACAACTTAACATCATCACGCAATTGAGCTTGGCCAATCCACTGTCTTCATTCATGTCTCCTTTCCATGTGGTTGGGTCGGTTTGGTTTGAAAATTTAAAGATCTGTGTGGCGATACCTAGTGTATGAATAGAGGGGCCTCCATATAAGGAGAGTGGCCGTGGAGGTGGGGGAGTGACAGTGTCTTTCTGAATATTGGGAAAAGGAGGCTTCTCAGGCCTCTGGAATAAAAGGAGATGCTGCACTGTTGAAAGATATTTGAACATACTTAATTACTCCGAGACCAATCAGAGACTTCAGGTGCCCTTGGCGTTTATGAAATCTGATGGATATGTGGATATGTAAGTTTTTTTATTGTTTTTTAATTGTGTGTGTGTGTGTGAGAGAGAGAGAGAGAGCGCGCGCGTGCAATGGATTTGCAGGTGGTTGTGAGCCATCCACTGTGGGTCCTGGGAACTGAACTTGGTTCTGCTGTGGTGACCATGAGCACTCTACCCTCAGAGGCATTGCTCACGGATGCTGATGATGTAAGGAGTGTCCTCATGTGAAGAAGGCAGGAGCCTTCTTCTTTTCCGGGTCCTTAGTTTCGCATACATCTGTGAGGCTAAGGGCATGCCTCTTACTTAGTGCCAACTGTTTTCCCCGGGCCCTCGGTCTTAACCTTTTCTCATGTGAAGCATTTGGAGACCACTCTCCAGACTTGACTCTGTTCCATGCTTTGAGATCATTCTGAAAACTCAACTGTTCAGGAGAGCTCAAGTCAGGCCCCCAGAGCCACTTGCCACTGGTGAAAGCGAACAGGGCCTTTAGCTCCACATCACAGCACGCCTGCATCTCCGTGTTTGACAGAAAACCACGGCACATAAAAGTACTTAGCTAGTGCAGACTCTGAAATGTTAAACAACCATTCCAAGCCTGCAGTGAGACTTACCAAGATTATTTACTCCTCATTCTGCCTGGCTACCCAGCCCTGGAGTCAGAGCTCACCAGGAGGGTCTACCCTGCCCCCTGCCCCCTGCCCCGCCTCACCCTGGATTCTTGGAGTCACATTTTTTTTTCCAGGGGCGTTGGTTGTCAGTCTCAGCACATGCTGATACCTGTTGACTGGGAGTGTTTTGAAGGACTTGAGATTGTTAATTTTCTGAATTGTTGAGTTCTGGCTTCCTAGCTGAGGCAGTGACCTGTATTGATGCATTTCTGATCAAATGCCAGTCAGTTTTGTGGCTTCGAGTTTGTTCCCAGCCATTCGGTAGAACAAAGCTACAGTTGTGGGCTATTTTGATTTTGGGGTTTTTTGTTGTTGTTGTTGTTGTTGTTCTTTTTTCCACCCCTCTTCTCTTTCCTTGGATGAGCTGGAGGCTTCTGGTGGCTGTTCAAGTGTCAGGCTCAGTCAGTGCTGCCAGGGGCCTAGCCCTGGCCTGTTTACTGGGGTTTTCTCCTGGATTTGCTGCGTAAAAGGGAAGGTATTCTCGCTGCTCCATTGCCCAGTGAGAGTCCCTTGGGCTGTGTAGGTACACTTGTTTTCTTCCCAGGGAGGTCTGCTTTGGCAGGAGGCTCAACCTCTACATGAATGTCGGAACACACCCAAACATTGGTGAGAACTGCCTCAGATAACAGGGAACGGAGGCCTGGCGCATTGCATGCACGAGTTAGCCTTACCACCTTCTTTTTCTGTCTGTCTGTTTTAATTCTTTTGTATGTTTTTGAAATCAGAGAACACAGCTTTAAGCCCGGCCTAGCAGTGAGGATGTGGGATCCTTTGGGATCCTTGTCCCCTTGAAACATGGCCCCACTGGGGCTCCTGTTTGCCTGGGTCCCTGGAGAAGGAAGGAACCTTTGAGATTGCATCTCTGTCACGCAGGCAAGGCGCTTAGCGCTGGTACCATCTCTCAGGCCTACACCTTGGAGATTCGGTTCTGAGGTGGGCTGGGAAAGCTGTAGCCAGAAGGTTCCTGGTGCTTGGGTGTTGTAGGTAAGGTCCTGGAACCAGGGAGGGGCCTCTCAGGTTTTATTTGCTGGTCAGTTTGTTTTGAGAGGGCCTCAGATAGGCAAGCCTTGAACTTGATATTTATCTTTGGGTGACCTGGGAACTCTCACTCCTCCTGCCTCCACCTCCCGTGCTGGGATTACAGGCTCGGGCTTTGTTCTTTTTCCTATGTGTTCAGATTTCATCAAGAACCTTTTCTCTCTATTAAGTCAAGAGAAAATACGGCTTTCCTTCAGTTTTTATCTCTCAAAGTGCTTCAAAAGACAGGCTACATTTGTTTTTGTTTAATCATGGGCATTTTTTAGCTAGCCAAAGTGGATAGAATAATATGAATTTGGGCACCTGTCACCCCCATGATCCATGTCGAGAGTTAGGGTTTAATGAGAATTGTCTGGTTTCATTCATTCTTTTTTTTTTTTTTTTTTTTTTTTTTTTTTTTTTTTTTTTGGGTCGCTGTTGCTTCTGCTGAAGTACTTGGAAGAAAATTTAGATTGTGAGTCATTTTATTTCAACATACTTTAGAGTGTAGGAGAATAATCCATAATTTGTTATGCAGCTACAATGCCAGCATGTCTGTTCATACCTCATTCCTCTAACCACCCCCCCTCCCCGCCCCACAGACACATTAGAAAGGCATAGTTGTCATCTAAGCCATGTATTCAAATATTCAAGATTGTTAAATGTTTGAATTAGGACCCCCAACGTGTCTTATGCAGGGTTACACCTGGTTGTGGGGGCTCTTGCAGGGTTTGCTTGTTTGAGTATTTTGCACCTCTGTCCCTTCCTTTCCCTTGTCTCTTCCTCCAGCCCCCCCCCCCCTTTTTTTTTTTCCTTTTTGAGAGATAACGTTTTTTCTCTGTGGAGCCCTGGTAGTACTGAAACTGACTTTGTAGCCCAGGTTGGCCTGGTCTCTGGGATCTTCCTGTCTCTGCCTCTTGAGTGCTGGATTAAAGGTTTGCACCACTGACATTACCTCTCTTTTTTTTAAAGACACCCAATGCTTGGGTCTTCAGAGCACTTTACACCCTGCTTGCCTCCTTGTGATGTCCCTGGATTTGTCTCCATCCCCAGGAAGGGAAGTGAGCTCCTGGATCACCTGCTGACCGCCGGGCCCCTTCCCTGGCACCTCAGTGTGTAGAGGGCTCGCCAGTGCTCAGCTTGCATTGGGGATGCCGTAGTCAAGCCTGGTTCACCGGGGTCGGTCAGCCGCTCCCCATCCTGTGAACCTCCACATCTGCCTTTCGTGTTTCCCGTTTATCAGTGGGTGATCTTTGCTGAGATCAATCAAGGCCGTGTTGTTTTAAAGTCTGGGATCATTTTTTTTTCTTCTAGATACTACAAGTGTCTGGACTTGTATTGAGCATGTACTGACTTCTCTGGGGACTTGCAAATGAGAAGTAAAACTGTGGTTAATTTTTATAGACTAGATTAGAATGGAGCAGGTATGCGTGTTTCTATTTCCGTGATTTTTATTTATTTCCCTTCTTGCCACCTTAAAAAAAATCTTATTGTTACCAGAAGGTTTATAAAGGCAACGGTGTACAAAATGTGCTTATTATATACAAAGCTGACAGCTTTGAATACAGTTTTGGCCTGTAGAGGTGGCTCCGTGGCTTAGCCGATCCAGGATTGAGTTCGGAGCAGGACTCCGAGGCTGGTGCTAGTGGTCAGCAGTGCCTGGCCATCTTTTCTTTTGTGTAGAAGCTGGCATTGTACAGGGCGCAGTGCTGTTACCCCTGGGGTCTTCGGTATCTGGGGCACTGTTGAGCCACTACCAGAACTCAGTGGCAGTGTATCAAGTGCTGTTCTTGAGACTTGGTTTGCTTGGATTTTTTTTTTCTTCCCCCTCTTTCTCCCTTTCTCTCTTTCTTTGGTTAGATTGAACATGCTAAGCAGGACCATCATAGTCACAGTGGCATGGCTATGTTGTGCCCAGAGGGAACAGTCGCGCCATAGCATAGGAAAGTCCAGGCTAATTCTGGGCTGCAGTGTAAAGAACTCTAGAGAGTAAACAGGAGTGACGCAGTAAGTGTAGGGGTTCACTCACAAATTCTCCTCGGGTCCTGGCCTTCAGAGTTATTCTGGTCTCCCGGTGCCTCCTGGTAGATGGGATGCTTTTGTTCTTGTTTCTTTCTTTGTTTTTGAGACAGGCTTTCTCTATATAGCCCTGGCTGTCCTGGAACTCACTCTGTAGACCATGCTGGCCTGGACCTTGGAGTTCCACCTGCCTCTGCCTCCTGAGTGCTGGCTAAAGGTGTGTACCACCATGAGTAACAATCTGACAGTTTCCCTCATGCATAATGACCACTTATTCCTGCCTCCCAGAGCATTTCTGTTTCTGGATATGCACAAGTCAGTATATGTTTAACTGGTGATTTCTTTAGGAGGAAGACAGCCCTGCCATGTGTGTGTGTGTGTGTGTGTGTGTGTTATTGTTTAACTCTTAAACAATAGTGTGTCTTTGTTCTTTACCAGAATGTCATGTCAAGTTAGATTTCTTCCTTTGGATATAAAATCATGTAATAGATTTTTAAAAATAGGGCAAGTGTAGAGTATATATATATATATATAAATTTATTTGTTTTTGAGACAGTGTCTCCTATGTCCCTCTCTGACTGTCTTGGGATTCCCTACGTAGACCAGGCTAGCCTTGAACTGAGGGTTCTGCCCACCTGTTCTTCTCTAGTGCCAGGATTAAAGCTGTATGCCACTACACAGGATCCTCCTATGGTATTTTAAATCTTTACAAGCTGCAGTTGTGGTACTTCCTCCCTTCCCTGGGTATTGTTTTCAAGTTTTAAAGATACATGGGGATCTTTTTCTTTAAAATCTGACCCAGTAGGATTACAGGAGTTTAAGTAACCTTTAAGTTTCTAATAGACTGTTGGGAAGTCTCCACCTTCTTGCTGAGGTTGAATTTTTGTCAGGATGGTGGTCAAGGGAGGCTGGGAGGCAGGAAAGACCTGGAACAGCGGTTCTCAGGCTTCCTGATGCTGCAGTCCTTTAAGGCAGTTCCTCATGTTGTGCTGACTCCCAACCGTAAAATTACTTTTGTTTCTACTTCATAACTGTAATTTTGCTACAGTTGTGAATTGTAATGTAAATAACTATTTTTGGTGCTAGAGGTTGAAAGCCACTGGCCTAGCAACTCAGGGAAAGCATGCCTGACTTTGAGGATCTGAAAGATAGAAAGAAGGTGAAGTTAGAACTTGGACAAGCAGGCAGGACACACGGGAGAGATTGTGGACAGCTGTAGTGAGGGAGGGCTTATGGGAGGAGGAAGTCTATTATTTCATTAAAGGGGTAATTGTATATCTTCAGGTGAATGAGCTTTACTCAAAATGGGGTGGAGAAGGGGGCCTCCTGGCCAGTGACTGATAGGTCCTGCCAGATTAACTCTTACTGGGAGGTGTGTTGGTTTGTTTCTTTGTCAACTTGACATGATCTAAAGGTATCTGAGAAGAGGGTGTGACAACCGAGAGAATGCCCCCATTAGCAAGCCTCTGAGGTGTTTTCTTGATTGTCAGTTGATGTTAGGGGTCCTGGGCTGTGTAAGAAAGCAAACCAAGCAGGCCAGGAGGAGCAGCCAGTAAGCAGCGCCCCTCCAGCTCCTGCCTGGGCTTCCCTGGCTGACGAACTTCACCCTGTAAGTCCACTCTTCCGCCTCTTGCAGGTTGCTTTGGTCCTAGTAGTGTTTCCTCATAGCAATAGGAAACAAAGTTAAGAGGAGATAATCGTGTTTAGTGTTCGGGTTTTTGCAGCAGCTCTGAATGTCATATCTCCACCCAGGGCCACAGTATTTTATTATTTTGGTCAGGAGGCTTAAGACGGGACAGTGTCAACACTTTCCTTTCTGGTGTTACCAGGGCAGTAGGAGATGAGGCCCAAGCACAATGTCTGTCCGCTCCCAAGGCTGCTAACTGCTTTCCAGCTATCGGATGGGAATCTTTCCTTTCTTTCCTTCTGTTAAAGGAATATCATTTTTTATGTGTATAGTGTTTTGTCTGCATGCATGTCTGTGCCCCACATCCTTGCCTGCTGCCTGTAGAGGTATGCAGATGGTTCTGGATCTCTTGGGACTGGAGTTACAGACAGTGGTGAGCCGTCATGTGGGTGCTGGGAATCAAACCTGCGTCTCCTGGACGCACGGCCAGTGCTCTCACCCGCTGAGCCCTGGATCCTGCCCTCTGGTGACATCGGCATGTTAGCAGCCTCTGTGCTCCCTTCCCCCCCTCCCCCCCATCATTGTGCTCCCATTAGCCATGCTCCTGGCTGATCCTCTCCATGTTCCTTCCATCTCTGTTCCGTCCTGCTAGGCTCCTTCTTCATCCTCCACAGTGTGTGAGAGAGATGGTTCTTGTCCCCTTAAATAAGCTACTTATTGTTTGCTTGCTTGCCTGCTCATTCACTCATTCACTCATTCGTTCATTTATTCATTCAGCAAACTTGATAAGGTCCCCAGCTTTCCTTTTTGAAGTCTACGACCAAATATAAAAAGATCTAAAAGCAATTGTATTGCCATTACAGAGAAACTGCTGTACCTTTTTGTGCGTTGTTAGCTTCAGTGAAATAATTAAACCACTGAGGGCTGTAGTTTGGAGGGAGAGCACTTGCCCACCGTGCATAAAGCCTTAGGTTCCGTATGAATTCCTACGCTCATCCACTGCTTAGCTGTGGGTGTCTGTAACTGTCTGAGTCAGCGGCTGGGTGGAGCCTCTCAGAGGACAACATGCTCCTGTCTGCAAGCAGAACAGTATCATTAACGATGGGTCTCAAGTTGGGCTGGTTGTTGGGTGGCCACTCCCTCAGTCTCAGCTCCTTCCCCCATGCCTGCATTACTTGAGGACAGGATAAATTTTGGGTTGAAAGTTTTGTGGGTGGGTTGATGCTCCTATTGCTCCGCTGGAATTAAAGGGTTGTGGGTCTTGAAGGGGAATAGGAACTCCACAGGAAGACCAACAGAGTCAACTAACCTGGACCCTTGGGGCTCTCAGAGTCTGAACCAACAACCAAAGAACACATACAGGCTGGACCTAGGCCTCCCTGCTCATATGCAGCAGGTGTGCAGCTTGGTCTTCATGTGGGTCCCAAATAACAGGATACATGGTTCAGTGGGTAAGTAGGGGCTGACCCAGAAGCTGCTGCCTGTGCATGGGGTATGTTCTAGCTGGGCTGTCTTGCCTGGCCTCACAGAGACTTGAAGTTTGAAGTGCCAGGGTTAGGGGGATACCTAGGGGGTCCCTGCCCTCCCAGAGGAGAAGGGGGGGAGGAGAAAGGATTGGGAGTTAAAAAAAAGATTCAATCCCTAGGTTCAATCCCTGGGGGTGGGGTGGGGCTTTAAAAACAACTGATTCAGGAAGAAGGTCTAGAATAGTTTCCTTAGAGTTTGAGGGAAGAACTACAGGGCAGGCGAGTGTGCTTCCCGGCGGCTGCTGGGAGGCAGAAGATGGAGGAGGGAAAGCAGCAGCCATGGGTTTGGAGTTGGGGGTCCGAGAAAGAAGGAGATTCAGCAGTGGAGGTTGGCAAGCGGCTTACACAGGGAAGAGGGGCTTCATCAGAGAAAGAATGACAGTCTCCAGACTGTCAGCAAGGCACATTTCCAAAGAAGAGACAGAAAAGCAAAAGAAAAAGCTGGGCTCTTAGTTAGGACGCAGAGGGGCAGTCAGACTCTGTAATGAAGGTGTGCTGCCGACTACACTGGGGGAGGGGCTTCTGGGGCTCGAGTACATTATCTCATTAGGGGAGTAGCATGGCTTCCTGTGAATCAGCTTTCCCAAGGGGTGGTCTCCCGCACAGGTGATTGACAGGCCCAGTTGGATTACTTCTTAAAGGAGTCAATATAGTGTGTAATGTTTGGGACAGCTTAGAATGTCATGTTTCCGTCCAGGGAGAGATGCAAAACTCACATTCTGTTCTTTGGACCTGGAGGAAGTAGCTTTCTCTTAGTGGGCTTCAAAAGCCTTCAAACCTCCACCTTTTCCTGTAGTATTTTAAATCCTAAAGGGTTGGGGGTAAAGTTGGTCCTTCCCGTTCTATATTGGATATGGGAATAGGGACGTGGGACCCAAAGCTCATTGTGTCTATCCTCAGTGTCCTTCAAGCCTGCTAACGCCTGTCTAGCTACCTACCATGGTGTTAGAGTCGCCTACCAGCGTCCCTGTCCTATGGACTACCTACAGAACCTCTTAGCTAGTGAAACTTCTCCAGAAGGTCCCTTGTTAATTATTTTAATATCCCACCCCCCCCTTTAATTATCTGTGTCCTGCCTCTCCTCGTGGCTCTTCTTGCTCTTTGTGGGTCGTGCATGCGTGTTCTGCAGGCCCTGCAGCGACTTTCCAGGAAGATGGTGATCTTCGTGGAGGGTCTTGAGGTGCCCCTGGGAAACATGCTTCCTCTGTCCATCAGCACCTGGCATTCCCACCTGTGAAGAACCAAGGCTATCAATGCACAAGCTTCTTCCTCAGCACACTACCAACAGATTGCTTGCAGACCCTCCTGGGCCAGCTGTACATGCCTTGGGGTTTGTTTCCATTTCAGCTGCAGGATACCTCTCCGCAGTGAATCATGGGAGGCTAGCACACCTGAAAGAGCTAGGGGTGCTCACTTCTTATAAGTACTGAGATTAATTTGTATTCTTCTTAGCCTTCCTGTGGCGCTGGGGATGGAGCCCACGGGCCTTGTGTCTGCTGTGCTTGCTTGGCTGTCCTGCCATGCCCACCCTTGTGGTTTGCTCTGCCATATAAGCCCTGCCCATCTAAATGCTTTTAAATGCTGGCAAGATGGTGGGAAGGTGTAGCCTTCACGGAAAATTCCACTGCCTTCCCAATACACTGCTTTTTATACTTGAAACAAACTTTTGAAATCCATTTAAGGTTGGCCAGGCACAGGTAGTGCACACCCATAATCCCAGCACCGAGACCCTGTCTTTTTTTTTTTTTTGTGGGTTTTTTTTTTTTTTTTATTTTGTTTTGTTTTTGTTTTTTGAAACAGGGTTTCTCTGTGTAACCCTGGCTGTCCTGGAACTCACTCTGTAGACCAGGCTGGCCTCAAACTCAGAAATCCACCTGTCTCTGCCTCCCAAGTGCTGGGATTAAAGGCATGTGCCAACTCTGCCCAGCAAGATCCTGTCTTAAAACAGAGCTAAACAGGCCCCCAAAGCACAATTGTGGAGTGTGTACTGGGACTGTAATGCTTATCTCGATGGCACTGTGTTTGCGGATAGGGTCTGACTTCATCATTTTAATTTGTTTGTGATTTTTCTCAGTGCATAATAAATGCCTTGACTAGTCATTCCTTTGGATTTTCTCCCACACTAGTCTGTTTCAGACCATCAGTATTTGTTCAAGTTGTGCCTTCATGATAAGTAGTCATTAATATCCTGTACTTAGTAGCTTCTTCAGGAGAATTATCTGGTGATGTTGAACGTTCTACGGACAGGTGTGATTCTTGTCGTGGGAGCTAACATTCCAAGGACACAGAATATAGAATGAAAATGAACAAGCCACTGTAAGTCCCAGAAGCAGCTGGATCAGTGTCTGATTGGTATCACGCGAAGATGGCCAGGGAGGCTTTCCCTCAAAGAGCAGGGCCTTAGGAGCTGAGGAAGCCATGATGATGGGCGAGCTACTATCCAGGAGAGGACATGCTCCAGTGAGTTGTGAGCAGAGCAGTCTTAGGTGCCCTGTGATAGAAACAGGCTGAGGCAGGCGCGGCTGTTGTAGAAATGGCAAATGCCGCTGATATAAGCAAGCTAGCCAAGTATTGCTCTGCCACAGGGACGAGTCTTCTGCTGCTATTTTTAGTGCACTGCTGGTTTCTGTTCAAGTGTTTCATGGTCCAAGATGGCATCAGCCACTAGAGATGAAGGGAAAGACAAATAGGGCCCTGTGGAATTAGCAGCTTTCAGGACTCTGCCTAGACTGTTGCTTCTTAAAAATGTCATTGGCTATCCTCTCCTCCCATGATCTCTTCTAGCTACAAGGAAGACTGGGAAATGTAGTCTTCCCCCCCGCCCCCCCATACAATTACTGAGCCATATGGGATCTTCTGACACAAAGGTCTGGATGTGGAGACTCATGCCACTGGACAAGAGGTGTGTTGGAACAGTGTCAGAGCAAAGGGAAGGAGAGTGGTAGTGGCTGGAAGGTTCTGTAAACAACAGTGGGGACCTAGTGAAAGGTGTGGGTACAAGGACAGCGTAAAGTCGCCAATCAGACTTTCTTTAAAATCGTCCAGTTGAAATTTTACTTAAAGATATTCTGGTTAAATTGCATTGGACATTTTCAAAAGCAGTAGCTTGGTAGAGGTGAAGATGGTGTGTGTGCTAAGACAGATAAGAGAAAAACAAGAAAATATATCGTTGAAGATAGTCGTGCCTAAAGTTGTTCTTTTAATAATAACTTAATGGATTGCTTTGTAAGATTACAGGCAGTTCCAGGAACATTGCGAAGCCTTTGATTTTTGAGCTAGCTCTCCTGCCTGGGCTTGTCTGAGTACCTGGGTCTTGAACTCAGCAGGAGGCGGTAAATACTGCCAGAGCTGCCTGCTCCCACATCTCTGCCCTTACAGCTCCCAGGGTGTTCGAGGTCTCCCTGAGCCCTAGGAGCTCTAGTCCACTGTCCCCCTCCACTCACTGGATCTCTTTGAAGTGTCTCTTGGAAGGTGTGTCTGTCCTCTGAGGACAAGACCTGTAAGTGATTTAACTAATGTCATTAGCTCGAAGACACGCGGGAAGCAGAACCTTTGTATGTGCTGTCTTAGAAAGAAAGGTCAAATCACGGGAGCACTAACTCCAAGCTGCCTGGCACAGAGCCAGGACTTAGAGCTCTCCTCCCCAACCCTGCCCTCCAAACACTGCTGGTGTAAGTCCTGGGATGCTGGGTGAATCAGCTGTGGATGATGTCATGTAAGGCTGTAGATAGTCTCCGTGCTAAGCTCTGAAGACCTCAAAGAACACATAGTTTGCAAAGTAAAAATTAACTCTATTTTCAGAGGAAACTAGCTTCCCTTCCTTTTAGCAACTGTTCCACGAAGGCTGTACCTGCTTGCGGACTGTCAGCCATTGGAAGGCAGCTAACCGGGTGATCTAGACTGGCCTCAGAACGGGGTGGACGATGAGTACACAGCACTTCATTACTGGGACCAGGCAGGTGGGGATGGGTGTGGCGAGGAAAGTTAGAGGATGATGCAGTAGAAGGGGACAGCAGGGCGTGAGTGCAGGAGCCTTTTCAGAGGATGGCAAGGGGGTAAAGCCCTGCCAGGAGGCTTCAGGAAGCGTGTTAGAAGCAGATTTGACATTTAAAGGGGCGGGAGCAGAGAATTGGCTTCTGAGTGGTGGCAGTTACTCCGGCTTGCTTCAAATCACAATCTGTGGGTGCGGGTACGTGGACACATTTGGGTGGGGAGGTAGGGTAGAAATTTGTCAATGTTTGAGATAGGGTTTTATCATTAGTAACAGGGTCTCACTATGTAGCCAGTCTCCGACTCACAGAAATCCACCTGCCTCAGCATCCCGAGAGCTGGGATTAAAGGTTTGTCTTATCATGCCCAGCATCTGAGTTTTCGCCTGTCTGTTTTCTGCCTGTCTGTCTCTTTTTTGAGGTACTGTTTAATTATCTAGGTAGAGCCGTCAAGGTCAGTGTTTGATATCTGAACGAGGAGCTCAGTGAGAAGCCAGGGTACAGGTGTAAGTTAGGTAATGCAGAGGCAGTGGGATAACTAATACGTACACAGGGAATGGAACCAACAATTCCTGGATTACTTCTCAGTGAGAAAGAAGTCAGACCTCTGTTTTAGTTCTTTGCATTCTGCAGTAAGGAAGCAGCTACTAAATGTGTTTGGAGAAGCCCTGCATCTCCCACATGAAGAGAAAGTGCACTCCAGGACACAGCCATTTAGTATCCCATTTAGCAAAGTCCCCTACCCCGAGACTTCAGTGGGTTCCCTGCCATCTGGCCCCTGGCCAGAGAAGGATTTTTTTTTTTTTTTTGTATATGTGTCCCCATAGCAACGAGTGTGCAGTTGATATGGAAAGTAAGCAGTTGCCTTAGCAACGGAGTTACTGCTGTGGTGGCTCCCTTGCTTTCCTGGAGTGGAGGGTAAGCTGACCAAACTAGTTCAGATGCACTAGGAAGGGCTACACACACAGCACACACGCCGGCTGGCCCTGCTGGTGTAAAACTAGCCTAGCTTTCAGAGCGATCGCAGCCCTTCCCCCTTCCAGAGGAAGGGCGCCCAGTGGTAATAAATCAGACAAAAATAGTTGCTGTCAGCTGAAATAGATTATAAGAGGGTTTTCCTAGAGGAGTGGTTTTGTTTGGTTTGACAAAATGCTATAGTCAGAGAATATTTGGTTACAAGGAAAAGAAAGCCACCTTGGTTGGCTTAAGTAAAAGAACATCTATCTCAGGGATATAGTAGGCAGTCCAATAGGCCAGAGCCCAAGAGCAACACAGCTCACATCTGCTGTGGCTGGAGCGGCTCCTGTCCTCCTGTGACCACGAGGACGCTCAGCACAGCTTTTCTCTGGGTTCACGGCTTCTTCCACACGGCTCTCAGTGTCCGCCAGCTCCTCACCGGTGCCTGGCTGGACTGGAATGCGTGATGAGTGATCTAGACCCAGCGTCCAGTAAGCAGGCGCCCACCCTCGCCATTGTGCTTGTCATCCTCATCCCAGATGAGTCAGGTGCTCAGCCCTGGGCAGAGCAGGGGCAGGGCTGAGGATTCAGGATAGTCGTTTGGAAGGCCGCCTTTCTGGGGCTCTATAGAGTGAGCTCTGACCTCAAACTCTCCTTTTAGTAAAATATTTCTGTTTATAATCCCCAGAAACCATTTTATTACTGAAAATAAAAACACTAGTAGCCTGACATGGTGACACACATCTGGTTGTCCTCCTTGATTTCTGGAGGCTAAGATAGGAGAGGTCAGGTTCAGCACCTGCTTGGGCTACACAGTAAGATGCAAGCGAACAGTACAGCACTCACTTTTGAGGAGTGCTAAGGGCTGTTGGAGGCCATGGATATCGGCACACCGCGTGGGCTACTATAGGACCTTCCTGGGAACCCCGTCTGCTTCTTTACAATGTAGTGACTGTTAGATTTAACAGCTGGGTTGACAGGACTGAGAATCAGCTCATTCCAGTCTCAGCTGGAAAGGGCCTCAGTGGGAGGCTCTCCAGATCAGGTTGTACTATGGACATGTGTAGGAATTGTATTGATTACCCCACAATGGGTGGCGCCATTCCCTGGGCTTAGATAGAATTCCTTTGTTAGATAAGAGGGAGAAAGCTAGCTGAGCAGTTAAGCATTCTTTGTGTGCTCTTGACTGGATGTGACTAGACGCTTCAAGTTCCTGCCACTTGACTTCCCTGGAATGGTGGCCTGTGACCTGGAATTGTGAGCTGAGGTAAAATCCACCTTTCTCCTAGTTGCTTCTGTCAGTGTAGATTATCACTGCATCCGGAAAGGAGGCTGTGTTGCATGCCTGTGATGCATGCCTGTGATGCATGCCTGTGATGCTTTCACCTTCCTCTCACTTCCGTAGACCTGCACTGGCTGCCCCCCAACAACCACACGTTCTTCGCTGTCTCCTCCTTCCGCCAGCTGCCCTCAAATGGCCTATGGTCACGGGGTGGAGCGAACTGGAGGCCCCGGTGTAGGCAGGAATAAATGCCAGCTGTCTAACACACACTGTCCTAATTTTCCAGATCAAGAGATTGAGCAATCCACCACCGTGTACCAGCCCGTGTCATCAGACTGGTTTTCAAAATGGGGAGAAATGTGATAGATTACTCCATCCCAGGAACTAGTGATACAAAATCTTCACAGAACTCTGGTAGTCGAGACTGGGCGAAAATTAAAACAGACCAGGAAGGCACTGGGCGATTAGCAAGGGGTTGGCCAGTGGCCAGAGTTACATGGGTTGAAGCTTTGGCGGAGCAAATGGCCCATCCTTGATAGCAGTTGCCACTGGAGCGGCCCGAAGAGAAGAAAGGATTGCATTAGCTGCTGTCGGAAGGGGGGCACCGCAGGCCACCGGTGTGGGCTGGGACGCGGAGGTGGGAATGACACTGAGTGTGAAAATTGGGATCAGAACTTTCCACAGGGGTCTACTGGGGCTCTGTGGAATGGTGAGAACCATTTGTATCCAGGGTCTTACAGCTTCACAACAACTGTAAATTAGATAGCACGGGCTTTTTACACGGTGGAATTAGAGGCTCGGAGAGCATCGGCGACTTGCTGAGAGTCTGGGCTACCTACCTTCTGAGACTTTCTTCAGTACTGAGGCAGATGGTTCCTGTGGCTGGGAAAGACGAGTGGGTTTGGGAAAGGGGCAAGGTGAACTGCGACTTCTTGAGTGCTGTGCTGGGGGGTGGGGGCTGGGACTCTGTCCTGAAGGCAGTAGTAGCTGTTACTGAGTGCAGCCCTGGCTGCCTTAGCCACCTAGCTCTACTACATCAGGAGTTTCTGTTGCCCAGAAATTCATGGAGAGAAAGACCATAGCTAATACGCAGTACCCATAGGGTTCACGGACATGGACCAGATTCCTTTTTTCTTTTTCTTTTTCATAATTTATTTTTCTTTTATTGAAAATGGATTTTTCTCTCACACAACACATCCTGATCAGTCCCCACTCCTGCTTCCACTCCCCCAGCTTCTCACCACCTGTCCTCCTGTCAGGACCCGCCCCCTTTTATCTCTCAGAAAACAAACCAGCCTCCAAGGGATAATAATAAAATATAATGTAATAAGATAAAACGAGAACAAACACATCAGAATTGGACAAAGCAAGTAAGAAGAAGGAAGGGCGCCCAAGAGAAGGCTCAGGAGACAGACCCACTCAGTCACACAATTTGGGAGTCCTACAAGACACCAGTGTGGAAACTATAATGTACAGCACAGGCTTTTTACACAGAGGAGGCCTGCCTCCTCTTCTACAGGGTTCCCTGAGCTCTGAGAGAAGGGATTTGATGGCAACATCTCACTTTGGGCTGAGTTTATGGACTTACTTCTATTCAAACAAGGAAAGGTCTTCAGAAGCTGGCTTCTTACTTTAAATGCTTCATTCTTAGGTTTATTTAATTATTCTTGTTTCTGTCGATCCTGACTGTCTACTGTTGGTGAGACTCCTGCTGACCGTTCTGTTATTTCACGAGCTATGGACTAATGGAATGAGCCCCCTGTCAGGTCTACCCTCTGGGTTTGGTAGCTTGGAGGTTCAGGGGTACAGGAGTACAGGGGTAGTAACCCTCTTGTTCTGTGGGATTCAACCACATTTACAGAGTTCTTAGAGTGTGCAGGGTTTTGTGCTGAGGACTTTGAAGAACACAGAATATGTAGCCTGGGTTCTGGTGGGATGCTTGGGACTCCAGACGCTCCTGTCTTCAGCCTCACACCTCCTCACGTAATAAGGTCCTTTGCTTCTGGCCTGAGTGACTCTCCATCTCTTCCCCCATCTCTTGGTTTCTGAGACATACTCTTTCTGGTCTCCCCTGGTGCCCATCACAGAGCCACCAGGACAGGTGGCTCACACAGCCCTTTTTGTTCTCTGTTGCCTGGAGTGATGTGTCCTGCAGATTGCCGGGAAGGAAGACTTCATGGTCCCTGGAGCTGTCGTATGGGAATTAGGCATTTTCTGCGTGCACACGTCTGTGTGTGTGTGTGTGTGTGTGTGGTGGGGGTTGTGTAGTGTGTTTGTGTAGAAGCCCAAGGTTGTCCTCACTGTAATCGCTGTGCTTGTGTTTTGAGATAAGACCTTTGACTGAACCTAGAGCTTGCTGATTCATCCTGACGGCAGAGCCCCAGGGATCCTCTTGTCTCTGCCTCTCCAAAACAGGGAGCCTTGTGTCACCATATCTTGCTTTTAGCATGGGTCCTGCGAATACGAACTTGGATCCTCATGCTTGTGCAGGAAGCGGCTCCCCAGCCCTGGATATCTGTTTTTAAAAGCTTCTTGAATGATTATGCAGAAAATGCTTAGAGCCAGGGGAAACTTCAGGGGTTCTGGGTTCTGTCTTCCCATTTTAATTAGGTAAGGTTTTAATGAGGCCCAGTGAGCTGTACTTTACAGTGTGTGTAACTCAAGCAGAGGATTAGTGTCAATATCATCAGCTGTAACCTGTATAGTTTTATTCTGATTCCCCCATCCTCATAGTGAGATAATTTCCATCAAATATGATGCTTCCCTCTCTTCTAAGAGGACCGAAAGACACATGTAGCCGCAAACCCACGTGGCTAAAACATCAAACTCCATTCCTGACTATCCTACACAACCTTAGTGTTAGAATGTACCTGCTTGTCCAAAACCTCGCCCCCTCAGACAGGGCTTAGTCATGTGATCTCACTGTCGGATCTCCCAGGTTCCCTCCCTCCTTTAAGGACTCTGATTAACTAGGAAGGACATGGCCTTGTGCTATTTACATGTGCTACGTTTTCCTTTGTATGGCTTTTCATAGAATTGTCACAGGTAGTCCGTTTTTATAAGTGATTATCATTTCTGCTCTGCCCTGTGAGACACTCCAGCCTGTGTGTTTCTTTGTTTCATTAATTACACAGAATGTCCTGGAACATTGGTCTTTGTGAATTGGCACTTAACTACTGGTGAAATGCACACAGGTCCTTCCTGTGACGTGGGGCCCCTTTGTTCCTTCTGGTATTAGGTAGAGAGTTCTAACCTTCCTTAGAAGGAATGGCAGCTGTGACCCATGAGGTGTGGGTTTTGTTGTTATTGTTTGTTTGTTTTTTAATTTTACCTAAGTATCTGTTTTGAAGTCTTCGTTCATTAGTTTAGATTTCTGGCTTATGTTTAAGGATTTCCTTCATCCGTAGAGATGAATTCGATAAGGTTCCTACCCAGGAATGGGATTCATAGGTGAGGAAGCCGTGCCATTCTCCCGAGTGGTACCCTAACCTAAACTTCTTAGAGCTCATTCATTTAGCCAGTGTGGATTTGAGGCATTAGCAGAGGCTTGTGTCAGGCACAGGGAAGGAAGATGAAGGACATAGACCCTGCCTTGGGGAACTTCCAAAGCAGTGGTTGTGTAAGGTTGTGTACATACCTTGGGTCCTTCTGTAAGAGGGTGAAGGAGTGACTGCAGCTTCTTGGTTTTTATGCAGAGTGATGATGGGGAACGTCTAGGTGACTCACAGTGCACTGGCGCGGGTGTTAGGAGAACTGGGTTCAAGAGCTGACTTAGTTGGACCAGCTCTGTGATCTTGGGCAAGTTCTGTACCACTGCCGCCACAGACAGCTCCATGCATTTCATGTTTCCTTAGTGTTAACTTAGTAACTGGTGAGGAGAGCAGGCCCATACGCAGGCTTCCAGACTGCCTGCTACAGAGACCCTTGTCTTCCCGTGTGAGTCCTTCCCGGGTGAGTCCTGGACTTCTGTCAACAGCAGACACATAGTCTCTTGGGAATCAGTGTTTGATTTCTGAAGGATGGAGGTCTGAGATGGAGCCAGGTCCTTTCTTTGCAGTGTTAACTGTGCTAAAGACCCCGTCCCTATAGGAGCAAAGTGACAGGGTGCGTGTGGCCTTCTAAAGCCTTTCCCTGAAAAGACATCCTAGGAGGCCACACAACTGGGGAGTCACTAGCTGTGATTCATCAAGATGCTGTGTGTCCTTGGGGCCTCTCCCATTGCCTTTTGTCATTCAGTCAGCTGGTGGGAGCCTGCTCTTCTGAACATGAGGTCTTAGGGGACCCTACCTTAGATAAGGGCAGTGACAGCAAGTGTCTTCCTCTTGGCCTACTGGGGTTCCAAAGCCAGCTGCTGTAGTCTGGTACACAGAGCAGGGCTTTGGCGTTTGTCCATTCTGCCCCCGTTGCTTTCTCTCTGTGTACATTTCCTAATGATCTCTCCCTTCATAGGTCTAAGAAAGCACAAGGGAAAGCTAGGCCTCTGCATGTACCCGAGGTGCACAGGTCTCATCTCTGAACTGTCCTTTTTCCTTTTGGTTGTTGGTAGCTGTCACTCCGTCCTCTCTGGCTCTGGGGACAAGCTCGGGTCCCTGCAGCTGTGATTGATTGCCAACAGGCTGTTGTGTTACCTACCCTGAATTTATGAAGGCAGTCCTGCCGGATCTTCTTGTTCCTGTGTGAAGTGTTTGGCTGATGTTGTGCCACTTTTCACTTAGCCCTGTGTGAGAGGCTTTGACCTCTGTAGATCTCTAGTGCTCAGTGCCCATCTTGCAGGGCCACCTGTCCCCCTGACCTGCCAGCTGTCCTGTCCAGGGTCAGAGCACTGAACCTGGAGAGTGAGCCTTGCCTCCTGGATACTGGAGGCATTAGCACTCCAGGGCACACCCATTGCCCGGCATCTGTAAAGAGGCAAATTCCATGAAGGTTCCTTGTGTGGCGTCAGTCAGGGCAGCTCTGGTTTGGGGAGCATCTTCTTCCACAGAGGTCCGTTGGGTGTGAACGTAAAGTCACGGGATCCAGCTTGCACAGCCGTGAAATCAGAGTCAGAGGGACTCTTGGTACGGAATAGAGGGCCTGGCTGCAGGCCTCTGGAGTTTTGAATGTATCGACTACTTTGTTCTTGATGATACAATGTTTGCATGACCTCAGTTTACTGAGCATCTGAAGGCACTTTTGTTGAGTTTAGCTTGTTATTTCTGAGAGGCATTTGTGTTCCAGACCCCAAGCTGCCTTCGGAGGTCGGGGCTCACTCCAGTATTCAGACAGAAGGTCCAGGCAGGGCTGGCACTGGGAAGCTGGGTAGGTTCCTAGGTTCAGTGTGACCTGTTAGGTCTTAAACCAGGGACAAAGGGCTAACTGAGGTGCCTATTAACACATCAAAGCCAAAGTTGCCTGCCAGCTACTCCCATTATACCTTTACACCCTACCCATTACAGGGTCTTCTGGGGCCGTATATAACTCAGCCATTTTGGTTACACCAGTCTCTCAGGCCAGGCCTCTCCTCTTGGTCAGAGGCTCCTCTCTTGCTCCCCCTCCCCCGCTCACATGACCCTGCACAGCCTGGCCATGTTTACTCTAGACTCTTCCAGATGCCTCTGGCTGTTTTCTCCCTCATGTCTATAATAAGACCTTACCTAGAAACAGGCATGGCCTCTTCTCCACTCCTGACCCCTTTCTCTTAAGTTTTTTTACTCAGTGGTGGAGATGTGCCCAAAGAGACCGAACCTTAGGAAAACACATTTCCTACCACCCTCCCTGGAATGTGGCACGCTGTACCCATTGCATGTACCTTAGGGGCTAGAGAGAGAACTTTCTGGAAGCAGTGGCTACTTCAGCTCCCCTATCCAGAGGCTTTCTCAAGTAGTAAATACAGGGATTGGTGAGCAAACCTGGGCTCCCAACATCTGGACTAGCCCGTGCGGCTCTCCTTCCCTGATCGGGCTGGCTCCCATCCTCTGGGACTTCAGCAGCGCAGGGAGCTCGGGACTCAGTTGGCTTCTGGGGATTTGGTGTAGGAACTGATTCAATTACTGAGGTGCTTCTTTGGACCATTTTTATTTTCTTTAATACCTGGTATTTTATTTTGCTAGGCTTTCTCCCCCCTAGAATAAAGGCACATTCAGTAATAAGAATTCTCTACCATCTAATACAAAATGATACTGCTTGTCAGTTTGAAGAAAAAGCAAATTGTCTGCTTGGTGTTTTGGGATTTCCTCTTTTCCCCCCTCCCTTAAAAAGGGGGAAAAGCAGCTTAGAGAAAATCCTTGAACATAGTCTCCTGATTGAAAAATATATCAGTGCGTTTCACGGCTCCGTCATTTTCTTAACGTAACAGTTCTCCTCATTTAGAATATATTTCTGTCTATCCCAGTTTTGAGAAAGCCTTACCAGACAGTTTTTTTTTAAGGTTTCAAAATTGGAATAAAAAAATAGAAACAAAAACCTCACAAATGATCTTGCGGCAGGCAGACATTGGAGATAGAGATGCAGGCCCTTGGTGACGGAGTGTCCTTAAGCAAGATCATGGTTTTGGATTTCCACCTGTGATACAGGATTAATGATGCCTCTCATGGGGTTGTTTCAAGAATGACATGACAGCACAGTCCTTCACTGCAGTAGGCATGGCGAGCACTGTGCCGACGGCCATTTTCTTTGTGTTGGTGCTGTGGACCAAATTCTGTCCTTCCAAAAAAGTATATGGAGAGGCCTGACCTCTACTGTGTGTTTGAGGTGGGGCTTTTAGAGGTGAGGTCAGATGAGGCGACAAGAATGGTTGTGGTCATGGGGCTGGAGAGATGGCTCAGAGGTTAAGAGCACACTGATTGCTCTTCCAGAGGACCTGAGTTCAATTCCCAACAACCACTTGGTGGCTCACAACCATCTGTAATGGGATCTGATGCCCTCTCCTGGTGTGTCTGACTGCTACAGTGTACTCACATAAATAAAATAAGTCTTAAAAAAAAAAGGAATGGTTGTGATCAGACTGATTGGTGGCTTTGTGGTTTCTTTGTTAAAAGAGGTTTCCTCTCACCTGTACGATCTTGTGCCCTACACCCGGTAAAGGCCATGCGGGGACTGGAGGGTGGCAGCCTTGGTGCCAGGGGGACAAGTCTTATCAGCAAGTGGATCTGCTAGCTGGACTTGAGCTTCCAGAGCTGTGAGAAATGTCTGCTGTGTGATCCACCTCCTCAGTCTGTGGCATTGTGTTAGGGCAGCCTGAGCAGGGTGACACAAGGCCCTGCGATCCTACTCACCTTTGCCCTAATTAGAGGCCGCTTCCTCGAGATGACTGGTCACCAGGTCTGCTGCATTCCACCAGGGAGCAGGTGACTCTCCATGCCTCAGGGATGCCTCAGGGATGCCTTCTCTTTCTCTCCAGTGGCCTTAGTGTTACTTTGACAGGAAATAACTAAGATGTAAATCTGGGGTTGGTTACCTCGCCCCCTGCCAATTCCAGCCCAACCACTCTGCTTTTGGAGACCTGAATGTTTGGCTCACTCCCTCTCAGTAGTTGCTGATGCTTTTGGGCGCCCAGGGCATTTGCAGGGGAGCCTGTACCCATGGGCTGGCTGAGTTGGGAGGATCCACTTTTCATCCTTAGATGTTGTGTGTGTACACCCTGGTTTCTTTCCGTGGTGAGCTACTTAATCTAAGTTATTTTTGAGTTTAATCTTAAAACACTTAATCTAAGTGTTTTTCCTTCTTTTCCTCAGGTACAAGCTGAATTTCAGACCCAAAGAGAACACTAGCCATATCTTGGTTTCCTTTTGGCCTCAGCCTTTGTTATTCAGAGAGAAATTACACACACACACACACACACACACACACTCACACACACACCATTAATAGGTTGGGCCTTTGAAAAAGATCAACCATGAGTGTCTAACGTAAGTTCCAGGTGATAGGATTATAGCTTTTGACCAAGAATCCTGCATATACACGTTGGGAATACCCCTAGTAGCATGATTATAGCACACATATGTGCATGTGTGCATGCTCACATGCATGCTTGTGAACGCCTGAGTGTATGTGTGTGGTGTGGGTATGTGCATGTGTGTGTCTCTGTGTGTGTGTGTGTTTCACCTTCCTCCTTGTTTTAGAAGGTCCCTGTTGTGTGTTGGACTGTGTCAGTTAGTGTAGCTGGCTCTCTGGCATCCAGGGGTTCTCCTCCCTGCCTCCCATGGTCCCAGGAGCACTGTGATTATAGATGATCACAGTACGCTACATCTGGCTTTTGCGTGGGTTTTTGAACTTGGGTCCTCATATATGCACAGTAAGTGCTCTTACCCCTTGGGCCCCTCCCCCAGCCCTCTGCTTCCTTTTAGTAAGGATTCCCACAAGACATAAGATACATCACAAGTAGAACACTGGAAATAAACAGACTCTGCAGAGACAAGGAAACATCAGGTCTTGCAGAGGCCACCAGGAACTAGGGATTACACAGAAAGACAGTCCCTGGAGCCTTCAGAAGCATGGCTCTGACAGCTTCCTGATGTCAGGTTTCTAGCCTATGAGAAAGCAAATGTCTGTTTTTAAGCCACCTTGTTAACACTAATCTGTTAACAAAGTCTACAGAATTCAGACCCTGAAACTCCTATTTTTACTTAAACCCCAGCGTTCCCCTACTCTGAGGGTCGCTTCACTCCACCTTATCGAGAAAAGGCTGGCGTGTCTGATGATGTCACCACTGTGCCGCTCACCGCAGAAGGAACACGGCATTTCTCTCACTGTTAGTCAAAATTTAGACATTGATAAAAAAGCCTGCTTTTCCAATTAATAGACGAGACCATGTGAATCACTTTGTGTTTCTGTGAGACATATGTTCAGCTCTGACTCCCTGAGGTCTTACTGAAATCATCGGGAACCTGGCCTCTGCTGTGTAATCCACAGATGGTAGGGACTCCAGCCAAAACACAGAGGATGAAGGGAGAGAGGCTCAGCCCAGCACACCGAGCTTACTCCTGTGCTGTCAGCAGTAGGATGTCGAGGGGACATTTGGATGGGCACTGTCAGGCCACCCACCCCCACTTATCCTGTGCTAGTCCCAGCAGGCCTTCCTTACCATGGCCGACTCTCTTTAGAGACCTCACCTTAGATGAATCCTGTTCAAGGTGACCTCTAAGATTTTGCTCATGTTTTCTCTGCAGCAAATACTACCTGCCATCTTTGTCAGGTATTTTCATGTTATTTAACGATTTCCGCTTCCCACGAAGTAGGTGCTTATTGTCCCAGTTTATCTACAGAGAGACTGAGAGAATCTGTCACGTGGCAACTGAACCCAACTCCTTTGAAAGCTCAGTATGCCACCAGTCCAACTCCGGGGAACAGTTGTGTCAGGACAGTGGCTGGATCTGAAAACGCAGATGGATGTGCATGCCTCTTAGAGAAATGGCTGCTGGGAGAGGAAAGGGGAAAGCTTGAGACAGAATGGGGAAGACGGAAGGTTCCCAACTTGGGATGGCTGGATTGACATCCAGGCCTACCAAGTTGGAGTGTTTTCTGAAAGAGCTTTTTGAGAGACTAGAGAGTAAGACCAGGAAGGGAAGGCGGCAGGGTGGCAGTTAGGCCACAGGGAAGCCCATGACTGCTTGGAGTCCAGCTGTGGCCGGAGATTCCAGGGGGTGATATGACTTGATTGTATTAGCAGTAGTGGAGAAGGGCAGGAAGTTTCAACCTGCCATTGTACAGGTTAATGTCCCGGCTGCTGTTGGTGGGTCGGGCAGATAGGGGAACAGCAACAATGTAGGACCAAATCCTCTGGTGTGGATGTGGATGAGGGTGTTTGGGGAGGAGCAGGAGGAGAGCGAGTGTGTTTGGGGCTTCAGGGAAAGGTGTGTGTGTGTGGTGACCTGGTTGTGGTAGAACAGAACACAAAGAAGTCATCTGAAGAGGGTGCCAGAGTGGCAGGTGTGTGAGGCTGAGACACACCAGGGTGGGAATAACTGACGATCTCATGAAAGACTGGGTAGAGCTGGTTTGACTTTCATTTAAGCACACATTTTCCACACTGCCGATGCCAGGGTGCCTGGACTTGGCTGCACGCATTACGTGGTTGGGGTGTGGTGCAGTGGTAGAGTGTGTTGGGGAGAACTGTCTGGTCATGCGCTAGATGTTGGAAAGGTTTCCAGAAACTAAAAGCAAAGGTGTTTGTTCTCCACCTGGCTGTAGGCCTTCATCGGTTTCCTCAGGATCCGATAATGAGAGTGGTGACTGTGGTAAGGAGCAGGGCTTCAGATGACTCACAGGAGGGGGACTTTCTCCTGTGGCCCCCACGTTTGACTCCAGTCTGGGCATCCGGGGGAAATTGGGTGTCACCAAAAGTGGTTCAGAGGATAAAGGTGGCCCATGGTCCTGGAGCTGAGGGTGCTACTGTGGGCTCCCTGTGGAAGGGTGTGTGTCCAGCGTGCAGCCTTGGAGAGCACATGACCACCCTGCTGTTCACAGGAAAGGACAAGTGAGACATGTAGTCTGAGTCACCTTAGCATTGGGCACAACACGGGACAGATGTTTGGATCCCTGGGGAGTCCTGTCACCACAGAGCTGTCTGGGTTCCTCTGGAAAGTTGACAGCTTCCTGGCTCTGAAGTGTGTAAGGGTGTGTGAGGCTGTTGGTCAGTTTTCCAGGCTTCTGGTTCCCCCCCCCCCCCTTTGTGACAAATACTTAAGGGAAGCTGTACTTGTATTCACAGTTTTGGGGTATGAGCAGGACCGAGTCCTGCCTGAGCAGGAATGTGTGCTGAGCAAGACTTCATTCACTTGGCTGTGAAATAATGTTTGGAGAAAAAAAGGAGGGAGTGTCACTGCCCCATTCAAGGGCATGACCCAGTCACCTGACCTCTTCCCAGGTGCCACCTGTTAAGGATGCTCCCATTTCCCAGTGACCCTGTCCTTCAACACTCAGGTCTTCCAGGGTGCGTCTGTATCCCTGGGACACGTGGGCTACACAAACAGCCGCATCCACGCGGCTGGGGCAAGCTCTTCCCAGGTGAATGTAGCTCCTTTAAATACCAGATAGGACGGCCACCTGTGTGGGGTGGGGTGGGGTGGGGTAGGGTGGGTGGGGTGTTGGTCTGTAACACCTTCCAGCACTTGCCTTTTGAGAGGCTAGAACTGACCTTTCACCTTAGAATAGAACTCTGGTTCCAGTGGTGAGGGAAAAGCCAGGGCCTCGCTTTTGCACCCTTCGTTTTCTTCCCTTCCAAAAATGTAGAAACCTCATGGCCTGAACAAAGTATGGGCTCCCTCTCACAGTGATAAGCTCAAGAGTGCTGCTTTTATTTCAAGGAGAAACAACTTGAGTCTGAAACACCACGGCACAGTGGCGGGGAATCCGATGATGTGTGATCACTCAGCAGCAGACAGATTGGTGTGTTTTAAGTGTCTGTCCCAGGATTCCTCCCAGGCTGCTAGGGATGTCCCAGACATGTCTGGCTCTCAGAAGAGCCCTGTGGGTACACAAGAGGGAGTCTGTAATTGCAGAAGTTGGGGTACTCCTCAGCTAAAGTAGCAGACGTCTGGCAGCCTCCAGACTGCTGGAGTAGCTGTCTGCAGCTCCCTCCCACAAGGCATACCACACTTGTAGTATCCTGGGTCTCCTTATCAGTGGATGGATAATGTCTCCCGGGAGCTGCAACTGTCCCTCCTTCTGAGTCAATGCCCAGTTTTCTGCTTTGATCTGGAACTCTTCTTCCCTATTGTTGGGGAAAGAATAATCTTGGTGCTGAACAAAGGAACACAGAAACAAAGAGAAAGTAATTCAGCCGGGTGATTTCTATTTGCAAAAGGGTGTGGTTAGAACCCAAACTGGTTTAGCAGACACACTCCCTAAAATGATCTATGTTCCTTTTAGCCCAGTGGTGACTGCATCTCCTCTCCTTGGTGGGAGCTCCACTTCATGGTCCAGTGTGATTAGCTAATTGGCACAAAAGGAAGTGAGGGGGTTCCAGGAAATCCGGGCCCTCAGAAAACAGTTTCTTGCACTATTGTGTCATTGGGTTAGGGTGACCATGGAAAAGCACCACAGTGTATGTGACTTACTAAGATTTTTCTGTGTACACATCTGTTTCTGTGTGTGTACAAACATGTAAAGGCCAGAAGTCAACTCTGGCCTCCTTTCTTTGGGAGCCATCTGTCTTGTTCTTTTGAAACAGGGTGTCTCAGTGACCTGGGGTTTTCCAAGCAGGTTGGTCTGGATAGGCAGCAAGGCCCAGGTCTGTCTGTCTCTACCTGCCCAGTGCTGGGATTGCATAAGTATGTTTGTGCCTCTCCACCACTGGGTCCTGGGAATCGAACTTAGGTCTCTTTCTTGTATGGTGAGTACTTTGTCATCTGAGCTGTCTCTACCTCCACCACCTCCTTTTATTATGACAAACCTTCAGATAACATAAAAGGTGGGGGAACAGCTCTTCATCCTTAAAAGCACAGCGTGGCTCCCTGGAACAGACTCTATCACAGCACTACTGTCCTCTCAAGGAGACTTACAGGAATTCCTCACAGCATCTCACCCACACCGTAGCCAGGCTTCTGCAGGCATCTGACAACATCTTCAGGGACTTTCTGTTGCTTTGCTGCTGTCCCGGTCCCCTCCCCCGCACCCAAGGCCAAATGCAGGTATGCCTGTTTTCTTGTGACTATTGAACTTGGCCCTGTGTCCTAGAAGTCTAGTCTAGATGCATGCGCTGTGCGCCCGCGCTCCCCCCCCACGCGCTCCTTTCTAAGCAGTTGGCAGTCAGTGCCGGGTGGGACCTAACCCATCAGCTCTCCCTGGGCTGTTCCCAGTTGGAGAAGCTGAGCTTGCCCTAGGCAGGTTTCTTTCCACCATGCCTTTTACCATGAGGATGCTCACCACACTGGGACCTGACTTGGGACCCCGTAGGCACCAGTTGACAGCTTCTGCCTGAGTTGTTTCCACGGGAGTTACAAGATGGTGACTGATAATTCTATCACTAGCTGTTAGTTCTTGAACTAACAGGGAACTGTAAGGACCAATTTTTCCAGAAAAAGTTTAGTGCAATAATTGCTCCTAATGGTGGGAAATAAATCCCTCTATGCGATTTTCACTGTGGACTCATGGGGTTTTCTCCAGGCAGTGTTTTATAATCAATTGCGATCATTATTTTGATGCTCAAATTATCGCAGATTCAGCCCAGGAGACACGTTCAGGCTTTATTTTATGCCCTTCAAACATGTCCCTTCTGGAAACCTCCTTGTGGCCTAAGTTTCTCTTACATTTTCTATTTCAAACCTGAAATCATTCATTTTCCTAATAAGCCTCGATTAAAAAAAAAAAACCTAAAACCAAATAAGCCCCCCAAAAACTATTTCATGTAGCGCAAGCTGGCCTTATCTTCTAATTCTGGAATTATAGGTGTGTGTGTGCCACTATTGAGGCTTCATGATTTCACATACATGCTCTTAACCACAAGCCAACTCTAGCCCCTAAAATATAATGATGATAACAACAACAACAATAATAATTTGTTCTTTTTTTAATAAATTAGCTTTGTTGGGACATAATTTACATACATATGATTAAATTATACTCAGGGGAGATTTTGTTTTTGTTTTTGTTTTTTCGAGACAGAGTTTCTCTGTGTAGCCCTGACTGTCCTAGAACTCACTTTGTACACCAGGCTGGCCTGGAACTCAGAAATCCGCCTGCCTCTGCCTCCCAAGTGCTAGGATTAAAGGTGGCAAGGGGGGATGTTTTGACTTGGGCTAGGGATGGCTTAGTAGGTATAGGAGCTGCCACAAAGCCTGAGAGAGACGTCAACCCCCTCCCCCCCCAAAACTGTATTTAAACTAAGAGAACAGAGGCTGTTATGTGTACCCAGGTCCCTTCCGCCCCTCCGCCCAGCATATTGTTTCTGGGAATGGTGGACGAGCTGTGGGGACTTGTACTTCAGTTCTGTGATTCCTGAGGCCTCGTTTCCTGCACATACTGTGATGTCCTTACCTCATCACCTCCTGGCAGATTCTGGGTTATTTTCCGTTTTTTAGGTATTATAACTAAGTAAAGCATCTTGGAACATTCTTGAACATGTTTCTTTGAAGCCCTGTGGCTTTATTCACTTGAGGAAGGCTTTAGGTTCGGAATCTGTTAGGTGCCCATGTACTAGGCATCCGTGTAACTGTTTGTGAAATGGCCAGACTTGTTTTGCCAGTGAGTGTATAGTACTCCTTCGCTGCTTCCTGTCCTGGCCGTGCTGTCATCAGTAAGTGCGCATAGTGTCTTATTCTAATTTGTGTTGCATATTTTTGACTTTGTCTGTAGTTTGAGTAGT
This sequence comes from Apodemus sylvaticus, assembly GCF_947179515.1. Lineage (NCBI taxonomy): Eukaryota > Metazoa > Chordata > Mammalia > Rodentia > Muridae > Apodemus > Apodemus sylvaticus. The sequence goes on from NC_067477.1 coordinate 23,181,650, forward strand.
CAAGCATTTGTTGAAGTCAAAACATTCATGTGGCGAAATACCAAATCTTGTCTTCCTTCAGTTCTGCTATGGTGTAAGTGATTTAAATGACTGGAGGCTCTTTTACACGCCTGCTGCGTGCTAGACACGGGCACACTTGTTATGAGCAAAAGTGAAACGGGGGTGCTAGGGAGCCGGCTCAGTGGATAAGAGATGTAGTCACAAACAAAGACCTACGTTCACGATCCCAGTACCCATCTTAAAAATTAGTGCCCCCTGGGGGACTGGGCGCTTCACCTTGCCTGGGCAGCAGGGGAGAGCTGGCCCTGGCAGCAGGGCCCCAAAGGCAGGAGAGGAGAGAGCTGGCGGGCTGACCAGCTTAGACACCTCAGGCCCAGATCTAGGGCTTTGAAGCGGCCCACCCCAACATCTACCCCACTGATGAACTGCTGCAGGGGCCAGTCCTATAGAGCCAGAGCTACAGAGTCTCCATGATACAAGGCAGCAACAGGAGGAGTGCCAGTGAGGTTCCAGTATTAATAGAGTAGCAGAAGCCAGAGGGCTCATACCAGGTCACTGAGTCAGTACAGTGAACGTTCGAAAGCAGAGAAATGTGGGCAAAGGGTAGACTGTGGGACACTCCACTTTCTACAGGGAGAGTCCTCTCTTTGTTGGAGGGGAGGATGCAAGGGTAGAGGGTGGGTATGAGGGGTGGGGGAGATGGGTAGAATTGGGATGCATGATGTGAAATTCACAACAAACTAATAAAAAGTTAAACAACAGTTGGTGAGCCCTGGGGCTGGAAGGGGGTATGCATGTGGTCATGGCTCCCATAGGCCTTGAGTACCTGGGGACTTGGCTCAGTCACAAGTACTAGTGGGACTCCTGGGGCTCCTAGTGGTCAAGTGGGTCATGGAGGAAGCTTGTTAATAGCTAAAGATTTTCTTTCGTCCCTGGTGATCAGTTGCTAGAGTGCTTGCCCAGTATACATGAAGTCCCTAGATCCTGTATTTTTGGAGGTCAAGCAAGCCTGTAACCTGAGGGCTGCTGTGTACCTACAGGGAGGCCATAAGAGGCTAAGGCTATCCTATATAGATCTCATCCTGCCAAGAAAGACACTCTGCCTACGTGCTCCTTCACTCCATACTGGTTGCAAAATACTTAGAAATGCTGTGAAATGCTGTAACTTCAGGGCTTGTACCGACAGGCTCTCCCCTGGGAAGTTAACAACGCCCACTGTGGGAACCAAGGGTTCCCAGGAAGCCAGAGAAGGCTCCACTTGATCATTTGGCTGTAGGTAAAGCCACAGAGCCATGTTCCTTCCCAAGCCCTGACTGAAAGTAAGCTAGGGGTGATACATGGCTCTATAATCCCAGCACCGGGGAGGCTGAGGCAGGAGGATTGTTGAGAGTGATTAAAGAATATCAAGCAGGGCTAGAGTGTGTACTCAGTAGTAGAGTACTGGCTTGGTATGCGTGAGGTCGTAGGCACCATCTTTTCCACCGCAGAAGAGACCATAGACATATTCTAGGTCTATTGTCCCGTGTTTGTCCCCTCCCAGTCCTCCTCTTGTGCTCCTTATGGATGCTCGTCCCCCCCCCTCCCCCCTTAAGGCAGCCCACAGTACTAAACTTTGGAGGTTTTAGTCTTGTTCTGGGTTCCTCCTGCCCGTACCCTGCTCCACAACAGAACACCCCTGATCTTCAGGTCGAGTGGCTGGGTGTTCTTGAAGTGTAATTGAATGGCGTTCTTAGAGTTGGTGACTTCAGACCCAGTGACTGCAGTTAGCTCTGTACAGCGGCTCAGGTGAGGTGCTCTGTCAGTGGTTGCTGTAGGATCGCAGGCGTCTGAGCTGTTGTTCACTCTGCAGCTGGCGCTAAGTGCAGTTTTTATATGCATTCTGAACAGCTCGGAGCCATGGCAGCGCCGGATGATACCCTCAGAAAGGAATCCTGCCCAGTATTTTTAGCAACAACATACTTCTCTAATTCTGTAATCGGGTTCAGTGCTCCACAGTTTACTTCACTGATGGCTCTGCTCTTCCAAGGTAGGCCATGTAGTGAATTATTACAGAGGTATGGATGACCTATTTTTCCACCTGCCCTTGACTTGAATCGCATAAGAATTGCTAGGTACCTATTGTGGTGTGTAGATTCCAAGAGTAAACGTCTAGGGTAATCAATTCTGGTTTTAGTTTGTCGGTCACAGCCCTGGCAGGAGGCTGATGCCTCCCTAAAGTGAAGTAACTGAGGAGAATCTGATGAAGGCCTAGCTCTCCGCTGTGGGGGAGCATATGCAGAAGCAGCTTGGCATAGTGTGCTCACACTAGAGGGAAGGTGGAAACAGGGTGTGCCAGGGCATGCTCTTACCCTCTGGGGCTGAAGGGGTTAAAAAAAAAAAACAGCTGAGCCTCTCTGTGGTCAGAAGGGACCAGAACCTTGAGAGGTAGATGAGGCTAACCCAGTGAGCCCTAGAGGACCAGGTCTGGGATAAAGTCCTGCCTCCCGCCTCCACCCTTTGCCATGGTTCTCTGGTGTGTCCCTTTAGAGGAGTCAGAGAGGAAGACAGGGAGGAAGGGATCCTGTGGATAGATCGTCTCAATGTCACCTTGGTGTGGGAAGGGAGCAGGTTGTTCTGCTGGGCAGTTTGAATAAGGCATGTGCATTGTGTGTGTGTTGCGTGCTCCTTGAGTACCTGACTCACAAGTGCTAGTGGGATTAGTGAGGCTCTCAGTGGTCAAGTGGGTCCTGGAGGAGGCTTGTTAATAGTTAAAGCTCTTTCTTCCGTCCCTGGTGATGTAGCTCAGTTGGTAGAGAAGGACAGGGTTTAATTCCTAGCACTCTATAAACCTGATAGGAGGGTGCACACCTGTCATTCTGGAGGCAGAGTTCAAAGTTCACCATCCACATAGCAAGTTTGAAGTCAGTCTCAGCCATATGACAACCTCCTCCCCACCCTCCCAAAAGTTGCAGTCAGAATCTCAGACTTTTCAGGTAAGTTTTGATAGTCTTTATTTTAAGCAGTTGATAACCACTTTTCCATGCTTAGAGGAGGGTACAAGAGTGAAAGACTCTTTTCCAGGGTGTCATTCTTACCTTCACTGTTGTATGCGGCTCCCCTCCCCCAAAACCAGGCCATGGAGTCCTTTCCTGAGAGCTGAGAGTGGCACTTGTTGTCTTGGGTGAGTGCCTCTGAGGGTAGGGAGGATATCAAGTGCCTGGTCTAGCTCTCTGCCTCCCTGCCTTAGTCCCTTAATAAGACAGGGTCTTCACTAAACCTGAACCTGGTGGGTGGCCAGTGAGCTCCAGTGATTCTCCTGTCTGCACCCCTGCCCCATACCCCAGAGCTGGGGTTACAGGCACTTGGCATATGGGGTCACACCTAGCTTTGAAAGAGGTGTGCTGGGATTTGCATTTGCAAGCTCTTTGTTTTTTAAACCAGTCCTTAGCACAGGCTGCTGTGTGGAGGTCAGAGGTGGACCTGTGGCTTCCTCACTGAGTCTGGTTCTATTCAGCTGGCTGGCTAGCAGCCTAGGGACCCTACCTGGGGAGTCAGTTTGTAAAAGGTGCTGAGGATACACTTTAGACTGAGCCACCTCCCCACCCCTGGGTTCTTTATTGCAAGTCAGATCCAGTTGATGTACTCTCTGTGTGGTTTCGTTAGGCTTTTTTTCCTGGTTTTTTTTTGGGGGGGGGTATTTGTTTTGTTTCTGAGCCATGGTCTCATGTAGCCCAGGCTATCCTCAAATCTGATAAGTAGCCAAGAATGACTTTGACCTCTTGGTCTAGCTTTGGCCTCCCTAGTGCTGGTATTACAGGTGTGTGCCACTATCCTTGGGTAGTCTAGACAATTCTGAAAGAACCAGAATTGCCTTTTTTTTTCTCTCCATTTCTCAGCACACTGTCTTAATTTTTTTTTTTTTTTAAGTAGCACGCATTTTAAGAGATACTTTCTTGCCAAGGGAATATAGACAACTTGCCCAGTGTCAGTGCAGATGCATACAGGCTGTCCCCACTTCGGGGATGCAGTTCCTCTTGGTGTAGCCCCTATGCAGCTGTGAGAACCTTGGGAGCCACATCTCATAACTGGAAGTCTCGTGGCAGGGCCGGGTCTGTCATGCAGCTCCCCGGGGGGTGCAGCTTTGACCACAGCCTCTGCCTCATCATGATCGGGACCAGGCCAGGCCCCTCCTTCCAGGGTTTGGTTTTTATGACTATAAATGCTTTTAAAAAAACACTCAGATTGTGTTATAGGGTCATTTAGGTATGTGATCACTCATCAAAATTTGCCATATGAGGGGAGAGGTAATGATTTTGTAGATGGTCACAAGTCATAGTGAGAACTGCGGTGCCACTGGCTTTGACACTCACTCTCTCTCTCTCTCTCTCTCTCTCTCCCTGTGTGTGTGTGTGTGAGAGAGAGAGAGAGAGAGAGAGAGAGAGAGAGAGAGAGAGAGCGCCATTCCTATTCTGGAATGTCTATTGCTTATTATAGTGGGCAACGTTAAAATTAACCGTGATTTAAAATGTGACGTGTACTGTGTATTGAGTCTGCTGCCTGATCGTGGGATCTGTCATGGTGTGTTTTGGGAGAGGGGGGAGGGTGCAGCTAGTGTTTGGTACAGCTTCCACTGACTTCAAGTAAGTCTGTTAGCTCCTCTGAGCCTTCATTTCCTTCTTCTGACACCCCCCACCGGCCAGGCTGGGAGCATTATGGAATAACAGGTGTCAGGTGGTCTGCTAATGTGAGTGGCATCACGGCTGCTGTCTCTTTGAAGCCTCTTTGCCACCCTCATTGAAAGAGTGTGCATCTGGGTTGTAAGCAGGGGACTCAGCCGTACACAGAGTGCAGTCAATATTCCTTGCATAAAATTACCACAAACAATCTGAAACCTTTCTCACCAACAGCCTTCCATTGGCCGTTGGGGCACCCTGAGCGATTGCCAGCTCTCAGTCAAAGGGATGAGCCTGCAGGACTTAGGTTCTTTTGTGCCTCAGGTTGCTATGAATTCTCAGGTGAGCTCAAAAGATTGACGAACAGCTGTGTTGTCCACGGTGCCTCTCTGGCCATGTTAAGGTCTCACAGACTGTGCTTGTAGTCTAGGTGAATCTCCACGTGCCTGGCACCAAAACTCAGCAACTATTGGCGCTCCAGCAAGACTCACAGAAGCAGCATTTGTGAGAAGGAATGGGGATGTGACAGTTATTAATATTATCAACTTCCTCAGATCTAGGATCACCTGAGAAGGCAAGCCTCCTCCTATACCTGTGGAGGATTATTTAGATGAGGTTAGCCTCTGAGGTTAGCGAGCTTATGAGAGATCATTATTACCTTGATTAGAAGTGGGAAAACCTACCCTAAAAGAGAAGGCTACAGAAAGGCGCCGTTCCCAGGCCTTGGGCCCGACCTGCAGAGAAGCAGGGAAGCTGAACCTCTCTCTGATGTCTTGGCTGTGGACTCAGTGGGACCAGTGCTTAGAACCACCCTGACTTCTGCTGCTGCCTAAGACTTAGCCAAGCACACTCTCTCTCCTCTAAGCTGCTTTTTTCAGTGTATTTTATCACACACCCAGGAAAAGTGACCAGTATGGTGTGTGTGTGTGTGTGTGTGTGTGTGTGTGTGTGTGTGAGGGGTGAAGGTGGATCATAGGATGGTTTGCCTTTGGGGGGGCTGGTTTTTTTTTTTTTCTTTTCTTTTTTTTTTTTCTTTTTTTTTTTTTGAGACAGGATTTCTCTCTGTAGCACTGGCTGGCTGTCCTAGAACTCACTTTGTAGACCAAGCTGGCCTCGAACTCAGAAATCCTCCTACCTCTGTCTCCCAAGTGCTGGGATTAAAGGTGTGCATCACCATCGTCCCGGCCTGGTTTGCCTTTTAAATTCCCCAAAAGATACCTCTAGGAGAGGACGCATGGCTCCAGAGGGGGGGGGGGGGGGGGGGGGGAGAGTGGGGGGGGTGGGGGGGAGGGGGGGAGGGGGAGGGGAGGGGAGGGGGGGCGCGGTTGGAGGGAGCTGGCCGGGGTGCTCTGTCTTCCTTTCTTAAGTCACCATGTTTAGGAGCTCCGGCTCCACCCTTGGCATCTCATAGTGAGCTGTTCCGGGGCCAGGTGAGCCGCCTTACCCTCAGTGTGGGACTCTGGGATTCCCCCATTCCCCGCCTCCATCTTTCTTTGTCTGCTGTTCTTCATGTGCTGGTCATAGATAAGGCTCCTGTTCCCCCTTAAAGTTGGGGCTGGCTGTTTGCCTCCCGGACACCTCCTTTGGCAGCTCACTCTTCTTTGTCCGTTTTAACCAAGACTTAGTAGAATTTAAAGGCCCTGTAACACTTCCCCGTGGTCTGGTCCTCTGCTTGGGTCCTAGGTGGTTTCAGACCTGTCTTTGTAGCGTGCTGCCACACAGGTGAGGTCGATGTGCAAACTGTGTGTCAAGACTGTCTGTCCTTCACCATTGGAATGCCTGGGCTGGAATTTAAAGTCACCGGACAGTAATTTCCCCTTAAAAGTGGGTTTAGTACCTGCTGAGGCTGAGAGGTGGATCCAGAGCTGGAGAATTCCCAGGAAGGTCTTGGTCTTTGCTAGGAAGGGTGTGTCCGTGGCCACCAAAGGGCCGTGGCCACTCCCTGCAAACTAGCATACAGCCCAGTGACTTTGTTTGACTCAGAATCAAGTCTGTGATTTTGATTTTATTTTTAGCAAGTGGCCCTAATGCCACTCCCCTCGCTGTGCCCACCTGTCATTACCACTTTGGCCTGCCACTTCCAGCAACTCCAAGTTTTGGAAATAAGGTGATCAAGTTATATGTGCCAATTAGATAAGATCACACTGGGACATTTAAAAATAAATGAGTAACTATGGGTAACCGAAAGATAAAGTGGCCCTGGGAGGGCCGGTTGTAATCCATCCAGGGGTGTCTATGTTATCCAGGGGTGTCTGTGTATGTCAGACTCGAGCGCCTGTAATTGCCCTCATAAAATATTATTGCCGTTTCTGAGTCACCCGAAAGCTGGCAGAGGTGCAGGATCAAGTGTAGAGTCAGCCAGAGCCCCGCTCCTCCTGCTCCTCTCATACAGCTTCTTATAACGAACATCCTTTCCTGGGCTTTACCGTCCAAAATTAACCAAGATTTTTCTGAGTAAATGCTATGAGTGCTGGATTTAACTCTTGACATCTCTTAGCTTTAAGTCAGTTCACTGTTTAGACAATCAAAAGGCAGGAAAAGGGCAGTCACACACAGGACTTAAATTTCATTTTGAGTTTTTCATTATTATTTGTGTGTGTGTACATGCATGCGTGCATTTGTGTATGGTGTGTGTGTGTGTGTGTGTGTGATGTGTGAATATGTCAGAGCATGTGTGAGAACAACTCTTTTTTGTTTTGTTTTGTTTTTTTTGAGATAGGGTTTCTCTGTGTAGCCCTGGCTTTCCTGGAACTCACTCTCTAGACCAGGCTGGCCTCGAACTCAGAAATCCGCCTGCCTCTGCCTCCCAAGTGCTAGGATTAACAACTCTTGAGAGTTGGTTCTCTCCTTGGTGTGTCTTACAGGGTCAACAAGCTTGGGACTCAAGCACTTAACTCACCGAGACGTCTGACCTCCTCAAACACAGGTCTTTATCCCTCTGCTTGTCTTTGTAATTTGCTTGCAAGTTTGAGGCCAGCCTGGGCTACATAGCAAGACTATCTTTTCTTTAAAAAAAGGACTGTTAAGTTTAGTACTAATAAGTCTTATTATATAAAGAGATGCATGGGAATCCCATAGTGGTTACATTTTTATTGCATTTGCATATTTTGTGTGTGTGGGTGTGAGAGAGAGAGAGAGAGAGAGAGAGAGAGAGAGAGAGAGAGAGAGAGAGAGAGGGTCAGAGGACAGACAGTCAGAGGACAGACAGACAGAGTCAGTTCTGTCCTATCCTGTGACATTGAACTCAGTTTATCCGGCGTGGTGGGACACTTGGAACCATCTTGCCAATCTTTATTATTATTTTTGTTTTACAGTTAATTATTTTTATTGGTTGGCTGAGTGTGCAGATGCAGATGTGGGCTCATAGGTCTGATGTTACCCTGTCACTGAGATTAGAGGTTGGTTCAGAAATGTCAGGATGGGATGGGTCCTTGCCCTTTCTGTGTGTGTCTCCTAGAGATTAATTTAACCAAATTACTTTGTTTTTACTTAAGTGTTTTTTCTTTTTTTTGAGACAGGATACTTAAGTGTGTTATTATAAGGAAATTATTGATCCTTTCTTTATAGATTAACACACACAACTCCACTATAAATGAAGAGTTTGCAATCATCATTTGTGTAATAGAATTCCTACCCTACTTCTCCCTCCTAGGCAGATATCTACAGTGAACAGGTATCACTTAGTGACTTGAGTTTGCCTCTTAAAGAGCTAGGGGACATTAGAGCCACCACAGAGCTCATGGATTCGAATATGGCATGGGTGACACATTAGAGGTGATTTCCATCAAAGTCATAGTGTGTATATTGGCTGGAGTGGCAGCTTTTCTCTCTCTGCTACCTAGAGGACCCGTGGTCTGTGAGTTTGGAATATCCTGCCCTGGGGCTGTCTGGGACCAGATATCCAACTTCCCTTTCTGAGAGGCTAGCCTCCTGCTTCTACAGCAGTATCTTGGCCCCTGGACAGTGTGTCGATGGGAAGTGGTTGTTTCTCTTTACAACCCTCTCCAAACTATTGAAGAAACAGTTTAGACAGATGCCTAAGAAATCTCTTTCTCTCTCTCTCTCTCTCTCTCTCTCTCTCTCTCTCTCCCTCCCTCCCTCCTTCTCTCCCCTCCTTTCTTCTTCCTTCCCTTCCCTTCCCTCCCTCCCTCTTTTCTTTCGAGTAACAGTCTTTCTATGTTTCTGTGCCTGTTCTGGAACTCCCAATGTAGACCAGGCTGGTCTCGAACTCCTGGAGCTCCACCTGCTTTTGATTAAAGATGTGCTCCACTAGGCCCAGCTGGAATGTTTTTAAGTTTCTGCTTCTAGACTGCCTGTCTATTAGAGGAAGGGGCACGGGTTTGTCTGGAGGAGACTCTGTGCCTTCACTGTTTTTTTTTTTTGTTTTTTTTTTTTTTGTTTTTTTACTTGCTTTTCTCTGTCTCTCTGTGTCTCTCTCTGTCTCTGTCTCTCTGTCTGTCTCTCTGTCTCTCATATACGTGGCTAATTTCCGAGATTGTTTCTCCAATGGTTCTGAAATGTAAAGGTTTCCACCAGTGCCTGCAGCCAATAAAATTGTAGACAGGCCCAAGTGCTCCTGGAGCACTTCAGTATTTTATCTTGCTGTCCCTCGTGTCTCTGAGGCCCGCATCTGGACAGTATGGTCGATGGCTAGAGTGACCTTTCTCTGTTCTTTCCCCACCCTCTTCCCCAGCATTGTGTAACTTCTACTGTCACCAGAGAAGTTAAATGGACTCACTGCCTCTCGTGGGCTGGGTGTGGTGCCCGCTGCACTGTTTTCCCGCTTCACATTTTGGACCAGGAAGACTATCTCTGACATGCAGATGAAGAAATGGAATGAAGAACACAAGTAGTGTCTCTCAACCTCCACCCTGAGTAGCACAGAATCTTAGCAACTTAGACAGGAACCACACAGGCATATTTCCATGCTGTTGAACATCCTTTCTAGAATGTTCTCCAGAGAAGCTCTGGCATCACTCTTGGTTCCCTCTTACTGCCACACAGGCATGGAGCGGTTACCTCTCAACCTCAAGAGCTACACTCTGCCACAGAGAGCGCCAGTGCCTTAGTGGTAGGGCCGTGGGCAGCCGGCAGTGCTCTGGAGGTGTGAGCTGAGCGTGTGCACATGCTCTGTGCAGCTTTAAGACTTTCCTCCCTCAGGCCTCATCCTTTCCCAGCATGATGCACTTGTGGCCTCCTTTGGCCGTTATAGGGATCCCTTTATAGTTTATCGCCTGTCTTTTTCTAGAGGTCCTGCACTAGGAAAATGGATTCCCCACACCTTGCCCGACATCTCTTGCCCTGTTGTTCTCTACAAATGATGTTAGGCGGCTTGCTTCCAGCAGAGCCCAAGAAACAGGCTTTGCTTAGGCCAAGGAAGCGCGATGGGCTGGCTCTGAGGATATGGCCTCCACCCACTGCCCCTGGCCCCTGCTGCCTGGCAGTTTGAACCGGTCTTGCTGAGTGCAGACTGTACTTAACTCAAGTAAAAGGGGAGGCTCGGAAGCACCTGTGTGAAATGAACTGGACTGACCTAGAAGATTTTCAGCCTCCCGAACCTGTGCAAACTTTGTACCTGTTGTGAGGCGTGGCAACTTGATAAAAATGTCCGCTGAGGCCCCTCTAGAAAGCTAAAGTGTTACTTGGTGACAGGTGAGTGAACTTTATAATTTCCAGCTTCTATGTGAGAACACCTCCCTACATAGAGAGCGCACAGGGGCCCAGAGCCTCCCGCCTCCAGGTCTGCAGCCCTCTCCGAGCCTCTGCTCTCTGCTCTATCCTCTGAGCCAGGGGAGCTGCAGGCCTGCTCTTCAGAACAGAGACCTCTGATAAGAAGCCCAGAACTCCCCCATGGTCACGCACCCATGAGGTGCATGAAGACAGAACTCTCTTTCCTGAGTATCCTGAGGGTGACTGGCTGGTTCTCTGAAGCTTTTGTTCCACTCTGATCCATTCATTTCCTCTTCCATCTGCACGCGCCTTGAGCTACATGCTTTTTTTTAGGCTGATGGAAAGTAACCTGAAACAAACACTTCTTTGTGATTCTACCTTTTATTTCTCATGTATATGTGGATGTATGTTTTGTACGTGTGGCCGCATGGTTGGATATATATGACCACATGTCTGTAGGGTAATTGTGCATGTGGGGTCCTGGCATCGATGTTGGGACTCATTCATGGCTGCTTTTACACTTTGTTAGTTGAGGCAAGGTCTTAGTTAAACCCCGTGCCCACCGCTGTGCCTACTGTCCTAACATGCTTGCCTGGGGTCCTTTGTCTCTGCCTTCTGAGGCTGGGGTATTGACAAACCCTCATGCTTACCTGACATTTGTGGATTTAGGGAGTTCAAACTCCAACCTTATAATCAACCAGTTAGCCAGCTCCCCAACTCAGAAAGAGACAGGCATGCGCACACACAGACACACAGACACACAGACAGACAGACAGACAGAAGACACATCGACATAAAGATGTGTGCATTTTAATGCCGTTTACATTAATTCACAGCTAGCGAGTACCTGCTCCTCCTGGGCAGTGGCTGTGTTTTGAGGCACAGTGTTGACCAAGATGACCGTTTAGCTTTTCATTACCTTCCTAGTAACTGGAGCAGATAGTTGTTGTGCTGTTGCTAAGTGCCAAGCCCAGTGTTGTCTTGTTTCATTCTCAGCACAGACCCAAGAAGCAGATGTTGTTACAGCACTGGAGTTTATAGACCAGGAAGTTGGAGCTCAGAGCAGTTAACTATCTTGCCCAGGGTCACACAGCTGAGAAGTTGAAGGAAAACTTGGACTCCAGTCTTTAGGACTCTAGTTTCCATGCCAACCAAACTTAAGGGCTGCCCTTTGAAACACTATTGAGTAATGCGTTTTATGGCCCAGAAAAATCAAGAGTCAGTGATGGCCCTACATGTGACACACAGAATGCAGGATGATAGGCCCTGTGGTGACTTAGTTTGGTCGAAAAGCATTGTAAATTGGAGTTTGCATTACACAGCGCAGCGAGGCACAGCCCCACTAATGATTCCTTGCATTGCATCATTACTGATGAACATGACTTTTAGTGTATGTCTGTACATTTCCCCCCTCTCTCCTCCTTACAGGTGCTCCCTGCAGACTCCCTGTATGGGAGCACCTGACTCAGAGCCCTGTCCCCGAGTCCAGAAGGACCAGCCCAAATCTCTTAGCAGAAGTCCCCTTACCCTTCTCTCCCCGGAGCTGAAGAGCTTTTGAGTTGAACCTGAACAGACGCGTGGGGCTCTAGGGCAGAGGCAGCCAGCCGTGCGCAGTGGCTCTGCACACGAAGCTTCCTCGAAGCGCAGCCACACTCGCTGGTTACTTCTCTGCTTGCTTTTGTGTTGTTGCGGTTGCCAGGGTGGAGCTGTGTTGTCAACAACAGAGACTGTGGACTTCAGAGATGGAAAGCTTCCCTCTGGTCCTTTAAGAAAAAGTTTACCAAAGCTGGCTGCAGCCTAGCCAGTTGAAGATGGAAATGTCAAGAGCTGGATCACTTGAGAGCCGGCGACAGGGTCAGCGAGGGTACAGTAGAGGGAAGATAGACAGCCGACGTTGGTGTTCAGTAGATATTTTCCTCCTTCCTTCTCCCCTGCCTGTCTTTCTGTGTGAGAACAGGGTCTTTTGTGGCTTAGGTTGGCCTCAAAGTCTCGGACCCTGATCTCTTGCTGTCCCGCCTTTCTCTCCCGGTGCTGGGAGCACAGGTGCGCGTCTCCACACCCGGCTTTATTTAGTACTGGGGATCGAACCCAGAGCCTCAAGACTTCCTAGACTGAGCATCCCCAGCAAATTCTTACAAATGCCGTCACCAATACATTTAATAGATGGGGTCAGAGGTTAGGAATTCAACAGCATGCTGGATTGTTCCTTTCTCTAGTCTTTCTTCTACCTGGCTAGTGATACAAAGGCACTGTTTTCTCTTTGCCTGGCACTTTGAGTCATTCTCATATCCAATTAGTTTTCCAAAATATATTCTGAAGCTATGTCCTTCCTCCCGCCACTCCTCCCCAGTCCTGTTCCTCCTCTCCCTCCTCCTCCTTCCTCTGCCTTTACACAACTCAGTGCTGTGCCTTAGACCTGCATACTGAGTCTGACCCAGACTCCTGGGCAAGCCCTGTTGCCACCCTCAGCACACGTGTCCCTCACCCAGCACCACCTCCTCGTCCTCTTCCTGCTCGGCTGGTGGTTTACCTTTACACCACTTGTCCTGTTCCTCTCTGGAATATAAGGGGTTCATTAATATCTCCTCCCCGGTGACAGCAGTGAGGTAAATAAGAAGGGAGGGAGGAGAGGAAAGAAGGAACAGACAAGTGAAGGTTGGTCATTAGTGAGGTTGGGTAATGTTGGAAATATCCCCAGAAATGGCATGTGAGGGCCCTCAAAAAGTATCTCAAGGTCACCCAGAGAACACACCCAGTTCCCTCTCCTCAAAACAGGCTCCTGATGGCTGCATCCCCAAGGCTAGCCCTTGAGCCCACCTTAAGTATGTCGTCTCCCTTTACTGTCAGCAGAGACCTTCACCATGGAGAGGGGCGAGAAGGACGAAACGTCCCTGGTCACTGTTGTCTTAGACCAAGGTTTGCCGGACGCTGTTGGCAGACCCCTGCTAGACATATCCTCTACCTTTTTACTGGAATACAAATACACCTGCTAAGGCCTAGTGCCATACAGTTTGGAAAAGCAGAGTTTACAACAAAGAGTTCCAATGCTGAGGAGGGACATGGCCCAGCAGGGAAGAGGGCAAGGCCTGAGGTCAGACCCCAGCACATGCATAAAGAGACAGGCATGTGCCTGTGCCCAGCAGTAATCCTGGCTCTGGAGTGCAGCAAGGAGGACCCCTGGGGCTTGCTGCCCAACTGCCAGCCATGCCACTCTGCTTTAGGGTGAGGCAGTGATGGAGCAGGACAGCTGGCATCCTCCTCCCTTCCTGTCCTTTCCGCACAGTGCAAACAGCTTGCTTGGTACATGCCCAGACATGCCCGTGTATACACACACACACACACACACACACACACACACAGGGCCTTTCCTTAGGAATTCTCTATCTACTAGAGGAATTGGATTTGCTAAGTTTAACTGCAAAGTGCATTTTATAGGGCTGTGGGCCGTGGGGTTTGCAGGGCTGTGGGCTCAGGGTGATGCTGAGGCTGCAGAGAAGGCCCCTCCATCCAGACCTCTCCAGAAATCCGGGAGAGAATGAATCTTTTCCTGGTAAATTTCATGCAATTTTACCACCCTTAAAACTTTTTTCTTTTTTTCTCTTGTATGGTGATTTTTATTATTATTATTATTATTATTAATGGAGTTGGTGGCTCCTCAGGTAGTTTTTAATTAAAAAGATATAAAAACTTGGTTTTTACTTTTACTATCTTTACGTTAATCTTCCCAATCTTGTTTGTACATTGGTTTTCTCTGGGGGATATGATGTATGTGTGTGTGTGTGAGTGCATATGCAATCACATAATGCATGTACATACATGTGTCTATATCGTGAAAATGCACCCTTAAGTGAAGGCTTTTATTGTTTTGAATTCCTTAACATTTAATGGTCCATGACCTTCACAGTTATTTTCATTAAAAAGGTTTGCATTCTTGTTTTCAGAGGAGATGCACAGATTTCCACAAATACCCTGACCCTCAGAGTTATTACACAACTCTAATCAAATTACACCTTTCTGCAAGAGGCATTCAGCACAATTTTTCCTGACCCTTGAAACTTGAGCCTTCTAGTCCCAGTGCGTTTCCATTTCACAAGTTTTTAGCTGAACCATCTGAATTGCCACATGAACCCAAAGAGAAGGCTTGACAATGGGTGTGTTTCCAGCCTCTCCTACTGTCCCCAAACCCCAAGGTTTCTCTGCCTAGTGCTTTCCCCTAAAACCATCAGAAGTTTTGACAGGGTCCCATGGGTGCAGACCTAAGAAGCATTACATTTCACTTTTCTTTGGAATGCCTGCAGTTGTCAGTGCAAAACACATTTGCTAAAATGCAATGTATCAGTCAGCGCCTGTCTGGTGAGATAAACAACAACCCCCCCCCCCCCCAGACAAAAAGAACCAGCAATCTCAGATTTCTGTGGGGTCGGTATGATCCGAAACCACATGTACTGACTGAATTCAGAAACATAGGTTCAATGATCTGTGATACCAAGACCTAGGCAACAGGAAAATTCTAGAAGCTGGATGGTTGTCCGTGGAGTGAACTTCCCAAGTAAAGAAGATACAGTGGCCAGAGCCAGTGTGTAGGGTGCATAGGAAGCACATAGAGTCACCGGTGAAGGGGGTGGGTTATACTAGAATACCAAAAGAGTCTCACCAACATATCGTTCAGCCAAGACTATAACACGTGAGCCGTGGTCATTTTAAGCGCTTCAGTGTGCAAGAACCCCTACCGTGCCTCTGCTTGACCAAAAATCCCCATCAGATGTAAGGTTATGGAGCATGTCTAGTCAGGTGTATATATCCTCTGTCTTAAGATCTCTTCATGATACGTGCAGGCGCGGCCACTGCGTTAGGGTTTCATAGCATACGTTCCATCCCTGGGCCGTTTGCCTGTCTCTCACCAGTGAGGGAGCCATGGCTTGTCTACAGCTACATCGGAATGGTTCTGAGGCTCCAGACTTCTTCTTTCTTGTTCTTCAGCCTTCCACTCAGCGGCTGGTTCACTTTTTGGGGAACTATTCTGCACAATCTGGCCTTTATTCTATCTGTAAGTAATATTACTGCATCATAAACAGGATATCTGAGCTGGGACTGGGGGGGCACATTCTTGGCTTATCCTTGCTTACCCAAGAAGGCTGGTGGGCCCTGCTTGCTTTGTTGGGGGTGTTCCCAGGTGCTGCTGGGGCCATTTCCTGGCAGAAGTGTTTCTGTTGCATATAGGCTATGGCCCTCCCTGTAGCTTAGGACATGCCATGCATGGTTCCGCTGGCCCAGGGCTCAACTGGGAGCCTTTGATGAGGATCGGGCCAGCCCTCCTCCCACCTGCAGCGTGGTGGGTGCTTTGGTGGTTTTTTTTTTTTTTTTTTTTTTTTTTTTTAACTTCAGTGTGGTAACTCACTGTCTTCCCAGTTCTGCCCACACCTGCCCGCTCCTTACCTCTTGACTTTCTTTAAAGTATGCCATGCATCGTATTCCATAGGAAGAGACAGAGGATCCAGAGCCTGCCTTACTTGGAAAGTCTGTCAAACCCTGCAAGCTGTGCCAGACTTAAAAAAATGTATAGGAAAGGAAATGACTTTGAGGTCTTTGGTTGCCCAGATGATTAAAACCTACACGTACGTCTTCAGCATGCATGCCCTAGGACTAGGGACCAGGTGACTGGATGGTTCTGGGTGTGGCCTTTGATCCTGGCTTTGTGGGACTCCACTGTCTCCAGTACTCCGGAAACTGTTCATTCTAGGGGTCCTGCTGTTACTGAGGCCTGAGAATGGGTGTTGTGAATACACAAGGCTTTTAAGAAAACTATTTGGTGACGTGATAACTGAAATACAGACTAGAAAAGTTCTTCAAAGATTTTTGGAATGGCTTAGCTTTAGTAGTTCCACCCATGCAGCCTCCTTGTAATTTTCCTCCCTGGGTTAGTTTAAAGGTTTTCTTTGTTTGCTTTCCTAAATGTTGGAAGACACCACCAGGCTTTGTAGAGGAGAGTGAGGGAAATTACAAACCAAGCTTGGGTGGGGTGGGACTAGGTCTTTTAGGTTCTTTTCTTTCCAAATCTGTAAATATTTACAGATGACCTTATCAATGGTTTGGGTACACTGACCCAGTTGAAAGCAGGGCGGGGCGAGAGCAGCGTTCCCCACCCCCACCCCCACCCACTGTTAAAGCTGAACCCATTGCCTCCAGCCAGCCCAAAAGTGGCCTTCAGGGAAAGCTGCCCCCCTTCCCCCCAGGGAACAGTTGTCCCAATTTACACTTTTAAAGTGTGTCCTCTTCTAAAGATTCCTAGAGACTAGAGCAGATTGCTGTGAACTGGATACTCCTCTCCATAAAAATAAAAAATACATTGAATTCTGGCTCAGGTTTGCTGGGCCTTTTGTTTCTGAGGGGAAGGTAATTATAAATTCCATTCCAAGTATAAATGTTCTTTTGTGATCAAGTTTCTTCAGGGGACTGGATACCAAAAACAATGAGTGGACTAAGTTTCCATTTTTTGTAAGATCCCACCAGGATAATGTGGTTTGAAACAGCTGGGGTTTTAGAGCAGAGGTGGAGCTTCAGGGCTGTCTCAGCGGCCAGGAACGTTGGCCAGGTTATAGATTTTTTTGGAAGCGACTGAATATTCCTTCAAATTCATACTAAGAAATAAGGGATTCTGGTTTGGGGGTAGTTCAGATATGAAAATCAAATTGTTGCATCAGCGTGATCTGGTAACAACATGCGTCTCTGACCTTTTCTGTCCAGTGCAAAGAACAGCAAGCATTTAAAGGTGTCCGGTGTCACAGGCAACGTCTAAGTCTGAGAAATGGGTAGCAAACCAACAGAGACCTCTGTAGAGGAATTGCAATATAGCCATGCATTTGCCTACCACAACATACTCTGTACTGTATTAATACGTTCTCATTTTTATTTTTCTTTGCAGAGTATTGGGAAGGGGTCATTGTGGTGCATAGACCCAGAGTATAGACAAAATCTAATTCAGGCTTTGAAAAAGACACCTTACCACCCACCGCCGACTCCTCAGTCTTATCAAAGGTAAGTAACTCGGACTATTGGATTTTTTTTTCCTTAAAGTCTCCTGGAATTTTGTTATATATACTAATTTAGTTTTAGTCTCTAAAACTAATTTAGTAGGCTATATGCATGTTTTAAGAATAACTCCAGACAAATGGGAAAAAGAATTAAGTACGATGAGGGGGCACATCCATTGGTGATGCCTTTCCTGGGATGCTTACCACTTCTGCTGCTCCGGGAGAATGTGGCTCCAAAAGGGTTCCTGGTAGGTAAGATAGCGTCTTCCTGGCAGGAAAGATAGCATCTTCCTGGTAGGTAAGATGGCATCTTCCTGGGTAGAACCATTTACAGAGGAAAGTGGACAGCTTTCCTATCTCTTGAGTGTCACGGTTCGAGCAGTGAGGCATGCAGGTGAGGCACCTTCCCCTGGCCTCACTGCAGAGATGTGGACCGAAGGCAGGCTCAGTTGTTGTCATCCGGTTTCCATGTCAACGGGCTCCTGAGTGATGGGTTTGTTGTGGTTACTAAGTGTTTGCCTTGAGAACAGTGGCTGCTTTCCCTCCTCACGAGTCTGTCTGTCATGAGATTGAGGTCACGAGTGCATTTTTACTGATATACAATGGGAGGGGTGTTAGGTAGATTGTTTAAAAAGCATGTTAGTGCTAGGTTAGAGGAAAGGCCGCATAGAACAAAGAGCTGGATTTCTAACTGTGTGTGGAGTCTTAGCTGTTCACGGTGCTTGTCATCAGGCCCACCAGGAAAGTTTGAAAATTACTTTGTTATTTATGTGTACAGCTGTCTGTCCTGCATTTATGTCTATGTGGCATTTGCATGCTTGGTGTCTGTGGAGGCCAGAAGAGGGCATTGCATCCTCTGGAACTGGAATTACAGATGGTTTGAGCCACTGTGTCAGTGCTAGGAATTGAACCTGGGTCCTCTGGAGGAACAGCCAGTGGTTCTTAATCACTGAACCATCATCTTTCCAGTCCCCTACTGAGAAATTCTAGATGTGTAGCAGCGTTTCTTTTGTTAAGTACCCAGTTAAGAGAAACTGCCAGCGGAGTAGACATTTATGTTAATTGGGAATGGCCCGATGTCAGAAGGCTGGGGAATTTTACAGTCCACTTACAGATTTTTCTGTTCTGATGTTTGTTCTGCAGGAGGGCACACCGAGTGAGCCTTCCAACGTGGCATTAATGAAGTTCTTGTGCGTTCCATCACAGGCCCTAGACAATCAGTCTCCGGCAAGAGACAGGAGAAGCAGCTGGGCTCTATGAGAAGACTGCTGTATGTCTGCCTTTGCTAGGCGATTAGCGTGATGGTAGCCATAGTAACTGGAGTGTCTCCATAGTAACTCGTAGCTGAGACAGGTGCACTTGCATCACAAGGCTGTTTGTTGCCTGGCAAAAGGACAGGCCATTAGTACTTAGACATAAGCCGTTGCCTTAGAAACAAATAACCCTACATAGCAACTACAGTTGGTTCGCAAGGGTATTTTGGGGGGGGGCTTAGGGGGGCAAGCAAGGTTGTAGCTGCTTTTGTCTGTGTTCATAAAAATCATTGGAAGCGTACTTTATTTGAAATGACAACTCGAGGTCATATAGCTGTACGAGGAAGAGATGGGATTTTCCAGAGCAGCCTAATCTACATGGAAGCAATGTCCAGAAGGACAGAGCCATATGCCTGCCTCTCTCCTTGTGATTGTCGCCATTCCTGAAATAGAAACTGGGATTGGCGTAGAGAGTTGCTCATGTAGGGGTTTGGTGGGGAGCCTGGCACTAATTATTGCAATATTGTCGATACTCAGTTTCTAAGCCCACCCCACTCGTTTCTCTAGTTTCTCCCCTAGAAGTATGTCACACCCGGTTGCTTCTAGCAAGTTAGAAGTGTAAGTGTTATTCACTGGGTCATGTCATTGGTTCATTTAAGCCAGTGTCTTGTTGCCAATTGTGACCTCAAGGGAAACACTGCAATTATTTAATAATTTGAAGGATTATAATAGAGCTCTGGGGGCTGCAAGTAGAATATACAGAGGCCAGGGGTATTGTGAGCTGGCTGTAGCCTAATGACTTCTCTTGAGTCTTAATAAAAATGCAGATGAACCAGAGCTTTTATAGTAAATGATTTCCAGATGACCACTTCAGATCCAGTTCTGTCCCTGGCAGTTAAATGGTCACCCATGCAGGTACTTAGATATCAAGTCCATCGAGATCACTGGGCATAGAGTGAGGCGGCAGGTGAGATTCCAGCCCGCAGCTTCATGGTTTGGATCCAGAGAGCACCTTGCTCTCTCCATGCCATTGGAAGGGTTTGCTTGAGGAGCCCATGGTGTGAGAAGTCACATGGAAGCCGCCCCACACCGGATAACTGGTAAGGGATCTCTGTGTACCAGGCCACTTGTTGATGTAATTCTGGGAAGCCGGAAGTGGAACAGCCACTCATAAACAGATACCAAAATGCTGAGTTAACCTGATCGGGCCAGGTCTGCTGTGACTCAAGGGATCCTTGTCAGCCCATGTGGAGTCACTGTGAAGGGCACCTGGGTAGTGTTTGGGCTTCCACGGAGCTGGTATTTGGCATGTGAAAGGAGACAGTGATTATACAAGAAGGGCAGCTCTTGCTGTCCCTTGCAGGTGTCCTTGCTTGGCAGCAGTGCTGGACTGAGCTGCAGGTGGCTGAAGCTCTGCGAGGAAATCCAGGCGCCTGAAAACACTGCCCCAAACCTTGCTCACATCCCAACAGAATACTAAACATTGCATTATGTTGACTTGCACCTGTTTTCCAAGAATTTGTTAGAATGTTCCTCTACACCTGCTTTATCTTTTTTACGATAAATACTGTTTTTTAACTAAAATTTGAAGAGCTGGGTGAGTTAGCCTTTGTATTAATTTCCATAGGCCACCCTGACAAAGTGCCACAGCTGAGTGAGTCCGACAGCATCAGGGATTGCCGCTCACCTGAGCTGCTGCGAGCCAGAGGTGTTAGCAGGGCTGGTTTCTTCTGGAGCGGTGGGAGAGGGTCTGGCCCAGCCTCTCCCCTGGTTCTGGTGGCTTGCCAGCTATCTGCAGTATGCCTTGGCTTATATTTCACGTGACTGTCTCTACCTCCGTCCTTCTTAGGAGAACGCTAAGCCTTCCTGATTAAAAACCCTCCTTATTCCAGTGTGACTTAACTTCTCCACTGACACAAATTTGAAATACAGTCACATTGTGAGATACTAGAGACCTAGGACTTCTGGGTAAGATTTTAGGAAGTTGTAATTCAACCCTTAGCATTCTGAGGAAGCAGAAAGTCCAGGTGTGTTGAAATGCAAAATGGTAGGGGAGTTTTAGGACATCCTGAAATTGCCCCTAAGAGCTAAGTGATATTATTGCATTATAAACAACATATAAACCAAGTGTGTGAGCTGGAACTGATAGATACAAATGAGGCCCATTTCCCATTCACAAGAATCCCACGTAAGTGATGGGAACAGGACTTCTTGTAACGAGTGAACAGTTGCGGGGACCTAAAGGATCGTCTTAGTCAGGGTTTCTGTTGAGGAGGGCTCCTAAAGGATTGTCTTAGCCAGGGTCTCCATTGCTGCAAGGAAACACTACGATCAAAATGTAAGTCCGGGAGGAAATGGTTTATTCAGTTTACACTTCCAGATTATTGTCTATCATTGAAGGAAGTCAGAACAGGAACTAAACAGGAACCTAGAGGCAGGAGCTGATGCAGAGGTTATGGAGGAATGTACCTTACTGGCTTGTTCTCCTAGCTTGCTCAGCCTGCTTTCTTATAAAACCCAGGACCGTCAGCCCAGGGATGGCGCCACCACAGTGGGCCCTCCCCCTCTGATCACTGATGGAGAAAATGCCTTACAGCTCTTCACGGAGGCACTTCCTCAGCTGAGGGTCCTGTCTCTCTGTTGGCTTTGTGTGTCAACCTGGCACACACAACCAGCCAGTACAAGGGTGGTTATAGTGAGCAAATGCTACTTGTCAATCAAAGCTCCTCCTCTGGGGCATGAGAGATGGCTCAGCGGTCAGGAGCACTGGCTGCTCTTCCAGAGGACTCAGGTTCAAATCCCAGCATCCACGTGGCAGCTCCAAAGCTGAAAACACATGTTGCACAGATATGCCTGCAGGCAAAACCCATCCATATGCATAAAATAACAATAAATAATTTTTAAGCTCCTCTTCTGCCCTGCGAAGGCGACAACAAGCATGCCTAATATGGCGGCACATTGTGCAGTCAGTCTCCTACCTCTGTGACGATAGCTCAGGTAAATACTTAGGGAGAAAAGAGCATTGGGGCCTGCGGTTCCCATTCGTAGCCCTCTGCCTCCATTACTTTAGGAAAGTGGCAGCCGGTACCTGCACCATGGCAGGAGCACTTGTTAGTAGGGGCTGCTCACCTCATAGTAGGGCAGCAGAGCGGAAGGAAAGGGACTGGAGTTCGAATATTTCCTTCAAGATCACCCCTTCTATTACCTAGCTTCCTTCTAGTAGGTCCTGCCTCCATTATGTCCCAGCCACAAACTAATGACGACTATCCCTTTAGCATACGGGTCTTTGGAGTAGTAGGGGCCTGTAAATTCTAAGCCAAAAGCTGGTCTTTCTGCTGAAACCCATAAGCTTGTTTTGACCATGAGGAAAACTCAAACAGTGGCTTTGTCCTCCATGAGGATGTCTCCAAAACCCTGAGCTGGCACTCCTCACAGCCGCTTAGGTCATCAGAAGCAAGGAATGTCTGAAAAACTTGTGCAGACTAGAGGAGGCTGGGGAGACGTGGCGACTACAGAGGAAACATGATCCTGGACCAGAAAGGGATCGTTAGACAGAAAAAAGGTGCACATCAATAGCTTGTGCATTCAGCTGAAAGTAATGTGCTCGTGGTGACTTCTTCGTCATGACAAATGTGCTGTAGTAATGTAGGATGTGTGGTGGAAACCTGAACTGGGGACATTCCCCAAGTTGTAGCAGAACGAAAAGCTAGCTCCCCAAACACAGAGCCACTGAAGCGCTGACCATCAGGCTTCCTCCGTCCTTCCACCCTTTGTAGGAGCCACTGAGCCACAATAAGGGTGTCACCGTCATTTAGCAAGCTCAGTTCTTGGCTCTTTCTCATTGTGAAGTGGTGCTCAGCTGTGCTTCATAGAGTCCCAGAGGCCGAGGTCTAGGCCGAGGTCGGGGACTGTGGCCAAACCAGCTTGCATCAGGACCGCACACCTTTGCCAAGGTTGGTGCAGGCGTGGGCTGCAGAGGAGGGAGGGAGGGCTGTTAGTTCCGCATGCCTTGCCCTTTCTTCTGTAGAGCACGGGCGGGCTGATTTAATAGTTAGCGTCTTTCCTGTGGCAGCCAGCCCTTCCGAGATGGGGCCTTTCTCATGACAAGGATAGGCATGCTTCTCATAGATGCTGCCAGAGCATCTTCTGAGCTGTGTTCTGTCAACTTTAATTACATTTATTTATTTTGTGCATATGTGTGCATTCACATATGGGGGTCAGAGGACAACTTGTGGAAGTCTTTTTTTTTTTCTTCTACCAACCACGTGGTTTCCAGGAATTGAGCTTGCGTCGTCAGGCATGGTGACAGGCACCTTTCTTTAACTGCTGAGCGTCTTGCCAGCTTCCCATCAACTCGTAAATGAAATTGCCAGCCCCCCCCCCCATGTCTGATGGTTAAGTTAAAAGATAGCACTCTGGTGGGTGAACTAAGCTGTCATTTGGGGACTTTATGGGGTGGCAGTTAAATGTTGACACTGAACTGATGTTCCAGCCGCAGTTGACACTGTTACCAGTGTTTGTGACATCAGATTGCTGTAGCAAGTCTTGGGTGCTGCACCAGGCAGGGCGCTTTCTGGATCTTCTTGCATGATCGATCGGTTTGTACAGGATGGAAGCAGCCGGGCTTAGTAAGCGCGGTAGGTTTCCTGGTGGATCTCTAGGAATCCCTGTGTTTCAGCAGCTTGGGCTACCGAGGCCGACTGGGCTGGGCGGATGGGCTCTAAGTGGTCAGAGGAGACTCAGACTGAGGGACTCCTATTTTCCCATCTTGGTTCTCGTGACTTCTTTAAAAATTATTGCTCTGAGAATATTTCACCATATCTCCTCATAATTTGTTTTAATGTGGTGTGTAGAAACAACTTGAAGAATCTTTTCTTCTCACTTTTTAAAAATGTGATAATGTTCTCCATGCTCTTTCGGTCTCTTTCTCTGTGTCTTCCCGCTTCCCTCCCGTTTCTGTCTCTGTAGCGGTTTAATAATGTGTGTCTCTTCCAAGCATTCTGGTGCTTCTGAGAGTAAGGTTCTTTGTGAAATGGTTGAGTTTTTATGTTCAGTCAACAGTTTCAGTGGGTCCTTCCTGCTACTGTGTTTTAGTGATTCATCTTTACAATTTTAAATAGAGTAATCCAGCAATCTATGGTCATTGTATAGTCACCGGAAGGGCTCACCCATCTGTTTGTTTAGACCGAGCCGAGAGCCCACCAGGTAAATAGTGTTGGTTGAAAGGGTCAGATTTAAGACTGCTCCTGGCCCCTAGGGAAAAAAGCCTGCGGAGGAAGAAAGCTGTTGGGGTGCTTGGGAAACAATCTTAGACAATTAAGAGATCAGTGAGTTCTGAAAGCGTAACATAACATTGTTATGGTACTGGAAATACTGAATTTATTTATACACAGCAAAAATAACTTATTCAATGCTTGGGTAGGATGATACACCTCTCCCTCTCCCCCCCCCCTCTCCCTCTTCACCCCCTCCTTCAGTTTAATTTTGTAAATATGCGGTAGAACTAGAAGCCATAGTGAAGCCAGTCTTAGCTTGCACAGAGGGCGTTCAGCTGTTAGATCATTGTGATCTTTTGTGTTTCCATTCGGGCTAGCCTGAAACACACGAGAAGACTCGGGTTGGCGCCATCCGAATGGAGCTCCGGCCTCATGGCAGGCAGCACATCTGGTGGGAGTCATGAGTGGGTCTCTGAATGCCCTCTGCTGTCGGGACACATTTGCATAAACTTTATTTTTAAAGGTTGGTGTTTTATGTATTTGGAAAGTTATGTTTAAGTTGGTACTTTTTCCATAGAGTCATTTTTTTTTAAAGGAATATTAAAAGATTGCAATCGATCCGCCAGCCCCATTGTGCTAAATTGCTAGGTGAGCAGGCTGCTGTGGTGAAGCAGACACGGGCGCTCTCCGCACTAGTATTTCTAGATGTGCGGCTCATCTTGTCAGAAAAATTGGAGTGGGTGGGTAATGGAAAACATTTCAAATATAGGAATACTCTCTTATTTGTAAGAGTTATGCTGCCCAGTATGAGCTTTAAAATCCATTAGTTGACTATAATTTTATTTTCATATCAAATCACATTATCTATTGACTTCCATTATGTTCTGTCAGTTGGTCTCATAGAATAGTTTTGACCTCAGCGTTTGCCTTGGGTGTGCTGTGTATTGTACATTTAATTCTTATTCAGAGTTGCATGGTTTTATTTACTTGGAAGGCAGCCCGTGTTATCTTGGAATGGTTAGATTCTAGGTGCATCTCATGAATACAGGGCCCATTCACTGCATCTCATTCTGAGTTCATACTTGGAAGCCAAACGTGTAAGCGGATGACAGTGTCTCTTTTACTCAGGTACTGAATAAGATTCCTGTCCCAGGGAGCCAAGCTAGTTGGAAGGATTTGTCATCTTCTGTGGTCTTGGGGTACCGCAGTGCCTGCTTCATGTTTGGAGGGAAGTGTGAGGAGTCTGCTAAGGTTCTGTTGCCCTAACTCCTGAGCCAGGGAAAACAAAGACGCAGCGGCCTCCTGAGAAGAAGCTGAGGTTTGGATGGAGCCCAGAGGGGGGCTGCAGGCTTTCATATTTGCTTCCTGTCTGTTTGCTTCTCCAGACAGCCCAGCTGAGGGCCTGGCAGCTCTCTCACACCTGAGGGGTTGACTGCAGATGGGGCTGACTCGCAAGGCAAGGCGCAGTTGGTTGTCAGGCCTTCCACCCTCCAAGAAGGGGAAGAAAGGGATCTGTGCTGGAAATAGGAAACAGCTCTAGACAGGGAAACTGCGTGGGAAACAAGTGATCTACAACAGGAGAAAGACGGCATTTTCGTTGTTTTGGCTAGCGTGTAAAATGACAAGTGATTTCTTCAGCAATGAAAAACAACCAGCCCCAAACCACGGCCACACCGGAGCCTCCACTTTCTCCAGACTTAAAGAGGACGCGGGCACTGTCTGTGAGGTGGCTCAGCTGGTAAGGCCCATGCTCGGCAGTCACCAGTGCCCACAGAAAGCTGGAAGGAGAAGACCAGTTCTGAAAGCTCTCCCCTTACCTCAGCACACGTGGACACTCAACCACGCACGCATCAGTAGAAAGGGAATGTACAATATGGAGTGGGAGATGCGGCTCAGTAGGTAAAGCGCTTCCTGTTCAAGAGTGAGGGACATGAATTCAGTTCCTTCCAGAACCTGCGTGAAAAGAAGTGTGGAGTGTCGTGATCTTAGCACGAGGGAGGAGGACACGAGAACATCCCTGGGCCTCAGAGGCTGGGCCAAAACATGGGAGCTCCTGACAGGGAGAGACCCTATCTCAACAAATAAAATGGAGAGCAGTCAAGAAGGATGAATGATGTCAATTTTAGTAACTCCCACCACCATTCCCACGTGTCAGACACACACAGACACAAGCACACGCACCCATGCACGCACACACAGTTTAGTAGGTAGAACAGTGGACCATGGTTCCTAAGAGATTAGAGCAGTCAGAAGGATTGTTTCCTGTGTGTCATAGTGTTTTGTCGTCGGAGGATAGGTGCAGTGATCTCACTAAGTCGTAAGTGTTTGACCACTGGCTCCCACCGCCCAGTCCAAGTCCTCTCTAGGAAACTTCTGTTCACGTGGGAGGGCTCCTTTGAAATGAGAGGAAAGCGAGCCATCCACCAGCTGGGAGAGCCTTCATGACAGCCAAAAGTCTACCAGAAGGTGAAGGTGGCAGATACCGGGACCGTCAGTGCAGTGGGGTCTGGAGTCAGAGACAGAAAGAACCGGGCTCAACTTTAGAAGAATGAGCTCTCCTCAGAACAGACATATCAGAGCTGGGTGAATGCTCGGGTTGAGGCACGGATGATGGACAGAAAGACTGAGGTGACTCTGGTGGGCGCTGTCAGAGCCAGGCAGCTGCCTGGGTCACCCCGAAGGCCTTCCCCATCTCTGGAGAACTCCAGCTTCCCCTTGCAGAATGAGCTCTCAGACCTGTGGTGGGGTAGAGGACTTGCCAGGTGTGGTGGTTGCCGCTCTCCAGGCCTGCAGTGTGAGGTGCAAACCACGCATCTGGGCCTGCAGGCCTGCCCCTGCTCCTCAGAAGCAGGGGTGAGGCAGCCGGGCCAGCTCTCTGGCTGGACTGCTTTAGTTCTTTGTTCTGTCTGGTCCAGTTCTTTGATTCTCGTCCTGCAGCTTACTTCCTTGTTTTAGAGACACTTGCTTCTGAGTGCATACAATCTGCAGTGCTTTACCCAAAAGCTGTCCATGAAATCATCCAGACTGCCCTCCCATTGCTTGTCCAGTGACTTAATGAGAACAACACCCACCCTTAGAGAAATCTTCTTGAAGGAGCCAGACAGGTTTCCCTGTGGATAAGTGGATCAAGCGGTTTTTCCGTCCAGAGCCTTTGGTGGTTTTCAGACACCAGGTCCTGCTTGTGTTATTTTTCAGCTCATCATTGAGACGCTGAGAATCATCAGCAATTCCAAAGTCCTCCATAACTGGGGATGACTTTCCTGTTGTCTGGAGAAAACACCCAGAAGCCACCAGACACGTCTTCTAATCTTATCTTTTTCGAGAACATGTTGCTAATCACAGTAGGCCAGGTTGAGGCATGATCTGTGTGTTTACTCTGACATGGAAAGTTCTAGTGGAGGTCTGTTCACCAGCTGCTCACCCCAGCCTGTTCCTCTAAGGCACTGAGAGGCCCCCTCCCCGCTGCGGCACTCCTCTGCTGGAGCTTTCTACCCCCCTCCTCTTTTTTCTGCTTTGTCTTCCATCTTCCTCCCCCACCTTTGTCCTCCCTTTCCCTTCTTCCCTCCCCAGTTGCGAGGCTTTTGAACAAAAGAAATTTGTTTTTAACTACAAGGAAAGCAGCATTTCTTCCCCCTCTAAGCTAAAACCATTCTTCACCTACCTTTTCTTTAATACCTTTGGAGAAATTGAGGCACATAGAGTGGTTTCATCCCTCTTTGCTTTTCAGCAGAGGCCGAGGGGGGATGTGCTGGCCCCGCCTCAGCAAGCCTGTCTCCCCCACGCCCTGCTCCCCGCTTCACCTCCACCCGCACTTGCTGTGGAGAGACCTAAATTGCCCTGCAGATAGATGGAGCAGCTGGGGCATCCTCGGGAGGAAGAAGCCAGTTGGGAAGGAACATGGGAGCAGAAAAATGAAAATGATCTAAAGATGTTGTCGGGCTGTCAGAGGCTGACAGTGGCTTCCCCAGCCCACACCCCAGTGCTGCCCCTTTGTAGGCCAATAGTCATAGCAGGGCTCCACCTTGGGCCTGTATCCAGTCAGCATGGTGCTCTTGGCTGCTTTGTCAGCAAGTGATGGAGGGACATAAGAACGACACTTGCCCTGCTGCAGACTGGTCTAGTCGGCCAACCAGGCTCCCTCCCTGCCTCTGTACGCACACCTGGTCCCAAGCCAGTCTCAGCAAGTCTCAGAAAATGACTCTTGCTTGGTCACTCCCTCATAAGTGAATGTGGACTAATCACTTCAGCTCTCTGAACTTCCTCCTTGTCATTCCTGTTGTGGCTTAAGACTGCCTGCCTCAGATGAGGACTTCGAGATATTACATAAAGTAAGTGTGTTTGACACTTAGCTCTTGTGCCTGGTCCTAGAAGAGCAACCTGTGACTTCTCTTTCCTTATAGTCACATGGTCTTGTTTTTGCCTACGCTACAGTTCTTTCTTGTCACCAAGTATCTTTTTATACTTTATAGTCTGTGCTGCCTGCTGGATGGAAATCCATGGAAACCCGGGTCCATTGTAAGCACTGTCTTCTTGGTCTTGTAAGCGAAGGTCTACATAGAGGTGTCTGTCTTTGGGAGATGCTCAGTAGTGGGCAGTTATCCTTACAGTGGGCAGCACACTTTGTGAGAATAGCTCAAAGTGTTGTCAGCCCCAAGGCCACAAACATTTGGAGGGAAACAAAGAGCTGGGTTCTGTGTTTCCGCCTCCATCCCTTCCTTCCCCATCTGCCTGCCCAGCCCTGCTGTGTCCTTGTGGGTATAGGAACGGATTGTTTAGACACTGCCATTCCTGAAGTCTAGACTTGTCATGCTTGCCTCTCATGGGAAGGTTCTTGGATCCTGGCTGTCTACTCCAAGGTCCCAGATACCAGATCCGAGGTCCAAGTGTGTGTTAGGTGCCTCAGGCCTGGGTCGGCCCAGCTCTGTGGCTGTCCAGTTTCTTTGCTAAGAGGCTTCCCTCTGAGGCCTGCTGTGCTGACAGGCACTTGAAAGGTATGGCCTGGAGCTCCTGCCCCTCATCCCTCATAATGGGCAAAGCTTCCAACCTAGGCCTTCCAAACAGACAATTGTGCTTTCTCCCGCAAACCCCTAATCCTGTCTCTCAGCAGTAGCTCATTAGCTTCCCCCCCTCCGTCCTCCCCCCTTTGAAGAGAACAAAGCTGGCCCCTCCCTGTGCTCAATACTGTTTTTCCTTCCCAGGGAATTGTTGTCCCCTTAGCCAGAAGTCTCTGGAATGGTGTCCTCCCTACTTACCAACAGAGGGAGCATCTCCTTCTCAACAGCCTGGGGCCTCGGGGCTGCAGACCCAGGATTCTGCAGCAGGTGTGTGTGAGCCTGTTGGGGGTGGGGCGCTGTCTTGAGTCCTGAAAGCCCCTCACTCAGCAGCAGCACCCAGCCCTTTAAAGGGAAGAACAGCACACATACCACATGCTAATGTCGATGGAATTTTACTCTTACTAAAGCCCTTTGAAGTCCCTCGTCCCGCCCCCGCCCCTCTTGCCCTCAGCTCTTAGATGTGGTGGGCTCTGTCATCGGGGTTGCTGGAGTCAACGTTGCAGGAAAACCATCTGACTTTCTCTAATACAACTCTTTGATGTTGAGTGAAACAAAAAATCTATTTCTACCCAATGCTGTGGACTTCTGAGAGATGAACTATGGAAGTCAGCCCCTTTAGCATGGTTAGAATTTCAAGTTGATTTCTTCCTCTCTTTTAAACCCCAACTGTACTGGATTTGGGATGACTAGGCATTGGAGTCATTAGGCACATGGCTAAGCTCTGACTGAGCACCTACTATGTCCCAGATCCCTCCTAATTCACCCAGGCACCAAGTGGGCTAGACTTCCCTGCTTTTTTTCATTGCATTTGTCTGAGAGGAGGGCTAGCCATATACTGCAAGATGTCTGAGGTGGGACCAAGCCAGCTTGATCGCACTTTTTCCTTTCCCATGTGACTTGCCACTCATGGTCACTGTCCTTTATGGAAACATTGTGCAGTGTCTAAGAGTTGATGCAGGCCTTGGTAAGGAAGAATGGCTCCAAGACGGTTAAGGTTAATATCAGTGGGGTCTAGAATCACCTAGGAGACCAGGCCTGCCTCTAAGGTATTCTCCAGTCAGGTTAGTTGGATTGAGAATACCGCAGTCAAAGTGGGCAGCTCCATTTCCTGGGCTGGAAGCTTCAGACTGAATAAAAAGTCAGGGCTGGGGAGGCGGCTCAGCTGGTAAGAGTACGAGCCAGGCAACCTGAGCGGGACTCCCAGAGCACACAGAGAAAGCCGGAGATGCTAAGGGTCTGTAGTGCTCCCAAGCAGCTACCAGGAAGCTTGGGGCCCACTCGCCTTATGCAGCATAGCAGACACAAAATGTGTAGATGGAGAGATATTTTTTTCCTCTCTCTCTGTCCCTCTTCCTCTCCCTCCCTCCCTCCCTCTCCTTCTCTCCCCCCTCCCTCCCTCTTCTCCCCCTTTCTCTCCCTCTCCCTCTCTCCCTCTCTCTCCCCTTCTCCCTCTCTCTCTCCCTCTCTCTCTCCCTCTCCCTCTATCCTCCCCTCTCCCTCTCTCTCCTCTCTCCCTCTCTTCCTCTCTCTCCCTCTCACTCTCTCTCCCTCTCTCTCCTTCTCTCTCCTTCTCTCCCTCTCTCTCTCCCTCTCCCTTTCTCTCTCTCCCTCTCCCTTTCTCTCTCTCCCACCCCTCTCCCCTCCACATGCACACAAGTACCAAGTTGTCCTCTGACTGCTACACCTGTGCCTGTGTATCATACATGTATACATATACATACATACACATGAATGATAGTGATAAAATTAAAATACTTTAAATGGGGAAAGGAGAAGTGAGCTGAGCCTCAGTCTCTCTGCTTTCTGACTGGAGATGCAGTGTACTCAGCTGCCTGAAGCTCTCTCTGCCAGTGGGCTTTCCCTGCCATGGTAGACCGGACTCTTGGCCTCTGAGCCAAAGATCAACTTTTCCTTCCTAAAGCTATTTTTATCAGGTATTGCATAGGCAGGAGGAGCCGGTGACACAGTTCACATCCTTTTAGAAGGAGATTGAGGTTGTGAAGTGTAATGGGAGTGGTAGGAACTGGTGTGGCACAGTCAAACGGGGGGGGGGGGGGGCACTGGAAAGAGCAGAGACACTAGGAGGAGAGATATTGGAAGGAGCAGAGACACTGGGAGGAGGAGAGACACTGGAAGGAGCAGAGACACTGGGAGGAGGAGAGACACTGGAAGGAGCAGAGACACTGGGAGGAGGAGAGACACTGGAAAGAGGAGAGACACGGAGAGGAGGAGAGACACTGGGGAGCAGAGACACTGGAAGGAGAGCCTTGAGGGGCGGTGGGGGAGGGACCGGAAGGAGAAGACAACTGAGCAGGTGAAGGAGTTGTGGGGTCCTGGGGGGAGGGCAGGAGTGAGTTGGGGCGTGCCCACGTTGCAGGACGCCTTTGGTTTAGAAAAGCTCCAAAAGTGGGAGTGGAGTCAGGACAGAGCATACAGTACTTTCTCAAAAAGATTTTGTTTTTATGATTTAAGAGTTATTTATAGTGACTTTAGTAAAAGGCAAGGCGAGGCTCACTGCTTCCAAAGGCTCCCTTGTTCTTGAACACCACCATTGGAATCCAGCTTGTTTTCTTCATCCTGGGGAATAACTGTTCATACATTTTTCTTAAAGGTTTACATGTATGGAAAATTGGCGAGGGCTGACCACTTTTGGGTTTGAGTATAGTTTCTACTGTGGGTAGAGCACTGCTGAGGCAGGCAGAGGCACAGTTGCGCTCTGCTCAGGGACAGGCAGCGAGAGTCAGGGAAATCTGCATAGCTGGCCGGCTTGCGTGGACTCGCTTCTGTCAGAGCAGGCCTCAGTGCGGGGTTAGTGGATGGATGCACCGGCCCTGCCCTTTGTGTGTGCCTCATCGAGCCAGCTGCCTGGGCGACACAGCGCAACAGGTCTGAGACTCTTCAGTCACCTCAGCAGAAGTGTTGCTGACAAGAGAATTATCTAAAATTAACGTGGTGGGTCATTGGGCTCCTTCTCAGTTACTTTTGGATTTTTGTTGTTGTTCCTTCCCAGTTTTTTTTTTTTTAAAGTAAATTTGATAAATCTTATTAAAGGCTGACCTTAATAATAAGGCTAATAAAACCTAACCTTTTGGCGTATGTAAGTGTACGCTGTAAAATGATGCCCACAATAAGCTAATTAATGTTTCTGTCTTCTCAACATGGTCTCTTTCCCCCTGTGTGCGTCTGTGTGTGAGTGTGTGTAATGCTTAAAACACACACACTTAACAGACTTAAGTATGTGGATGGTATTAGCTATAGTCACTTTGCTGCATGTGAGGTCTTAAATCTCTCGTTGTCGTCTTAATTCCAAGTTTGTGTCCTGTGACCATTTTCTCCCGCCTGTTCGTGTGTTCTCTCCAAACTGTTGCCGCATCCTGCCTGGGCCCTCGCTTCTGGACATCTCAGCTACAGGGTCCTAAATCTTTAGTGAGTTCTTATTTGACCTGATACTCTCCATTTTATTTTGTTCTGAATAGAAAATTGTTCTTAAAAGGAAACAGATTAGTGTTTTAACTGTGGATAGGATTGGGTGCTGTGTATCTCTTGGGAGATGCAGTTCCTAGGGTTGGTGCTTATTTCAGTTTCTTACAAAGGAAAACCCATGCTAAGCTTTCCCGTCCCTCACAGAATACTTGAGTTGAAAGGACTTTTCTGTGATCCAGCGTAGAGCTCCCCAAATGGCTTGCTGGGACCACCTGCAGTAGACACTGCGATTTTACTTTTGATTTTATGTGACTCCTTTCATGGCCAAAATTTGGGGGGAGTGCAACTCACGGTATTTCTTTGTAGTTAAATGTACAAAAGAGTTCCCCAGTTTTATGAAACTGATATTTTAAAAAAGTGATGGTACCCCGATTATTAGCATATTCTAAGGGATACCAATTGGGAAGGAAAAAAAATACCTAAAATAGTGTGTCTTGTGTAATTTGTTACTCAGTGGTGGCAGTGAAATAAGTTTAGTGACTGGAACTCTCTTTCTGAGAAATGATAGAGTCGTCAGCAGAGGGTGTAGGCGCACTCACCTTCTTCTCACTCACTTCAGAAGGTGTAAGCAAGGGTTTTGTGCACCTTAAGTTTCAGTTATGTCTGTGTGCTTGTGTGAAGTCAGTCAGAACGAAACATCAATTTTTTTTTTACTACAGAAGACAGCCAAAAGTTTCTGGAGAACACTGGTCTAACTCACTTCCTCCTTACATGGAAAAACACTTGAGTCTCCTGTGAGGGTTATGATCACGGGCAGAGGTCGGTGTGGAGTCTGAGGCTTTTATCTTCCCTCTCCCCCATCAGCACACTTGCTAAGTACACTTAACACCTTGTTAAAAAACATCAGTGCTGGCGCAAACAACCCAGAGTCCATCCACAGGAGGTTAGGCAGCCGTGCGTGCGCTGGAAGTACTAGTCAGCCATAACAAGGGCATGCCACAGCACGGATGAACCAGGGAGACACTGTCCTAAACAGTGTAAGGAAGCCTGTTACAGAAATCTCCTGTGCAGTTTTTCTCTTTGGAATGATGCTCTGGAGACAGATAGGGGCAGAGTTGATTATGCACTAGGAATGTCCCAAATGCCACCAAGCAGAACTTAAAAAAAAAAAAAATCAGATGGCAGTTTCATGTTTCAGCACCCCTTCCTGGAAAAGGTGCAAAGATTTTGTTTTGCATTTTAGCATCCATTCCTTCCTTTGGTTCTACCCCTTTAGGGGTGCAGGTCCAGCCAAGAGGACCCTGAGCCATGGTCTTTCCTGGGCTAACAGTCATGATTGCAGCAGTTTGTATAGCAGTTCTCTTAGTTTCTTCATCCTTTGGTTGATATTTTGCCCTAAGCAGTAGACAAATGGCTGAAATCTCCATTTATCCTTCCTTTTATAAGCCCTGCAGTCACTCTTGCAAATAGCAGCTGAGATGGCAGGTTCCTGGGCCTGAGTCACTTAGAGGAATTCTCGCTGGAGAGCCATCTCTGCTTTTGCCTTACTTTGAGATTGCGAATGAAAATAACTGGGTGAATAGAAGTGAGGTGGGGTGGCAGGCTCCTGGAAGTTGGATGTGTGTCTTTCTCTGAGCCTAGTAAGTTTGGAAACTTTAACGCAAAGCAGTTTCTGTGTACATAAAGTTCCAACAGATTGGAGTCACCTGCTGGCTTGGAGGGTTTGGGTTATTTTCTTACTGCGAGCATTTCTTTGCTTTTGATCCCTTCCACCAACCAGGTCTGTGTTTCCAGCAACCCTGTCAGAACCTCTGTAGCCCCCAGATCTTCATCATTAACTAAGGAAATACAAAGAGCCTCCTTCGGCTCTGCCAGTGGAGACCTTTACCCGAGCCGAGGCGCTTCAGATATAATTTGTTACATTGAAGTTGCCGTGATAATGAGTTTGGAACTAGCTTGACTCTCATCCTTTCTACATTAGCACTGCTGACATTCAGAACTGGAAAATTCTTTAACTTGTGCCTTGTAGACATTTAGAAGCATACATATGCTGTCTTTACCCATGAGATACCAGGCATACTCTCTAAGGTGCGGTGATCAAAAGGGTAGTGGGCAGTGGCTCGTGTGCCCAGGTTGCCCGATTGAGGACCACCGGCAGGCGGCCTCCACTTCTGAGGTGTGGCAGCTCTTCTTCTGAGGTGTGTATAGTGATCACTTTATTAGGTGTTCTAGTTAGGAAAAAAAAGGAAAGGCCCTGGGGTTTTATCCTCATTCTAATTTGTCTAATCCTCATTACATTAATACAAAACTCAAATCTTTAGAGGGCATATAAAGTATGGTTGGTTGGGAGAAATCAGCCTCCACTGATGTTAGAATGATGCCTTTACCCTGTGCTGCTTCTGCTTTGTGTATGACGATGTTCAGCCCTGTCACAGGGATGTAGTTTCTGTTGTGGTCTCTGCTGGAGGAGGAGGATTACCTTTTTTTCTCTTTTCTCTCTTTTTCCTCTTTTCCTCTCCTCTCCTCTCCCCTCCTCTCTTCTCTTCTCCTCTCCTCTTCCCTCCCTTCCCCTCCCTTCTCCTCTCCTCCTCTCCCCTCCTTTCCTCTCCTCTTCTTTTTTCTTTTTTCTCTCTCCCCCCCCTCTCTCTCACACACACACACACACACATACACACACACACACACACACACACACACACACACACACACACACAGTGTTTCTTGGTGTAGCTTTGGCTGTCCTGGAACTTGCTCTGTAGTCCAGGCTGGCTTTGAACTTACAGAGAACCACCTGCTTCAGCCTCCTAAGCGATGGGATTAAAGGTATGTGCTGCCACTACCCGGCACGTCCTCTTTCTTCTCCTGTATGGCATGGTGAGGTCCTGTGTGGTTATCAAAGGGGCAGGATCTGTGAGCTTGTAGTAGGAGTACCTTGTAAAACATCCCTTCTCTTCCTACCTGATCCAGGCTCATGATGTGGGGACGATATTTATTTCTATGCCCCCTTGTCTTTCTATCCCATATCTGAATAGAGAATGACACTTGCCCTTCTGGTTACGTGGCTGGCAGTGCTGTGGCTAGACTCATCCATAGTGCTTATGTATTAGGATTTTGTATCAGTCACTTGATAGGTTAGAACTCCTTGTGGTGTGGACTTCTTTCACAGTCTTCCATGCTGGGCTGGCAGCTGTGTTTCTTTGTGCATCCATCCTATGTTTCTGGAACACTCCAGTGAACCCCTCTTTGTGGGGGTCCCTTGGATATATAACTAAAGCAGGTTTCCTATTGATTACCAAAGTGCTTACCCCATTTAGGAGGATAGACTTATAAATCTCAGTGAGCTGGACAAAGAATTGGGTTTAGCTTTTTCGTTTGTTTTGACTTCCTCCAAATATTAAGGGACTACGGGGCAGTGATGACATTGTAGAAGTCACCAGCCCACGTTCTGGAAGAACCCTGCTAAGCATCTGAAAGTTAGGTGTTTTGTGTTGAGGCTGGGTAAACTCCAGTCTCTGCATCTTCATGGAACTTAGTGCCTTGGTCTATAAACCCATGCGGCTGGGTGAGGTCATCTCTGAAGTCTCTTCTGACATGCTATATACTTCTGACACACTCATGGTCTGTCAGGCTTGTGAAGAGGGTGTATCACACATTTAAAAGTGGCTTCCTTGCTCACTTAGAGAACTCTGGGAAACAGGAAGCCTGGTAACTCGTGAGTGGTAGATCCATTTAAGAGGTAAACCGTGAGTTGGAGGAAGTGAACCAAATGTCTCGTCTAAACCTCACTAGACGTATTACCCTGACAGCTCAGACAACAACATCTACAGCTGAGTCAAAGTTATACACTCACTCCACCTGCTCCACAAGCCACAGGTAAGGCTGTCGGATAGTGTAACTGTCACTCCAGTCCTCCCCTTTCATCGTCCCAGGGCTGGGAACCCCACAGTTGGCAGTGACTAAGCTCTTCACAAGAAGTTTCTAGACAAGGGGGTACAGCCTCCAGTTAAATGATATTAAATGATATTCAGAATGCCCTTTGCTCTTCCCCGTGACAACTGAGCATTCGTACTGATAGTCCAGTTGTTTTGTAGGTAGTCTCCCCTGCAAGAGTACATCCCAAGAGCTCGCCACATGTCAGTGTCCTCTTCTTGGTCCACCAGGATGCTTCTTTGGCACGTGAAGACTTTACTGTGATCCTGGATATACATGGGCCGTTCATTGCTTTTCCAAGGGTGTAATTGTAGAGCCAGTGATTGCACTCAGCCACCTGGAAGGAAGCCCATGGCTCTGGTCAAACCACCCACACACATGCATCTGCATGTGTACTGGATACACAGGAAATGTTACAGAAGGAGTGTGTCCGAAGGTGGAAGTGCTTGATGAGTGGGTGTTGAGCTGGACCCAGTGCAAGTGGATGAATAGTTCCTAGTTCTTCGCTCTCCCTCCTTGGTGCCCATTCTGGGGGTTAGCAGACAAGATGGAGTGTGTTCTGACTGATAAGTGGTCGTTGGTTATCTTCAGAGACAGAGTTTTTCATGTTTTTACAGCTCTGACTTTTTTTTTTTTAGCAGTGTTTACTATTTCTGGCCATTATGTACACTAATATAAAATTTTAATTAGAGTCTTTCTTTTCAATTAATTATTATAGCCTTGTTTGTTTGCTCTCTCGACAGAGCTTACATTATGGGAACAAGCGAGATCAATTTTCTATCACGGAATTCATTACTTCTGACTATAGTCCAGTGCGCTGCGGAGTGTGTGCCTCACTCTTGGTGACTGCCCCAGCAGCTGGAGGACTGTGGGATGTGACAAGGATGAGTTGTCCAAGGGGCCTGGGGGGGGGGGGGGATAGTTTGGGTCTGAGAAGAATTCTGATGACTGTCCATCCCAATCAGTGTATGAGCGGAGTCAGAATTCTGTGTGTTCCCAGACACTGAAAATCCTTGTGTCTTTTTTATTCCTTTGTTTGTTTGTTTAGTACTCTCCAGACAGTTGAAATTTGGTGTGGGCTAATAAAGGTTTTACCTTATTAAGTTGTTTTCTTTGGCAGCATCTATTAAAGAAGGTGCGTGCTCTTTCGGAACACAGGGGTCCGGCACTGTACTCACCTCCAGGGGCCACACTGTGTCTGGGAGATGTTAAATAAATAGATATGAGAAGACATGACATAAAGAGCAATGTTTCTTTGTATCATTAGTTGAAAAGGTATTTTCTGGATTAAAGATGGTCTGTGTCCATGTCTGCAGTAATTTTCTGTGAGTAATGTCCTAGGTAGTGTTGTCTTCAGTGCTATATATTACACAGCAAGTGGACCTGGTTGTCCAAAGGTTCAGATACTGCCCAGCACAATTCTCATAACTCTCAAGGGCAGCCTGTGAACCTGGAGCACACACACACACACACACACACACACACACCTGGTGCAGAGCCTTATGCACTAGCCTTATGATGTTGAGGGATGGTGTTATCTGTCTTGCTATATGTCACCAGTCTATCATATAAAGCCAGGAATGCCTGCCACCCAGTGAGGTGACAACTACTGCGCCCTAGTTCTATAAGTAGATCCATTTACAAGGGTATTATGTTCTAGTGTAGCCTCAGGCAGTAACACCTGCACATAGAAGACACACTTTGAGATGTATGGTTGCATTGTGGTTCTCTTGATGTTCCCTTGCATACTGGCTATTGATAAATATCCCAACACTATATGTAGTGCTTTCTCTGTATGCGAAATTAGAAATGTGGTCCCACCTTCCTGAAAGTATGGGTAATTTTCGGTCATTGAACTAATGTTGCCAGTGCTGGCCAGAGCTGGCAGCTTGACTGTGTGTGTGATTATTTTGAAGGTGGCTCTTCATTCTTAAATGGCTCGGACTCCCTATGATAATGAGTTACTTCCACATCTTATCTCTGTGGTGAGGTCTAACGGACCTTGGGGAGCTGTCAAGGACAGTTTGGAAAGCTGAGTTGTAAAGCCCCTTCTGGAACATTCCAAGTCCGTATAATAAGCTGCTCAACCAGGCCCAGGGTCATAGTGTTAAGAAGTGTATGGAGCTGGGACCTGACCACGGGCAGCTTGTCCGGTGTGCCTTCCCTGGCTCCGGGCTTGCCTGTCCTGCTCTCTGTCTCTGCCTCTGATGCACTGGCCCTTGTGGGTGGCGTGGCCACTGCTGTGCATCTGCCTGTCCTTCAGGACCTGGCTTAGACTCACCTTTTCACAAACACCTTCCTTAGATGCCCCGTCGGGAAGAGAGCCTCTGACGCTCTACCCTTCCCATTGCCCCTCTTGACATTTCTCCTTGCTTTTGTTACTGCACACGTCTTACGTTTTTTCTTTGTGTAAATTCCTTCACTGCACAGGCTTTGTCTTGTTCAAGGTTCATCCTTTACTGCTATATCGAGGGTTTAGAAAGATACCTGGTCCATTGTACCACAAACATAGAGCTATTTTCGAATGAATGAGTGAGAGAATGACTACGCTCCCAGTGAGCCCCCCAGTTGATGATCCTTTCAGAGCATCTGGCTGCCCCGAACAGCCGCAGGCAGAGGCTTCACCCCTGTCTTCGTGACTCCTGACTACCCAGCACTCCCCTTCTTAGTCTCCTGAGCCTTATGGGATGCTCTTTATTGACAGTTCTGCCATATTTATCTCTTTTCTGTTCTCTATATGCCTGCGCACCTGTCCTGCCTCTTAAACTTATGGACACCTCTCCTTAGTAGAGATTAAGTTGAGGACAGAAACCTTGTCTCTCTTCTACCCATCCCACCACCTCTCCAGGCTTGGCACCTAGCGAAGAAGAGCCACTCACACCTTATTGCTAGATGGACGAAGCTGGTTAATGCTATGGGTAGGCCGACGAGAGTGTGGAGAGAGTGCTGGAAGCGAGGCTCACCCTGGAATTAAGTGTTTCTTGGCACTGTGAGATCTTAGTGCTCAAGCTGTGAGATTTAAAGGCAAAATGCTTCCTGCTAATTATTAACAGTTGCCCCGCAAGAACAAAGTCATTATGGGGCCCTGAACCCTGGCACCGTGCCCCCCTCCCAGCAGCAAACAGTGCCACAGAGCGGGAGGAAAGCAAAAGCCACTACAGGCCTGGTGCCCGCCAGACCTCAGATTACCCAAAGAGGATTGCAGTGTTGGGGCCACAAGAGTAGGGAGTGGGTGAAAGGATTTGGAATGAGATTATAACACCTAAAAGATCCTTGCTTTTGTTCAAGAAATAATTTAGTTGGTTTTGTCAAGGCAGCGAGACAATCCGGTTGAGGACCTGGAGTGTAGATCAATGCCCTGGGGGTTCCTCAGATACTTAAAAATAAGTTGACCTGTAATTGCAGTTGTTGCTTCTTGGGGGGGGGGGTGGAAGAAGAGAAGAAGAAAGACAGGAATTGAGAGAAGGGAGCTCCTGAGTGGGCTTAGAGCTGAGGGTAGCACAAAGACTTCTTTTGGGGACTTGGGGGTTGTTTTGTTTTGTTTTGAAACAGGGTCTCTCTGTATAGCCCTGGCTGTCCTGGACCAAACTGTAGACCAAGCTGGCTTCAAACTCAGAGATTCACCTGCCTCTGCCTCCCAAGTGCTGGGATTAAAGTTGTGTGTCACCACCACCTGGCTACAAAGGCTTTTTTTTTTTTTTTAAAGGATTATCTCAGTTGGTTAGTGTGTCTTCAAGCCAGAGTCTAGGGAGTGGGTAGTGTGACCAGAATACAGTTTCTTGACTCCCATCTGTCAGGTCATTCATAAAATCTCTGCAAGGCCCTGTTCAAATTAAGCTAGTGTGTTGATTTGTGTGTGTGCGTGTGTGCGTGTACGCCCGGTGCACACAAACATACTCTTAAAAAATCATTTGTTTTATGTACATGAGTGTTTGCCTGTATGTATGTATGTGAACCATGTG
Organism: Apodemus sylvaticus; assembly: GCF_947179515.1. Lineage (NCBI taxonomy): Eukaryota > Metazoa > Chordata > Mammalia > Rodentia > Muridae > Apodemus > Apodemus sylvaticus. The sequence continues at coordinate 23,221,841 of NC_067477.1, forward strand.
TGTGTCTGGTACCTGCAGAGGTCAGAAGATGGTATCAGATCCACTGCAACTGGAACTATGAATGGTTGTAAGCTTCTGTGTGGCTGCCAGGACTGAACCCTCAGTCCTCCCTAAGAGCAGCAGGTGCTCTTAATCAGTGATCTGTCTTTCTAGCCCTTGGATACACGCACACGCACCACATATATGTGTGAAGTACACATGAGTACAAGTGCCCTTAGAGGCCAGCAGTGTCTGACCCCCAGGAACTGGAGTTACAGGAAGTTGTGAGCTGCCCAATGTGGGTGCTGGGAACTGAACTCTGGTCCTCTGCCAAAGCTTCACTGCTGAGCCATCTCTCCAGCACCCTCCGTTGGGTTTTATGCCCGCCATAACAGTTCTTCCAGTGCCCCCAGGTCTCTTCACATTTGGTGTGTGTGTGTGGGGGGGGTGTTGTATTTTGTTAATTCTTTAACTACTTGCCTTTCAACCCTAGATCTCAGTTATGTTAGTAGCCCCACTCTTCTTCCTGGTTTATATTAATATTAGAGCAGGATTTCCGTTCCTGAACTAAAGTAAGAAGAGGATTCCCAAGAGTGAAATGCCTTGCTGCTGATAGTAGCTGGACCAGATTCTTGTGTGATGCTTGTGTGCTAGTTAACTCACTGAAGTTGTATGAAGCCCCACCCAGAAAAGCACACCAGGTTTAGCATTAGAGAGATGGCTCAACTGTTCAAATTCTTTCTGCATAATCATGCAGACTGGAGCTTGGATCGCAGCACCCACGAAGCAAGCCCAGCATTCCACAGATGCCTGTGATTCTAGTCCCAAGGCAGCCAACGTGCTCTTCTAGCTTCCATGTGCACAGTCATGTGCACCTCCATACAACATGTGTTACACACATTCACATAGATAAACACACATAAACATGAATAAATCTTTAAAAAATGAATACCAAGTTTATTCCATTTGTTACCTTGCATTACTGAGATTGCAGTACCCAGAAGACACAGCTAAGAAAGGAAACAAGTTTCAGACCATCATGGCCAGCAAGGATAGGGCAGATCGTGGCAGTGGGAGGGAGTAGCAGGTTTCCTGCAGAAACCACGAAAGGGCATTAGCTAGTGTCACCTCCTAAAGCCCCCCAGCTTCAGCAGCTGGGGTACAAGCATTCAAAGCATGAGCCTTTGAAGGACATTTCAGGGTCATGCTAGAACACAAGGGGACTCAGGTTTTCAGTATTCATGAAGAAAACTTTTGAGGGTCCCCATCCCATGAAGCCTTGAGATAACAAAGTTTGGTCAGCAGCTACACCTTGTTACAAACTTTACTGCTACGTCTTTTGTTTGACCTTCTGCTACTGACAGTCCATTTGAAGCCACGGCTTTGCATTGTGCTAGTCAAAAGGATATACTGACTGGGTGCATGAGAGCTGGTAGCTCACACCACGTTGGGCTTCACTGCAATGCTCACTTTGCATTCAACTGCTCACTTTATGAGGATGTAAAAATGGGCCTACCCTTGGGAGGCCTGTAGAAATGATTTTATTTGTAATATGTTTCTGATTAGAGACTCTGTCTTGTCCCTTTCTTTTAAAAATCAGGACTGGGAAGATGACTCAAAGTCCCTTGCTATGCAAGTGTGAGGACCTGGGTTTAAATCTCCCGCACCCCTTAATTGTGGCTCTGTGTGGTTGTGTGTGTGGTGGTGGTGCACACAGGGGCTAGGACTGGGGCAGAGACAGGAGGATTGCTGAGCCCTCTGTTTACCTGCCTAGCTCTAGGACAGAATAGGTAGAGCATCCCCTTCTGATCTTTGCTCACATATATGTACACATATATCACACATAAACACAAAAGAAAAAAGGAAACAAATCCATGTAAAAGTGAAAAAACAAAGCGACTTTGACCTTCTTCTTATCCATTGCCTGAAAATATTTTTTATTTGAAGATGGAGCTGGTTGCGTTTGAGTTAATTAAAGCTTTAATTGTGTTTGATTCTGGAGCAGACCTAATGTTGACTTACCCAAATAATGAAATGCAGATTGGCATCTTCCTGGGGATACCCTTCCCGGTCGGTAAGGAACTGATATCAACCTTCAAACCTGCTGGCTCTGCTTTGAGGCGTATTTGTATGTATTTTTGGCAATCTGTTTGGATATGGGAGAAGTGTGAACTGTCATCAGAATGTGACTGAGAACGGCTGTCAGTGGATGACTTGAGCATTTGTGTGTTGGACAGAAGATGTCAACTTACAAGACAAGATTTAGCCACTCTCTGACCTTTCGAGCAGGGTTAATGTAGCAGCCTAAGGCTGTCTGCCTTAGAGCTGGCCTTGCAGGATTGGCCAAGGGCTGGTGTCTGCAAACATGGTATTGGAGAGGGTTTCCCCCCATCTTTCCAAAACACTAAAGAGAGGCCATCTGTGCCCACACTGCTGTATAAACTGTGTTCTTGATAAAAGCTGCCTGGAATTTTGGTGTATTCTGGTAGAGTGTGCCCAGATGAGCTGTCTTCAGTAAAGCCTATGGGCTTTGCCTGTGACATGCCTCTCTATAGACAGCACATTCCACGTGTTGTCAGGATTTGTTGCTGAAGGAGAAAGCTCACCCGGTATGGCTCTACATGGAGAGGACTCTTAGTTGGCAATGCAATTCGTGGCAGACCTGACCCTGTCAGCCTCCACAGTGGCTGCCTTCGGTTTTTGGCCTTTGCTATGGGTCTTGTGAGTCTTCCTAGCAACTTCCTGAACCTGGAAGCCTGGGCTTGACAACTCCTAAATTTTCTCCAGCACCATATTTCAAGGCTGTTCTGCCTCTTGAGTTCGCTCACCCTCCGAGTCTCTTCCACCTTCCAGTATCCAGACACCTTTCGCACCTGAAGCACCCGTGGAATCCAGGTTTCCGGTCATGGTATTCACCTACTCTTCCTCACCTTGCCTCTGGACTGGCTGCAGTAACCTGTTTTTCTTTCTTTCCCTTTCCCCTCCAGTCCATCTTAATGCCATTTTGTCTGAAACTAAGCTACCATAGAGCATTTCTGGTGAAACAAATGTTTGAATCTCAGCTATACTCACTGTCTTAGGGTTTCTGTTCCTGCACAAACGTCAAGTTGGGGAGGAAAGCATTGCTGTTCATCACAAAAAGAAGTCAGGACTGGAATTCAAGCAGGTCAGGAAGCAGGAGCTGATGCAGAAGCCATGGAGGGATGTTCCTTACTGACTTGCTTCCCCTGGCTTGCTCAGCCTGCTCTCTTATAGAACCCAAGAGCACCAGCCCAGAGGTGGTACCACCCACAAGGGGCCCTCCCGCCTTGATCACTAATTGAGAAAATGCCCCACAGCTGGATCTCATGGAGGCACTTCCCCAAATGAAACTCTTTTCTCTGTGATAACTCCAGCCTGTGTCAAGTTGACACACAAAACTAGCCAGGACATTCATTATGTGGCAAATTCTGGTAGTTAACTGCATTAGTGTCTGTACAATGTCCTTCGGTCAGTGTGTGTTTAATATCCCTAGAAGAGTGTTTAATACATATGTATTATATCTTCATATCTCAGCTGAGGTTATGTTTAGTGTTACCCCCCTTGTTGCTCTCCTCTGGACTGCCCTCTGCTCTCGGGCGTTGTTGATTGGGTGTGACTCTTTAATAATGAATGAATGAGAAACAGAAGGATGGTTAAGCATAGTTCAGTTATACAATGAACTTAGTGATTGTGTTAAGAGGCTCTAAGACACCCTAACTGATTAACGATATAAGAAATACCTAGGTCAACTATTGTCAGACTGTATAGAGGGACCTATACAGCAATGTGGAAAAAGAGATTGGCCAGATGGATCTATCAGAGTTTTTCAGGCTTGCTGCCATCTCTAGACTTCTAGAAAGGGGGCAGGGAAGTGTTGGGATTTGTTGTACTGCTAAGAAACAATCATGGGAGTGAAGTCTGCCCTCGGGACCCTTAGAGTCTACCCCTGCTGAAGCTTGCCTTTCTCCCCAGTGATATTCCAAGCTATTTAATGCGGAGTGGGCACTTTCAAGAGAACAATCATGGTGTAATGATTTGTGAACAACTCTCCAGGGTGTCTAGGTTTCCTCCGGTTCTTGGACGTGAAAGGAACTCAGAGAGGAAAGCAGGTCTGTTCTAGAACTAACTTAAATGACTGAGGTAGTGAGTTAGGCTGCAGGGAGGATTCCCAAGGCTTGCATTCCGTAGTTGATAAAGGTTCTGCATAGGAAGTCTGCTACTGGTGGTGCCATTGGCCACACTCAGCCAGCCTTGTCTGAGGAGTTTTGTTAGGAATGCCTGCAGGCTTTTGCTGTTTAATATTTAAACATTAGGTAGGGAGCCATCAAAACCTTCGCATGGGACTACATCTTGAGAATTGCTGCCCTAGGATCATGGTTTGTTGGGCGTGTTTTTAAGAGGCAGAACACTCTATCAGTATCTGCTGCATGACAAACACCACAAATTAAATAATCTGGCTCTTGTTAGGTGTGCTGGTAGGTTGGCCTAGACTCAATTGGAATGATGTATTGTTGGGTCCTGTGATTTTTGGCTGGGCTCACTTGTGTATTTAGGGTTCTTTTGGGATAGCTGGGTCCTCTCTCTCCAAGGAGTCTAAAATTAAACTACCTCGTGTTTATTTACAGGAGAGTATAGGAATCGCCAGTGGGGAATAAGCAAGCCTAGATATTTAATGACATTCAGTTTCTGTGTTGTCTTTGCTCGCATGCCATTGGCTATAGTAAGTCTTGAGGCCTAGATGGACTCCACATTGGCACTCCACGTTGGCATATACACACAGGAGGATGTAGAGGCCTGGTTGAGGAGTCCATTGCTGCAGTGAATTACAAGGAACTCATGTAGAATCTTGTCAGAATCCAAATCAGCACTACAATTGCAGTCTCCCTTCACTGTTGTCCTCCAGAGTGAAGCTCCAAGCCACTGTCTGCCAGGGCCCCTTTAGCAGTGCTTCCCTTCTGCTTCAGAGGTTGATAGGCATCCTTTGTTGCCAAGGGGCCACTGGAAGAATGTGCCTGGATCAGCACAAATCTGGGGCTGATGGTAGAAGAGGAACGAGTAGACAGCAGGTAAAGCCCACACAGAGTGTTGTGACAAAATAACATCTCCAATCCCCGCAGTTTTCTGAGCTTTTCTGAGCCCGGCTGTGTCTTCTCTCCATTCTTGAATGTATCTCAGTTCTCAAACACCAGCAAGTTCTGGATCTGTCTTTTGTTTATTCTTCTGACAGTGTGTGGGCCTTAGTGTGCAGAGCAGTGGTACAGAACAGAGGGGTGCAGAGAACCCTGGGACCCCCACGCTTCAGCTGGGTCTGCCACCCGCCAGCTTTGACCCTCAGCAGGTAGAGAGGTTGAGTGCATGGATTAGATAGCGTCTGGTTTTATCTGACTTGTGATAATTGTATGTTCTTCATATTGGGGGTTATGGCATTGTTAAATATATCTGGTGATTAACTGTGCTGCCTTATTAAAAATATTGTCTTGAGACCAGAATCGAGGGAAGAGCTTTGATTGTGGTTGGTATTTTAATTGGAGAGCCTAGGATGAGTAGGTGGGGAAAGGAGTAATAGGAGTGGATGGGGGGTAGTCTACGAGACTTAGGATAAGGCTAGGCCTTCGACCAGACACTTTATTAATATTCCTTCTTGTTTGACAAAGCCAGGTGAGGGGTTGAGTTGATATCAAGTCTGTCAGGGAAACAGCTGAAGGAGGTGGTTAGTCTTCCAGATGTGGCTCCCTGTTGCAAGGTGGCATCTTATCAAAACAGAGAGGAAGAATTGAACTGCAGCAAGAATGAAGTTCAGACTAGAAGGCTGAGATGGCTGAGGTGGAGCACATTTTCCTGCTGTGGGTTCTGGGAGACCTTCCTGTGGTGCAGGCTCTAGGTTAGCTGGGAGCATCACCAAGTATGAGATGATTGTACAAACTATCAGTCTGTGCATGTGCATGTGTGTGTGTATTTGTGTCTGTGTGTGCACACTCACACATGTGTGTATGTATATGTGTGCATGTGTCTGTGTGCATGCACGTGTGTGTATGTGTTTGTGTGTGTGCACACTCATGTGCGTATGTATATGTGTGCATGTATATTTATGTACGTACATGTTCATGTGTGTGTGTGTGTATGCACTCGCACATGTGTGTTAAGTATATGTGTGCATGTGTCTTTATGTGCATGCATGTGTGTATATGTGTTTGTGTATTTGAGGCCTGGCGAAGAACCAGAGAGGCCCGCAACATCCTGTTTGTCTTGGGTTTGTCTACCCAGATACATGGGATCTTGGAACTGAGCTCATCTTGGCTACCATATGCCCCCACCTTTGTGTATTTTCCAATACTTGTTAAATACTTAAGAATATTTATTGAACGAACAAATTAAGATAATTTGGGTAGGGATCTGAGGATATAACTCAGTTATAGAGTTCTTGCCTATCGTAGGAGAGAACCTAGGTCTAGACCCAGAAAAAGAAAGAGAATTTTAAGAAGTTTGGGGCAAGGATTTATTTTTAAGCATCTCTTCTTGGTGACTTTTGTGGCTTAATTCTGGGCATTTTAATGGCCCACAGCTGGCAAACCTAGACCCACAACAAGGCCTGTCTCCAAGCTCAAACCCTCATGTACTGATTTCTTTTTTTTTACCCTAGTGTAGCAAGGTATCTATTCTTTTGTAATTTGTTTCTAATTTCCCAGAAATAAAATAGCTTTACTGAATGTTTTGATCAGTAAGTTAGCGTACACCGTGTTAGCAGACTCCCGTTGCTTTGGGAAACAACTCAAGAGGGGAAATGATTGTGGCATTTCCATTTCGAGGACTCAGGAGATGGGGTTAGGGAGGTCCTGAGTTCAAATCCAGCATGGGCCACTATATAAGGAAACATAATGGAGATGAAAGTTAGACTTATGGTTTCAGAAGTTCTCATTCATGGTAGTTGTTTCTGCTGTTTCTGGGCCATGGTCAGGCAGAACATGGCACCAAGAGCGTGGTCTGCAGATTGCTTACCTTGTAGCTAAGAATGGGAGAGGCAGGGGGATCTCTTTTTAGGGTATGTCCCCAATGAACTACCTTCCCCGTTCCCCAAAAGTTTTTATCACCTCTCAAAACAATGGCAACGGCTAGGGCCCAGTTACACAATACAGGAGTCTGTGGGAGACACAGCATGCTCAGACCTTAGCTCATGCGCAAGTAAAATAGTCAAGCAGAGGAACATAAAGAATGAAAACTATCCCTACTTTCTATGTTGTTTTACATCACAGGAAAAACCGATCATTTTTTTTTTCTTATTTTAAAGTTGTGGTCAAATAATATATAGCAGAACATGCCACAATCACTTGTGTTTATTCCTTTGGGATGGGGGGGGGGGGATATTGAGTTTCAGATCTCAGCCCAAGTGGCCTAGAACTCACCATGTAGTCAGCTTAGTAACACAAGTCCTTTATCCTCCTGGTTCTACCTTTCATGTGTGGGGATTACAGGTAGACCCTACCATGTCTGGCCACCTTGGCCATCTGTAATGTCTATGGTTCTGTCACGTCGAGTGTATTTGCAGTACTGTTCATATGAGCACCAGAACTTTCCCACGTTTCAAAACCGATGTGATCTTGTTGAGGTAGCCACCATTCTGTTTTCTACTTCTGTGCCTGACCACAGTAGGCCCCTCATCGGATCTTATGGTGCTGGCTTCTTCACACCTGGCTTGTTCACTCATGGCCTCTGAGACCCGTCCATGCTACAGCAGCTAGGTGTCAGGATTTTCTTCCCTTTCAAGGCTAATGCTTCCTGTGTGTGTGTGTTTTAGTTGTTCGGTGAGCAGCATTTCCTTGGGCTGTGCCTGGCTACTGAGAACAGCCCTGTCACCGTCCTAGAGCATCTTAGTCACTGTTCCAGAGGCACCATGACCAAGGCTACTTACAGAAGAAAGTGTTTAATGGAGGACTTGCTTACAGTTTCAGAGGGTCAGTCTGAGGTCATCATGATGGGGGAGCACGGTGACATAGACGCACACATGGTGCTGGAGAAGTGACTAAAGCTTAAACAGCCTGATCTGCAGGCAAAGAGAGAGACAGCCTGGTGTGGGCTTTTGAAAACACAAGCCTACCCCTAGTGACACTTCCTAGCCCTTCCCAAAGGGTTCCACTCCCTGGTGACCAAGTCCTGAAGCCTATGGACATATGGGGAGGGCATTCTTATTCAAACCAGCACATGGATCGTGGGAGCATCTTTTGTTTTTGAGGCATGATCTCCTTGAGTTATCTAGCGTGACTTACACTTGTGGCCTTCCTGCCTTGGTCAGATGGAATTTTGGGACGACAGGTCTGTGCCACCACACCCAGCTTGGACTGCCTGTTAGTAAGTGACTGTACCTTTACACATTTTGTTTATGAATAAAATTATATTGTAGGTGGGACTTTGGAGTATGAATATTTCCCTCAATAGTGTGCCATGTACATCAACATTAATATGTAAGATGTTTTTTGTGTTCCATGTTTGATGTCCCCTTATGTAGATTTAGGCTGTTCTCCATTTATTGATATTATAACTGTGCCTCAGTAAACATGCTGAGACTTGGCACCTTTGCCTGATATTAAAAAAAAGTCCTTTCAGTCAAATCTTGGGTTGGATTTTCTAGGAGCAGAGCCTGAGCAGGTTTGTATGTGAGGGATTTGCTGAGGGAGTATTGGGGGTCAGGGAAGAGGCTAACACAGCAGATGAAGAGAGTCTAAGCAATGAAGCTGAGCCTTGGCCCTCACTGGAGACTAATTACACCAACAAATTCCCCCTTGGAACCAGAAGGCCAGGCTTTTACACCGTCAACCATTTATCTCGGAACTCTCAAGCCTCTTGGAATTTCCAGCCGAGAGCAGTTTGTTAGAACACTGGTGGCTTCGAGCAGTCAGCCCACAGGGCAGCTGAGGGCAAGATCGTGGGCCCTGGCACAGAGCACATTGGCAGATGGCGGCTGCAGGTGCTGGTAACATCTGTGACCCCGACTTTAAGCTGGGTGCTAGGCTAAGTACGTAAATGAAATGCTAACAGTATTGCGGCCTAGATGCTGCTGTGTCTCCATTATATGGATGAAACAGAAAAACTGTCTTCTCTGTGTCAGGGGAACAAGTGGAGTTGTAAGACAGCTCTTGGTGGATTCTAAAGCCTGGGTTCATCACTGACAAGCCACTGAGAAGAGACATCAATTCCTGAAGCTGAGCTGGCGGGCCATTGGCTGGGATTGAGAGCCCTCCTTGAGTTTCCTACTCACCCTTATTCTTTCAGTCATGTGATAGGCTTTCCCACAAGGGTGTGAATTGCCTGGATATCCCCACAGTGTAAACTCTGCATCCATAATCTGACATAAAGACTTTGTACTGACACTGAGTTTTACACCAAGATATCTTGCTGTTTCCAGCTAAGGATGCAAACTCAGATCCTTGTGTTTGCAAAGCTTGGATTTATCATTTGGACCATGTTTCCAACCTAACTCCCACTGTTGCTAGGAAAACTACATAGAAAGCCCTCCCCGCCACTCCTGGCTTATATGTGACTCCTCCCTTCCCAGCCCTAAACCAGTAACTTACTTTAAGTTTGTTACTTAAAGCATAGATTGTGCCATGAAATACACACACACACACACACACACACACACACACACACACACAATTTTAATTACACTATCAGCATCACCTGTGTGATGGGAGACGCTGTGGCTTAGCTTTGGGGCCTCCCTATTTCTGTCCTGTATAGGGCTGTGGCGAGGCCCAGGACAGATGGAACATGCTAGAGGACTTCCAGAAGCACAGAACTGGGGTTCTAGAATATTGATCCACAGAGCTACAGCAATCCCAGCCCTCTCACATGGGAGAGACCTAGTGAAGTAGAATGGCCGATAAGGGGTGACACTGGGGGGACCCTCAAACCCGACCTTGTAGTTTGGGTTCCTCTGTAAAAGAAACTTTTGTATTATCACACATACAGGAATAATATGCAGGACTGCTGTATTTACTGGGGCCTTGCATGCACATGCATGCTCAGTGAGTATGCACAGACCAGTGGGTATGCACACGGCTAGAGAGCAGCTGTCCAGGCTCCTGTGACCCGTCTCAGGGCGTGCTTGTTTGAGTCTGTGCCCTCTGCCTGTGACACCGTTGGTTTCTCCACAGGCTGAGCCTCTGCTTCCGCCCTAGCGTCCCCCTCAGCAGGTTCACTTTCATCAGATCCCGGCTGCCTTTTGGCCTGTGGTGCTTCCTGCTTGCACTGCCTCCTCAGAGTTGTGGGAGACGACCGGTCTTCAGGCTTCTGGGTGTCTTCTTGTTTCGGGGAAGCTAGGTAGGTCACTGGTTATGTGAAACTGGTACCTTTGTGATCTGCTCATTGGCCCTCGCAGTTGCTGGGCAGCTTGGCCATCAGTGCAGGCACGTGTGATAAGAACTGTGCCACCCGCCTCAGGAAAGCAGTGCGCTCACCAGGTCCCCTCAGCCCTGAGAGCAGCTCTTTCCACTCACAGCCTGGTGTAACCAGAGCAACAGTTCATCTGCAGAAAGCAGAGTAAGGGGATATCCTCAGCTAATTCTAGAAGATTCACAATCATCTTCGGACGAGTAGTTCTGTCATTTATAATCAGGAGAATAAATACACTTTCTCATTGTCCATTCGGATCTTCTGGAAGTGCTGTAGTCTTGAACAGTGACAGGACCTGGCAACCTCTTCTCTCTCTCTCTCTCTCATGTCAGTGTGCTGCATCCAAGGCTTATTTGAATCAGCAAAAGGTGAGCTGTTTTTCTGTTGATCACTGATGACTATAGGATTATTCATAAGTGATCTGAGATGGCTTAAAAGATGGCACTCCTTGAAGGTTTGGTTGGCGATGGGACTGGGACGGTTTGGGTCACCTCATTGTGGTCATGTGCAAGCCGTGCATCTTGGGATTGAGGACTCGCTCAAGGGTAAAGACACCGCCATGCAGCTGGGAGACTCTGAGCTCCCTAAAGCCAGATACAGGTTTGTAGGCTTGTCATCTGGCACAGGGAAGGCAGAAACTGGAGGATGTTTGGGTCCTGGCCAGCCATGGTAGCCAGATTGGAGAGTTCCTTAAGAAATACTGACTCAAAAAATGAGGTGGAGGAGAGATTGAGGAAGGCCTCCCTCCCTCCTTCCCTTCCTCCCTCCCTTCCTCCCTCCCTCTCTCCCTCTCCCTCGCCCCCACCTCCACCCCCACCCACCAGAGACAAAGCAAAAGTCAAGCAACTAGGGAGCTACAGGAAATATCACAGCATGCTAAGTGCAGCACCCAAGGACAGAGCAACAAAACCAGAGAGTGGGTGTACGCATGCCCGCACCTTCGTCCTGTCTTCCTCAGGGCCTTGTGCTCCGTCTAGCCTTACCTAGTGGGCGGACTTACTCACACACCCACGGTAATTGATTCCATACTCCTCTCAGCCCTGAACACAGTATGCATGCTTTGATTTTAGCAACCAGAATTATTTCCACTTAAACACTGGTGTAGATTTACACAGATGATCCAAGGAGCCCCCAGACTGTTCCATTCATAACAGCAGGGAGGAGAGAGACAGTCGAAGCAAAAACACGTTGAATTTGCCTGTGCGGAGGTGGAGGGAGGGTTGGGTTAGCTGAATGGAGATGGATTCCAAGTCATGATTATGAAATTTAATAGTAATGAAATTAGCATTCCATGGGGACTATTTTCTGGGAATTCTGGTAGTGCGAGTCACTGACTAATGCGTTCTCAGAGCAGCCCAGACTGGAGGCATCACGGCGGCAAATGGGTTGTTTGCTTTGTTTCAGATGTTATGTTTAAAGTTCATTGAAAATCAATTTCTGTCTCCAAGAACTAGCTTCTTCCCCCCTCACTGTAGGCTTCTAGAGGCTTTGTCTGTAAAGAGTAAAATAGTAAATATATAGTATAAAATTAACACATATATATAAATGACCAAGTTTGTTATATCCCAGTAAAGTTTTATTTCTGGGTACTGAAAATGTAGTCTTATCTAATCTGCAGATACCATTAAACAGTGGTCTTTCAATCCGGACACTGGGAACCATCCTTCCCATCTCAGCTGTATGGTTTAGCTTTGAACACGAATAGAGTCCTCTCTCCAATTAGAGAAAATACTATATATTTTACACAGGAAAAGGAGCTGTACCGGTGTGTGTGTGTGTGTGTTTGTTCCTTCTCCTCAGCTCCCCTCATGGGGATGCAGCAGATTCTTTAGACCAGAAATGCAGAGGAAGGGAGTCTCTTCTCATCACTCTGCTGAGCTTCGCCTCTGTAAGGATCAGGAAAATGACAGTGTGACTCTGTGTATCTCTGGGGCCTACACCCTTACATTTGACCATCCACAAAACCGAGGATATTTACTTGGGGGGGGGGGATAGAATTTATCCTGAACATATACATGCCCTTTGTCATTACTCCCTGAACATACAGCATTGTAACAGTAACAGTTCACATCGCTGTTCAACAGACGCTGGCTGGCGCATATGTGTATATGCTGTGCTGTCTTGTTTAAGGAGCTCCAGGCGCCTGTGTCAGAGATCTGGGGTGACTGACACAGTACAAAGGCTTAGGTCTCCCAGGCGCTCTCTCTCTCTCTCTCTCTCTCTCTCTCTCTCTCTCTCACACACACACACACACACACACACACACACACCCCACATGCTTTTACAGAAATACAGGTGCAAGCTGGAGAGGTGGCTCAGTGGTTGAAGCACTTGCTGTCCCTGCAGGGAACTGGAGTCTGGCTCCCACTGCTCTTACTCAGGGGGGTCACGACTGCCTATTCTAATTCTAGCTTCAAGGAATTAGATGCCCTCTTCTGGCTCCCTCAGGCACCTATATGCGTGTGCGTGCGCACGCCTACAGACACACACACACACACAAACACATGGTAAGGAGGAAGGTTTTGAAATACAAATGTGTGATTTGTTTAGTATCATATTTGTGGGAGTCAGAAAAGTCACAGAAGCCCCTAAGTTTCCAAACTGTTTCTCTATCATCTGTGATCATGAACAAAAGGCAAATCCACATTGTAGATCTATTTCATAAGAGTCATTCTTTCCATTATTCTCCATCCCAATTTCTTAACAAACATAAAATTGAAATATTTATCTGTTTTGGAGTTAGTCTAGATCTACCGGTGGCCCTTTGGGGGTGGGGGCGCTTGCTTGACTGTTGCCAGGCAACAGCTCATCCTGGTGTTGGCTGCCAGCAAGCTGTTGGCAATGAGTGTGAATTCTTTTGTCTTGTTAAAAAATTATTGTTAAAGATGCTGTAGTGTATAAAGTCTGCTGTGGTTCAAATGTTTGTCCCTCCGGTGCTAACTCCCCATACTCATACAGCCTTGGTGCACTGTTGAGGCTAATAGCGTGGGTAATAGGCCTGCTCACTCAGGTGCACGTGGCGCCTTCTGAAGAAGGGCGTTTGTTGTGTCTGCAAGAACTCTCCTGAGAATCGGAGGTGCTTGTGGAATTATGTTTGTGATGTGCGTCTTAGTTACTCTTCTGTTGCTGTGAAGAGACACCGTGAGCAAGGGACTGTAAAGAGGAAAGCATTTAATTGGGGGCTTATAGTTTCAGAGGGTTAGTTCATGACCTTCACAGCTGGAAGAGCATGGCAGCAGACAGGAAGGCATGATGCTGTAGCTGAGAGACATCTTACCTACTACGAGAGAGGAGAGAGAGAAGAGAAACAAACTGAACTGGGAATGTTTTGAAACAGCACACTTAATCCAACAAGGTCACACTTCTAATCCTTCCATTGATCGGACCTATGGGGGTCATTCCTATTCAAATTCCTATTCAAACCAACACACCCTGAACGCTATCTGTGTCTTTTTGCTTGTTTGTTTGTTTGTTTTTTCGAGACAGGGTTTCTCTGTGTAGCCTTGGTTGTCCTGGAACTCACTCTGTAGACCAGGCTGGCCTCGAACTCAGAAATCCACCTGCCTCTGCCTACCAAGTGCTGGGATTAAAGGTGTGTGCCACCACCGCCCAGCCAGTTCATGTTTCAAAGTGAGCTCTGGTTCATAAGTAGGAGCCCCCACTAGGGCACCTTCAAGCTGGTGGTCTTGAACGAGTACACATGATGACACACCATCAAGGGACAAGTGCCACTGCAGGCAGGCAGGCAAGAACACGGCTCCTTTCCCTCTGTTGCTCGGCCAGACACAGTACAAGTTTTGGTTGTTTCAGTTGTTTGTTTGGTTTGGTTTGGTTTTTAAGGACAAAACCATCATAAAACAAATCCTTATTTTGTAAGCAAATGTGATAGGAGGCGACTTGTACACGCACAGAATTCAAAAGAAGACAACCACACCATTTATTGGACTGGTGCTTTTCTAAGAAACTGCACTGCCTCCTACACTTGTCCCTGGATGGTGGTCAGTGGTTTTTCTCCAAATTACATGCTTCAAAAAGACCCTGGGGCACACTTTGAACATCAGGCACTATAGTACATCAGAGTGTGTGTGTGAGTGTGTGGGGGGTATGTGTGTGTGAGTGTGTGTAAGTATGTGTATGAGTGTGTGTGTGTGTGTGTGTGTGTGTGTAGTCTCAGGAAGCCCTCCCCTGCAGTTGGGGAGTGGCAGTACCACTGCAGAAGGCCTAGAGTGAAGCTACAAGCCGACAGCTGTAGTTCCTAGGGCTTCCACCCTAATCCCCTGTGTGCTTTGCCTTCAGTTTGGGACCCACTTTGCAGAAGACAACCAGAATATTCCAGTTGGTCAGTGCGTGCATACCAGGCATCAGCTGAATAGCCAAAATGATGAATGGATTTTTGTTTGATTTTTGTTGAATGATTTTTGTTTTGTTGTTGTCTCTTGGGCTTATATAAACAGTTTTTAGATACTTTTAGTAGGATTTTAAAGAACCCAATACCCCATATTTACAAGTCTTTCTGTGTAATCAGTTTCTGCCCTAGCCCTTCCCCGAGCAGTTTGAAATCTGGACTCTCAGGATGCGGCCCCAGGATCTTCAGGGCAGCCGCACTCACAATCAAGTTTCTTACTCAAACTCAGCAGTCTGACACAGCAGTGCTGGTGCCGGGGCCCTGTCATTTGCATGGTCTTACGTGTCTTGTCTTTGGTGTTTTGCTGGGAGCTACACGACTCCTTCAGCATCATGTAAACACGGGATGGTATGTCCACCACTGCCTGCCTTTTAAAGTTGAATCGGCTCAGACTAAAAGGGGATCCACTTTCAGGTTCTGCTCAAGTTTCCCTGCGACAGCACCAGAGCTATTTTTAGAGGAGCCAGAACAGCTGCACTCAACAGCAGCCACAGAGACAGAGGGTCATTTGTGGGACTACAGAGGTGGAGCCTGTTGATATGGGAGACAAAGGGGCTTGTAAGTCTGTCCATCAGTTAGGTAGGCGGCCCCTGTTCAGAGCCCATGGACCTCTGCCGCAGTGTAGTATTAATTTAGTGCTCGGTTGCCTTGGCTCTGAGTCCAGCCAGAGGTGGGGATAGGAGCAGCTCGCAGGATGCCCTTCAGAGGGCCCAGCCTGAGAAGACGGCTGCTTATTCTCACTCAGAAACAGCTGCCGGACCTTCAGTGTTTGAATCATTTTCTCAGTTCTCTTTTGCTTCTGCAGACAACAGAAGTCAACAGACATCAGGAACTGGGCGGTGCGTGCATGTGTGTGCGCGCGTGTGAGTGTGCGAGTCTTGGCTCCCTTACTATTCCTGCTTGACACTTTTAAGTGACTTCACCAATTTTAATGGAGAGCACTTAGCAATAAAAAGAGGGTTTTGATAGCAGGTCTGTATACCTCATAGAGCTAGTTAGCATTCTTCCTTTTTATTATTTGTTTGTTTTTGTTTTTGAGCTGGGTCTCACTGTGTAGCTCTGGCTGTCCGGGAGCTCACTATGTAGACCAGACTCAGAGATTGCCTGCCTCTGCCTCTTGAGTGCTGAAATTAAAGATGTGCTACCACACCCTGCCCCTTCCCTCCTTTCAGCCCTCCCTCCCAGTGTCCCTCCCTCCCTCCCTCCCTCTCTTTTTGAGGCCTTTGCTCTACACCTGCTGTTGCCAGCCACTTAGAGTGTGTGTGATGCATATAAAGGCAGACTCTATCTACTTTGTATACGGAGTGTGGAGGAAGGAGACAGCCTGGAGGGGCGGCATTGTGTAGCGTGAGCAGAGCTTGCAGAACGGATGGGGAAGGCAGCTGTTCTAAGCAGAGGGTGGCTGCGAGCAGAGAATAGAGGCGAAGGCGAGAGCATTTACTTGTACTTGGGAGGCCACAAGCAGCCTGGTACCCGGGAGTCAAAGAGCACGGAGTGTGGGATGCCAGAGGAGGAGGCTAGAGCAGGTGTGGTGCCAAGCATCCCGGAAGTGGCACAGATCACAGGGAGCCGGAGGCAGGTGCTTTCATCACCCGCTAGACTGGACCATGGAAAAGGCGAAGACTGTGCAAAGTGCACACGCATCCACGCGTATACCTGTGTAAAGTTCGAAAGTTCTACGCCATTTAAGGATGCATGGAACATAAAGTATCTTCCCTAGAAAAGCTAAGACCAGTGAAGCAGGCCTCAAACTGAGCGCCATGTGACTGCTGTGAGCAAAGGCAGAGGTGGAGAGAAGCATCAGAGGAGGGCGGGAGAGAGGGGCAGGGAGCCACACCCTTCAGGAACTCTCAGGTTAGAGTTCTGTCGAGAAGGGTGCATCCCACAGGTAGTTAGCAGACCAGAAATAGAACCTACGCACCCCATGCCAGGAAGCAGTCTCAATGGCGGCCACAGGAAGCTAAGGTTTCCCATAGTATGTTGAAGGCTTTAATTATGTGGACTTTCTTTGATGCCATAGGAATTAAAGCAGGGGGAATGGGAAGAGTTCTATGGGAAGACTAACTTCTTTAATGTTCCCTGCACAGTAGAGTAGCTGTGATTGACAACAATTAATTGTATGCTTCAAAATAGTAGGGAAGATTTTGACTGTTCCCAACACAAAGAAATGATAGTGTGTAAAGTGATGGATATGCCAATTACCTGGATATCATCTTTGTCTGTTGTATATACACATATAAAAATCACAGGCACCACAGTTATTATGTATCAGCTGAAAGAAATAAAATCAAAACTGAAGAACAGAGCATCCTGTGTAGCCACACCTCCACTCACACCTAGGCAGATATGTCCGGAGAAGTTCATCATAGAGCTTCAGCCCCTGGCCTGTTAAATTTCTGAACATGCCAAGAGGTCTCTGGAACCCTAGGGGGGGGCACTATTACTTACTGAACTTAGGTCTCACTCAGGTATAGCCTTGTGCTCTTCTGCTGGGCGTTGTATCTAGCCCCCTTTTGACAGAGTTTTACTAATTTGCCTGGGCCTGCCTTGAAGAAACTTTGTAACCCAGGCCAACTTTGAAGTTCCTATCCTCCTGCCTCAACCTCTGTAGGAGCTAACATCACAATCCCATACATACCCTTAAGACCCAGCTGACTTTCCTTTTTTTGAGCCTGTTAGTTTTGAATTTACTCCTGCCATGGACATGTAGCTCTTACTTCCAGGAGCGGGGATGATGTTTCTCTGGGTTCCCTGGGAGAGTTAAATGCTGTTAGGGATGAGGACACAGGAGGAGTCCATTGCCCTGGCTTCAGCCTGCAGCATTGGAAGAGGACCAGGGACTTGGGGTGCAGGGTCCTCAGACTTGGTGCTGTTTGTTTTTTATGAGCTAAAAATACTGTGTGGGGCTGAGAGACTCCTGAGGCATCTGGGGAACAATCACAACCAAATGACAGAGGGGGCGGGGGCGGGGGAGAGGGAGAGAGACAGAGAGAGAGAGAGAGAGAGAGAGAGAGAGAGAGAGAGAGAGAGAGAGAGAGAGAGAGAGAGAGAGAGAGAGATCACCCCTGGAGAGGGGACAAGGGGCTGTCTCACTTGAGTGCAGGGCTGCAGCTGTGGATGGGCAGTAGAGGCACCTAAACAACAAGTGCCAGTCGCAAGTGTTACTCTGGCGGACATCAGTGACTACTTTTCAGGAATTTAAATAAGATTTGTTCTACTTTCAAGCCAGCTTATTAAGTAAGTCCAATAAACCACGGACACCAGCTTCTACCTGTTCCTCAGGAATCCGCCTTGGGGAGCCTGGGCGCCCTTCCCTGGTGACAGACAGGTCTTCTGCTGTGTCACCAGCTTCACAAATCAGCATTTACTTTTTCTTTCATCTTGGGTGGGTATGACTATTAAAGAAAGAAACTGTCTCCAGGAGACTACGGAGAATCTCTGTTTTTCAGAAAAAATAGGCCATTTTTCTCATCTGACCAGCCTCGTGAGGAATACTAGGAAAAAGACCCTGTCTGAATTGTGGATGAGTTCAAATATTTAGGGCTCTGATCTTTTCAAAACTCCAAAAATAGTTGGAAGTGGCTTCTGAATGACAGAAATACGTCTTTCTTTGAGAGTGGAATTATTTCGAGGGAGATCTGAGAGGGTGACAGTAATGGTCACATCCAACATGTGGTGACTGCCTCAAACCAATGCTATTGTCAAAGGATAGAGTGTGCATCTGTAGTCTCTGAATTCCTAGTTGTAGGCCTGGCTCAAGGACTTAAAATCTGCCATGGTCAGATTGGGGATGTAACTGGTGAGTGGTGTCTAAAGCCATGGGCTTTGTCTAGGAAAACCACCTGGTTCTACTCTTCACCATTGCCAAGAGCTCAGGGAGTCAGTGGTGTAGGAAGGAGAAGGACTGGGCTTCCTCTGTCTGTCCTTCAACCCCAGCCTAAGCCGTATTCGTGTGAGTCCTCTTGAGTCATAACGGCCTGAGTGGATGGCATAGGAACTGTCTGCCCCCTTCAAACTCTCTCCATCCCAGAGTCTTGTAGCATTTGACACATGCCCCCGTCCCCACCTCCCTTTGGTACTTGGGCTCCCTGTTTGTGGTTACTATGGTTTGGCCATTGTGTTTATGGTCACCTCTGTTAATGGCCTGATCCCCAGGGGTTGCCGTTGTGGGAGCGGGGAATGAGTGGATAAAAGTGAAGGCTGGTCCCACGAAGTTCTGGTTTGAGATGCGGCATACAACTGCCATTGCTGTTTACTAAGCAAGGCAGACCCCTGTGGCTGAGGGTCACGATGTGTCATCTGGACTTTCAGCCTCACACATGATGGGCAAAGTGGCTCTTTTTTCTCAAGTCAGCAGCCTCAGTTATCTCGTGGTAGTAATTACTTTTAAACTGGCACTTTCTTAGCACAACATAGAGAGTGTATTGAGAGGCTTCTACTTGGGGTTGTAATGATAAACCAGAATTTACTGAGCACGTTCAAGAGCCCACGCCTGTGCTGAGTACCTAGGGAGGGAGTTGGCACATTGGCAACGTCTGTAGCTTCACTGGTGGGAGGGGGGCTTGTAGCAGGGATCTGGTTGGGCAGCTGGTATTTGAAATCTGTGTCCACAGCAATCCTGTTGGGGCTTAGAGAAGAGTCACATGACAGAAGCTTCAGGCAGAGGGGTTCTTAGTGACTTCTGCCACACTAAAGAGACACCAGAAGTTTATTAACAGTCTGGTCAGGGAGGGATGCAGAAGTGACTCACTCTCCAAGCATCTCTCTATCGCTGTCATCCTTGATACATCCCAGAGTCCTCTATTGTATCTGTGTGGGGCGTGTTTATCCCTGACTCTTAGTGGACAGGACAGTTTCTTTTATTGCTCTGCCTGCACTCAGGGGAAGGGAGTGTTTATTTAGTGAATGAGTGTGCAAGGGGAAAGAGAAAGGAGATGTGTATCTTATTTCAGTAGCCTAGAGATGGAGGCGCACAGCCCCCTGCCGGCGTAGGGCATGGCTGCTACCTATCGATTTCCTGCTCGTTATCGTACAAACAACTTGAAACAATCAACTTATCAAGAGAAAAGGCTTTTTTGGTCCCTGCTTATATAGGTCCCAGATCATGACTGATGGGCCCGTGGCTTTCAGGCCTGAGGAAAGTGGGGAACAAGTGGCAGAGACCATTGTCTTTGGGCCAGGAAGCAGAAAGGGGAAATTGAGAAGACCAGGGTTCCATAATTCCTTTGGAGGCATATCTTCACACATGTTCCCGCCTTTAAAGGTATCACTACCCTTCTAAGTAGACTTTGGGAACCAAGCCTCCAAAACATGGGTTTGGGGAGACACTCAAGATCTAAATTGTATCTATCCATTGGTCTTCCACTTATCCATCCATCTGTGTGTCTGTTGTCTACCACCTATTATCCATCTGTTTATATCCTGTATCATCTGTCTCTAGCATCATTTATAACCTGTCATTTGTCTCTCTGTTGTTCGTTGAAGCATGGCCACGTGCACGTGAAGTTTGCCATCATGACCGTTTGCAGGCGCACAGCTCAGGGTCACTACTCACCGATAGGCTGTCGATAACCACATTCTGCCTCTAGAATTACTTTACTTTTGTAGGACTGAAATACTAGCCATGGGAAGCCATTCCAGGGCCTCTCCCATCACCCAATTCTACTTTCTGTCTATGACTTTGATGACTCTAGGCACCTCAAATACATAGAATCATGTAGAATTGTGTGTGTGTGTCTGGTTCATTGCACTTAGCATAACGTCCTAGGGGTTTATCTATGTTGCTGAATCATCTTCCTTAAAAGAATATTCCCTATGTATGTTGTCTGTTTAGCTTATCCATTCATCTATCAGTGAGCCTGTTCCCTCCCACCTTCCTCACCCCTGATCCACGCTGCAAATAAGGCCACTGGGGACATGTTGTACAGATATCTAGAGTCCTTACTTCTATTGGCAATGGTGGGGGGTGGGGGTTGTATATTCAGAGGTAGAACAACTGATTTGAAAGGTTTTCCTTCTGTGGTGTGTGTGTGTGTGTGTGTGTGTGTGTGTGTGTGTGTGCGCGCGCGTGCGCATGTTCAGATGTGGGTGCATGTGCTAGTGCACATGTGTGTGCATATAGGCCAGAGGAGAATGTTGGGTGTCTTCCTCTGTGGCTTTCTATCTTATTCCCTTGAGATAGGACCTCTCATTGTACCCTGGGGTCACTGTCCAGTTTCTCTCCCAGGCTTGTGGTCAGCTAGCCCCGGTGGTCCTCCTGTCTCTGCCCTTCCCAAGGCCAAGGTTAGGGACTCATCTGTTCAGACGTGGCATGTGGTAGGGAGGGAGCCAAATTCAGGTTCCCGTTGAGTAGGCAGGCCCTTTACTCACTGTGCTGTCCCCTAGCCTTTCTTTGTGAGGGACCCATGCTCTTTCCGTTGTGCTGCACCTGGCCACATATGCACAGTGGACTCAAGTCACAGGTTCTCCTGTCTCCTTTTAGAAAACGTGGAGTTGATCCCTGAGGTCTGCGGCAGATGTCTTCTGTGGAAACCCCAGGCTCTGGAGCCTCAACTGGGACGAACTGGCCCTAGCCTAGGAGTTAGGAACAGCTGCTCCGCTCCCCTCGGCCACCAGTTCAGTGGTGATTAGTAGGTTCATTTGCATCTAAAAGGAGTAGTTTTCTTATCAGCACCATTGAGTTGGGAACCACTGTACTCCCATTTATGTAGAGTGGCCCATTTAAATGGGGCCCATTAAGCAGTAAAAGTAAATGTGGGTGTTTTACAAATGCAAATACATCATGCAAATAATGTACTTTCTGCTGAATGATGCCATGGTTTTCATATGTAAAATTAGAAACGTGTAGCCCTAAGATAATGATAAACACCTTTTGCAGCTATTCAGGAAGACATACACTGAGCTGGTGCATCGGAAACCCAGCCTTGGGTTTAGGCAGCATTTCGTCAGTATGCCTAAATAGGCCTTCCATATTATCAAAAATATACATGTACTTATCTAGTTATTTATATATTCCTAGGTAATCAAGACATCACAGAAAAAAGGAGTTCAAAATCACCTAGCTCATTACTTAGCATCAGTAATGAGATTTATAATTTTCTTTCCATTTTTCAATATGATGGTAGGGGAAGAGGACGTGGTCTGGGCATGCTCCTTTGTAAAAAGATTTAATTATAGCTCTATTAGAGATTTGTGCTTAATCCTTAGAGCTTGAGTAATTGTGTCAGGGAGATGCACGCAGCATTCTGCCATTGCTTCTAGTAGAGTTATGACAACTGTCTATTGTGTGCGGCGACCTCAGCCTCACTCTAAGTGGGGAGTCACCGTTGGACAAAGCGTGCACGCCTGAAGGATGAATGAGAGGATTAAGGCCGCACAGTAGAGAGACAGTGTGGACTCTGCTTTATTCCCAGAGGGACTGGGTAGGCTGTGAGTGCCAGGTGAATTCGGAGAGCTCATCTGGTTGACGTTGTGGGAAAATGCCTTCCTGGGGTCTGGAATTTAGGTTGATCCTTAAAAGGTGGCTCTGCTGAGAGCACAGGACATGGGCAGGCAAAAAAGAGAATGGGCGCAGAAGGGCCCTGAAGGCTTATGGTCTGTGTTGTAAAGACTTGCCCCAGGCGCATCTTAAGGACCGAGGAGAGAGGAAAGGGCTGGGGGAGGATGGCCGGGCTCCTGAGCTGACAACAGGACTTAGCACAGAAGGTACCTGCCATGCCCCACGACCTTTTGTCTACACTGAAGTCTTCAATTGCAAAATGACACAGCAATTCACTATATAGAGGACACACAAAAATGTTGACGTGGAGCAAGTGACAGTGACACCCGTGTCCCCAGCGATACTTCTGCCAACCCCAGGGTTGGAGAGAGTGTGCACTCATGACTTTGCTGGGGTAAGGAGGAGTTATGCAGGGCACATGACTTCAAGGGAGGGAGAGCCTGGGTGGGGAGACCTCCTGGCTGTTAGAGAGAACTTCTCAACAACACAGAATCAGTGAGGCTATAAAGGCAGAGGAGGTCAGGGGACCTTAGGGAGAGTGTGCAGGAGTGGGCAGAGGAAGACATTGGGCGGCGCCAGTGTTAGAGACTTTAGGAGTCTGACCAGGAACACTTTGCAAGTAGTCATCCAAAGCACATTTATGTTCTCTGTTGTTAGGAGGAATGCAGAGTTCAAGTTTATACTTTCACCCCCCCCCCCCCGCATCCCCCCCTTTCTGCCAGCATCTGAAAGTTACAAGCCAAGTTCTCAATGTGTGGTTACTAAATAAAGATTCAAGAAAAGAAAAACTTGAGTGTGCTGTGTCTGGGTGTTGCACGTCCCACGTGAAAAGCTATGACAGATATTCTGTGGAAGCTTCCAAGGCATGTGTTGGTGTCCTGACAGTCTAGTACCTCAGAATATGACCTTGTTTGAAAATAAAGTCCTCGAAGATGTAATTAGCTGCAACAAGGTCCTGTTACAGCATGGAAGACCACTTATCCAATAGGATTGGCCTCCTTGCACTCGAGAGGTTTCAGACAGATGTAGGGAGTAGGGGGATATGAAAGCAGAGGTCAGGGTGACAGCCCTAGAACCCAGGGAGCACCCAGGGTTTCCACGTACCTGAGGCTAGCTGAAAAGACCGGGAAAGCAAGGGCCTGAGGGTTTTGAGCCTCAAGGTGGGAAGGAGTTTTAAAGAGATAATGCCCCAACAATGGAGACTTTATATAACCAGAGGCAAAGTCCTGTTACTTGAGAGGGTGGGAGGTGAAGAATGGGGAAGAGGGCTGGAGGTGGGCAGGTTCCCTTTTCTCCCTCTTTTTGAACTGCTCTCACAGAATTTCCCAAGCTCTGCAGTTCTTAAACAATAGAAATTTAATTCTGGAGCCTGAGAAAAGCCCAAGGTCAGGTTCCTCACCTGGGTCTCTTGAAGCGCGCAGTCTCGGGGTGTCCCAAATAGCGTGCTTCTATATGGTAGCAGTCTCTCGACGTGCTCATAGTTACAGAACAAGAGGGAACCATAAAGCCAGCCACTGATGGGGAGTATGAGATACACACACTCCCCCAAGCCCTGCCACAGTCTCAGATGTTACCTTTGGGTTTCTGGAAGTGAGGGTTCTTTTAGTACTTTCTGAAAGGATGTATCAAGTAGAAGGGACTGGCTACTAAGGGGCTAAAAAACCAAAATCGTTTGGCTACAGGCCTGTACATCGTAGCTCTCCGCCATTTCCCATCCCTTTGCCTAGTAGGACTTCAATATGGTGCGCCATCATCCACCCACATCCATCAGTCCATCTACCAGTCCATCATCCTTCCCAAAACTAATTGACAGTGGTGAGCAGGCCATCCACTATTGAAATAAATAAAACGAGACAGTGTGTCTGTCCCAGGCCACTGCCACTTGTCAGTTGCTTACAGGAATCCCAGGATGTAGCATATGAGTGCATGGGTGGGCTCTCTGTGGGGGTCTCCAGCGACCACACTTGCTTAGCTTCCAAAGCCACTCCACTGCTTTCTGTGATACATTTTGTCCCCAGAGAAGCTTGCCACTCTGGTGGTGTATTATGCTTTCTGGGGTCCCAGATGGTGGTTGCCTGGTCACTTCAGTGATTGCCTCCTGACAGTTGTCAACCTCCAAATACTGGCAAGCCCTGGGAGGTTCCCACCTGTCTGGTTTTAAGTTTCTTTGAAGGAGGAAGAGAAGGAGGAGTCTTTGAAGCTGTTTCTTTAGCTATTGATGTTTGTTTTAAAACAATTAGTTTAAAACTAAGGAACAGTTGCATTTGAAAGCTTTAAAAACATCCTTCAGGAAAACAGTAGGATGAGAAGCCCTTATCTGTCATGGGATACAGAAAAGAGCCGAATTCAGAGAGAGAGAGAGAGAGAGAGAGAGAGAGAGAGTCCCATGCTTAAGGAAGTGTTGGCATCAAGCCACAGCCGCCTCAAGTGTCGCAGTGTGTCCTTGAGTTTCTTGGAATTGGGACTACCGCGGGGACTTGTGCCTTCTGTAGACGCCTCTCTCTGACACCCTCGTTTCTTATGTGCTGCACACCACCAGTTGCCCCACAGATTACCAGCAGACAGTTGAGACTCGGGCAAGTTAAAAGACCTAAGATGTCAGAGGCTGCGTCTTACCCCATGCGCTGTCCAGGCCACCTCAGAGAGGAAGGACCAGCTGCTTTACACGCTCCCGTCTTACTGACCTTTCCTCCCCAGCTTGTGTTTCCATGACCTTACTTTCTTAAAGTCTGTTTTATTGTTTGATAATTCATACATGCATATAGTGTGTTTTGATTAAAGTTCCTCCCCATTCCCTCATCCTTCAGCTCCTCTCCTATACTCCTCCACTCTCCCAACTGTGTGTGTGTGTGTGTGTGTGTGTGTGTGTGTGTGTGTGTGTGTCTTTGACTTTGATCCCACTGAGCCTGCTTAACTTAATACTACCTGCATGTGCAGTGGTATAGGACTATCTACTGGAGCCTGAGGCCATGTCTCTGCAGCCCTTCAGCTAGGAGTGGGACTTCATGAGTCTGTCCCAAAGCCATACCGGATTTTGGCTGGCTTGGTCTCATATACACCACCACAGCAACTATGTCCACTACAGCTGTCAGTTCCCTCTGACTCTCACTGCCTTCCCAGCCACGTTTCTGCAAGGACCCTGGGGGCTCCTTTTTTTTATTATGAGAGGTTATGACAGTATGGAAGGAGTCCTGAGACTTGCAGAGATTTGCTTACACACCAAGTGATGATTCCCTGACAGTTGGGTTGATTTCTTACCCTAACTTCTATGTCTGTCTAGGCACTCCTAATGGCTACGTTACAATTTCAGAGGCCAGCTCTCCCAGGCTGTGTTAGGGGCTTGGGTAGGCTCCGCTTCTCTATTATCTTCCTGGTGATCGATCCACAGGTAGTTTAAAGGGATGAATTCCAACATAGTTTGTTCCTTGGTTTGACCTAACGTAATGCTTACACTGGTAAGACCCCATGTACTGCAATGGAAGAATTCAGTGTGTGTGTGTACTCTGCCTGTTTTATTCCTGGCCAAACATTTGATGGTGGATGTACAGATGCTGAAGATTCCTTCGCACACCCTTTCCAGGCCTACTGTAACAGGACTCACTGCCAGGCTGCTTCACGGGTAGTGAAGCTCAGGTGCTACCCAAGAGGACTGGACCAAACTGAGCCGCCTCTCCGTGTGCTCTGGGCCTTTGTGGTGGACAGCAAGGGAAGGTCAGAGAGCGTGAACTGGCCCTGTCTTCTTGTCCAGCATTCAAGGCTTCTGGTCAAGCAAGCACCTGTGCCAGATCCCCTCTGTCTCCCTCCACGCCATTTGGCACTTTCTCCCGAGCTCTCAATGTTATAACTCATGGTAAAACTCATGTAACATAGAGTATACCATTGCGCCCATTTTGAAGTGTGTCTCACTGTAGTGTGAAGGTCACTGGACTCATTGTGTAGCTAGTCTCCATAACCGTTCTCCTTGCAAAGCCAAAATTGCAACCATTAAAGATGCACCATACTGGCGCACGCCTGTAATCCCAGCACTCTGGGAGGCAGAGGCAGGCGGATTTCTGAGTTCGAGGCCAGCCTGGTCTACAGAGTGAGTTCCAGGACAGCCAGGGCTATACAGAGAAACCCTGTCTCAAAACAAAACAAAACAAAACAAAACAAAAAAAGATTGACCATCCACACCCTTGTCCCAGCCCTCGACAATGCCTTCCTGCCTCCATCTTTGAGTGATGGCTCTGGAGACCTCAGCACACCCTGGCAGTGTGCTCCTCTTTGCTGGCTTTAACCATTGAGCATTCCTTCACATTCCCTCCACATTGAAGCATCCCGTTCTTCGTGTGTTCATGCTTGGCATCTGGGACCTTAGAAAAACACAATTCTCTTAGTATTGGGCTCATAAAACGTCCAGACTGGTGAATACAAGATTTGGTATTCAGAACTGCGTGAGCTTCGGGCTTATAATATGTCCTTGTTTCACCACAATCGAAGCTCATGTGGATAGGGCCGACATCTGACAGACTGTGTCATGATTCCAAGAACTACCTCCGGGTAGTTGACTCCCAGCATCCTCTTGGGAGTGGAGAAAAGAGCACGAGGCCCAAGAGTGACTGAATACCGTGGGCCTCTGGGGGACATGTGGTGTGCTGTTGAGGAGAAACTGTGCCTCTCTAGGGTTTTGTTGGTTCAGCACCAGGCTCAGCATTCCATAGAGCAGTGGTCTGAAATGCCAGCTCAGAGACAGACTTTCTGGCGGGCAAGACCCTCTTAACCTGTTGGCCTGCGTCCTGTGTCGCTGAGTTGGTACCACTGAGAGTGCTGAAGGTCACTGTTAGCGTATTATTGAAATGAGACATTTGCTGTGAGGGCCTTGTATTGTTGCTGCTAATAGGAGCCCACTGTTTTTCACATATGGTTAGTCAGATTGCCTGTTCTTGCCAGGGACTTTGCCTAGGAGAGATTTCCTAACAAAAGACCTTCGGTGGGGAAGGATGGCTAAGAGTTCTGTGTGGGAAGGCAGGCAGAGCAAGCTGGGAGATGAACAGGAGGAGGCGGGCGCTCTGGCATCCCAGGGTGACTCCTGTACTGCAGCTAGCTCAGAGTCCCGTAACCTCCCAGGACTGCTCGCCTCTGGAGTGGGAAGGTGGTCTGTCTCCTGCCCGCCACACAGACCCAGAGGAAACTGTTGGGCTCAGTAGTTGACCACTTTGCTGTTCTAGTGATCAGCAGTGTGGAGACCCAGCTGGTGAGAGCCCACTCAGTTATGGGTCCTTCCTGGCTGTTTTGTATAGAAGTGACATTCACCAGCCGCTTGTATTTACAGGGCAAGGTTCAGGAGTCTGCTCTTAACCACGTGTCTACTACCCCTTCCCTCTGCTCTTGACTTGGAAAGGGGGACAGGAGGCACCCCCCCAAAAAACAGCACACCACTATGTTCTCAGAATGGTTGCAGTTAATACATATTTTTAAGTAATTTCATTTGGGTGTATTTTTAACTAGCTTTGAGTTCTGAAGGCCAGTCAGCCAGGGATGTCTCCAGCTGTAGGAGCACCAGTCAAGTTTGCTTTGCCAGCCTGTAGTGGAGCCTGTGCTATTAGCCTTCCCACAGGCATTACGTCTCTCTAGACGGCATCAGAGGAAAGGCTGGCAGGAAATTCTCAGAGGTCACAGATAGGAGTCTTATTAGGTTTTTTTCTTTTTCGTCTTCCCAGGCTTTTGTAGCACCAAACACAGTTCTCAATAGGCGCTTGATAAATCCTTAAATCCCTAACAGTCAGATAATATCGTTTTGAGAGAAAAATCTAAAAGGAGCCTGCGGAATATGGCACCTGGGAGCTGCAAAACTCTGCAGTCAGGGTTGGGGGATGCCCAGCTCACTTACCTGCTAGAAACACATGCACACGCATGTGCACGCTCTCTCTCTCTCTCTCTCTCTCTCTCTCTCTCTCTCTCTCTCTCTCTCTCTCTCACACACACACACACACACACACACACACACACACACACACCCCTACTCTCTGGGTACAGCAAGAGGCCATTGCCAGGCCAAACCTCCCTCTCCCACCTGAGGACAGACCAGAGGGACAGCAGAGCCCAGGGACCACAGAATACTGATGAGTGACTTAAGGTGTTAGAGGGGTGCTGTAGAAATCCTCCGGTAGATTCCTATCACACAGAATTTTCCTTATCTAAAACCACTGGGTTTATCTGACCTCAGCTCCCCACATTTGCTCCATCCTGGGTGTCTACTCGGTTTTCAGCCAAATCAAGGTCAGGATAAAAAGGAGATTTGGGTGGCAGTAAGCTGGATATTCAGGCTTCTGCAGTAATACTCAATTATTGAATTCTCCCGAAGCAGTGAACTCCTCTATATAATGAAGTCCTCAGTTTTTTAAATATCTTTATGAATCAGCGAGTTCGGCACTGGCAGCAGGCAGCTTGCCGTTTGCTGCTTTATTAGAAAGATAAGGTGGTAGGGCTCCGGGAACCTGCTAGGGTGGTAAAAGGCCAGCCTAAACATTTCAACACACCTTGTTCTTCCTGACTGAGCCTTTCAAAGGGCCACTAAATCCATAGGAAAGGAAGCACTTGGGAGAAATGTCAGCCTGCTATTGTTGTCCTGCAGCCCCGAGACCCCCATCACTGTCCTGGGTACCTCCTTGTCACCCAGAATCCTCACTTTCCAGGGCTGAGACTCTGGACTGCAGGGTCATGTTATTTCCAATCACTTTTAATATAGTGGATCCAAAGCAAAATAAACCAAAATGTGTGAGCATTCAAGTTCCTCCTCAGATCTGCAGGTCTGACTCAGACCTCCACAATAGAGCAGGCGCTGGGTTTCCAGTAAATGTAAGAGTTATATTTAACATGGTATCATATGTACAGTGTGTTGTGCTTATAGTAGTACTACATATAGATGTAGAAACCTTCACTTTAAATCTCCTTTGTTGCTAAAGAATGCTAAGGATCATGGGAACTGAGGCCAGGGATGCTGGTATAGTTGCTTCACTCAGGGTGTTCAAACCTATAATTCATTAAAGGTAAAAAAAAAAAAAAAAAAAAAGACACCCTGGCACATAGCAAGGCACATGACAGTGGAGTGCAGAAAACACGAGATGCCCGTGTTAGCAAGCACATTTGACATTAGCATGCTATTTAATAGCCTTTTTATGCAGTAGCGTTCTTCTCTTTTCTAACTCCTCCTCAATCATGTACTGTGTCCCTATAGCTGTGACAGTATTTGTACCTCTGGTAATGAAATTCCGGCAGCAGAAGGCACCCGCATACCCATGTCTTGTTAACAGCATTGCTGTCCTTTACAACCAGACTCCAGCTGACTTCTGAAGAGTTCTTGTGTTCATTCGTGTGTGTGTGTGTGTCTGTGTGTGTGTGTCTGTGTGTCTGTGTGTGTTGTGTCTGTGTCTGTCTGTCTGCCTGTCTCTCTGCTTGCCTGCCTACCTGCCTGATGTACTTACATATATCTCTTTGACCTATTTCAATTTGTTAAATGTTGAATCTGATTGATGCTACATCAACCAACATCATTTGCCACATACTATTTTGGTGAGAGTAATTTAAATTGCCTCTTGGGCTGGATGTGCTAATGTGAACCAGTGGGCTTTCTAACATTAATCTTAAGTGAGTCCTTGATTGAGGATAAACCCCCTTTCCACTTGGAGGGTTTTTTACTAAGATTGGGCAGCTATAAAGTTTTCCAAGGACTGTCTTAAGACAGTGAAAATGCTCTTCTAAGAATGCAGAGAGTGCCTTAGTGATAGATGGCCATCGCTCATGTTTTTGCCTCTGCTGTTGCTACAGTGTGGGCGGCAGTCCACCCATCCGCAGGGTGTTTTATGGGGTATGGAGTGCTACATTTTAAGCCAAGAAATTGAAAACAAGATGCAAAACAACAGACAAGGGAGGGCGGGAGAAGAGCAAGGTTCCATCTGTGTGAAGAGGATTTGTAAGAGAGCGGGCAAGAAAGGCCAGCTTTAGTGTAGAGCAGACAAGTTTCTGATGTGTAACTAGGAAGTGCCCGCGGCCCTGGCCAGTCACTAGGCACAGACATTCTGGGCTTCGTGGTGCCACCTAATCAAATCAGCACACCATACATCGCCTGTGGATGATCCGAGTGGCCAGGTGTGACCCCAGCCAAGGCCGTAAGACCTGATTGTTTTTGAAGCACACCTATGGAAGTGCTTCAGAGGCCACCACAGGTGAAGGTTGGAGGAGCCCCCAGGGGAAGGGCTGCTGGGGAGTGAGTGGGTCGCACTCTCAAAGCGTCATGCACTTCTGTGTTCTCTTGCAGCACGTCAGGCCCACCCATCTGGCCCGGCAGTACCTTCTTCAAGAGAAATGGAGCCCTTCTGCAAGGTAGGTGTCTAGGAGCGTTTTCTCCTGTTCCCTCACCTCCTTCCCTCCTTTGTGCGTTGTCAGCCAGGAGCGCTCCCTTCCGGTTAGCTGTAGCTGCTCTCTGGAGAGGCATGACTGTTGTACCCTGGGTCTGACCACCCACTTCTTCCTGCTCAAGTGTCTTGGCTGCTGTGAACTGAGAGTTTGAAACCAGGCCTCTGTCTCTAGACTTGCTCTGGTGGATCGGGGCGGTGTGACAGTTGGACTGTGACAGTAGAGCACACTGGCTGATAAAAGCAAGCTCTTAGTGTGACTGACACCTGAGGTACTTGAAGCTGGTTTGGAGGCTTTGACACGTTA
Organism: Apodemus sylvaticus; assembly: GCF_947179515.1. Lineage (NCBI taxonomy): Eukaryota > Metazoa > Chordata > Mammalia > Rodentia > Muridae > Apodemus > Apodemus sylvaticus. The sequence continues at coordinate 23,252,830 of NC_067477.1, forward strand.
GTCATCATGGAGATGCGTCTGTTGGCTGCAGTCTGTACCGATGCTCCTCGTGTGTCCCTAGAGTCATTGCTGGGGGACTCTGTTGACCGTGCTCCAATCTACCCTCAGCTGCCCGGTCTAGCTCCTCTCAAGGAATTCAAACTGTCTGTTACCCCTGCTTTTGCTGTTACCTTGCACCGCAGTGCCAGTGGTGAAGATCACATGGTTAAAACTGGCAGTGTGTGCCCAAGTCTTTTAGAAGTTACCTCTGGGTTGCCGCTGTTGGGGATGTCTGCTCTATGGGTAAACCGACCTTCAGATTTCAGGAGTTGGGTGTGAGAGGGAGGATCAGACCCTGAAAGCGTGTACTCAGGGGTATCCAAGAGCTTCAGGACTGCGCTGTTGTGGGTGAGGGATTTGATGCCTTTTGGCCTGCTGTTCAGCGTGTCTTGTAAAAGAATTCATGGAAGCGAGCCATGCGTATGAAGGAGACTTTACTCCTGTGCTTAAGACGAGACATCTGTCATCGGGTTTCTGGAGTAGTTCCAGCAATGGTGGCAGATGTGGGTCTTGTTTCAAGGGCTACCCAGTTTCATGCGTTTTAATAGTACATGAAATGTGGAGCAGGGGTGTTTCTGTGGTTTTCTTGTGCAGATAAAGTTGGGTAAATCCTCCTTTCATAGCCACCATGCATGCCCTACATGCCTTAAGAAAGGAGAAGGGGCCAGCACTAAGGGAGCAAGCGCTGATGGCGTCCATGCTTGGCCCTCCACCTTTGGCTTCTTTTTAGAATTGGGATTTTGTTTGCTTAGAGCTTTTCTGACAGGACTCAGTCTGTTCCGTTCTGTCAGGTAAGACACTCTGGGATGAGGATTTGGGTTTGTACCTATGACATGACACAACACCATGGAAAGAGTCGTTAATGCCTAAAGCCAGGTGAGCGTGGTGGGTTCCGTTTCATGGGTAGATGTGTCTTTTTCTTAGTTTATGATTTTAAAATTTCATAATTCCTCTACTACACTGGGAATTAACTAGTACAGGTTTCAGATGTACATGGGATCTATATTCAGTTGAGTATAACTTGTGCGTCTGTCTGTCATCTATAATATAGTATGTGTTTAAAAACCATAAAAAAGTCGGGCAGTGGTGGCGCACACCTGTAATCCCAGCAGTCTGGGAGGCAGAGGGAGGTGGATTTCTGAGTTCGAGGACAGCCTGGTTTACAGAGTGAGTTCCAGGACAGCCAGGGCTATACAGAGAAACTCTGTCTCAAACAAACAAACAAATAAAAAAAAATCATAAAATCTAAGTTTGGGGGTGTGGGCAGGGATGTGCTGGCATTGATTTTTGTGATGTGTTCATTATTTTGCCCTACCTGTCTAGAGTCTCTGAGACACCCCTCCTACCTGTCTAGAGTCTCTGACACCCCCTCTACCCTACCTGACTAGAGTCTCTGAGACCTTTCTACCTGTCTAGAGTCTCTGAGACCCTCTTTATCCTACCTATCTGGAGTCTCTGATACCCCCTTTGTCCTACCTGTTTTAGAGTCTCTGAGACCCCCCCCTCTATCCTATCTGTTTGGAGTCTCTGAGACCCCCCTGGTCCCTATCTGTCTGGAGTCTCTGAGACCCCTCTCTATCCTACCTGTCTGGAGAGACACCCCCTCCATCCTACCTATCTGGAGTCTCTGAGACCCTCCTCTGCCCTGAAAAGATCATTCTCGGGTTTTAAGGGTTCTCAAATGAACTTACGTTTTCCTTGGGGGCTTACAGGGCTGTCCGGTAGTTGTGAATGCCCACAGTCAGCTTTCTACCCTAAGATCCAGGGGTGCAAAGAGGGGGCCGCCCCTCCACACCTGTCAGAAGCTCACGTTAGAGTCATGTCTAATCCAAGCCTACCTTCTCAGCGCTGTCCTCCCTACCCTCGTCTTCCCTCTGACAAGTGGAAGGAATCCAGGCTCAGGGATAGGATGATGAGCGGCCGGCATGGGGTAGGGGATAGGATGCAGGAACCGAAGACAGGCAGCTGGGCTATGTGGGAAGACAGGCTTACTTTTTGGTGGGAGTTTGAAGAAGAGAGACATCACTTCCAAGGGGAACTGACACTTGAGTAAGGACTCAAAACAGAAGGAGGTGGTGTGTGTGTGTGTGTGTGGTGTGTATGTGGGAGGGGGTGGGGGTTGTTTATATGTATTTGTAATTCATAGATGTGGCATTGCCAGAGAGGAAACCCACAACAGCCCATGTCATCCCAGAGGACAAAACAATGGGGCCATGGTGCTGGGCACATGAACATGTCCGGACATGTGGAACATGTTGGGACATGGCAAGTGTTCTTGACCATTTCCAAATAAACCACTGAAAGTGGAAAATAGTATGTACCTAAGTCTTCACCTACTACACCATGTGCTTAACAACTCAAATCACCATAAAGTGTCAGTGGCTTGTCCTTGTTAGCATGTGGCTGATGGCATTTGCACCCTGTCATTACTGCCCAGTGTCATAAGAAGGCCCTATACCCCTCGCCTAGGAAGGATCAGTACCAAAGACAGTTTCTCAGGCTGCCTCAAACTTGCTATGCAATAAAGGATAACCTTCAACTTCCAGTCCTTCTAGGACTGCAGGTGTGCATCACCATGCCCGGCTCTCCAAGGATAGTTCCCCCTGAGGGCATAAGGCTTTCCACCATCATGATAGTTGAAAAACACGAAACCCAAAACCAAACTCAAATAAGGGTATCCTGTATCGTGATGTTCTAATCCCATGGAAGTGAGACTCTGAACTGGTGCCGTCACCAGTGATCAAGTACAGCAGGGGGGCGCCTTGTGTCATCTTAAGCTTGTTGGCTTTGTGAGCTGAATGGCACCTTGGGATTTTCTAGCCTAAATCAAACCCCTAGGAAGGGTTAGCCGGAAGTGCTCAGGTCTTGCTCGGACCTCAAAGGTGGCACCATCCACTGGTTCAAAATCAGGGGCAGGCTGGGCTGTTGCATCGCCTTGGCTGGAGGATGGGGGGGTGGGGTGGAGATTTGCTGTGGATTACGTCAGGCAGAGCTACTTCATGTAATTGGTCACTTTGTCAATTCCCAGTGTTTATTCTGAACACCATGGAGGCTGTGAGAAGCCATCTCAGTATTCTAGCAGTTCCAACGAACTAGAGAGCCCTTTAGTTTTTGTACAATAGAAACCAAACAGAGCCTCACAAGGGGACAAGCCCGTTGTCTAACAAGGGACCCGGGCATCTGAACACAAGTGGGAGTTATTCAGAGGCTTGCAGGAGTGGCCAGCTGACAGGTGTCTCCAACGGACCCCGCGGCTTTGAGTTTTGGTGTTCGCCTGTGTGTTTCAGTGTTTTTTATATATAAAATATGCTTAATGATGTCTTATTTTCTTAATGAAAGAATGAAGTTCTTTAAGGATTTTCCTTCCCACCTCCAACCGTTACAAAGTTAGATTTAGGTTATTTCCTTTAAAGGTCACTGTGGCTTGAATAATTTTCATGAGTCTGTATCTCGTAATTAAAGAGATATTTCTCACCCTGGTCTGCCCCTTCATCTGGCTTCTGATAGTTTTCACCCTAAAAGGACAGAAGACATGCCCCACCCCCATCACCCTTAGCCTCCTGCCTTCTGCCGGCTGGGCCTCACCTTCCCTGATGCTCTTTCTAGCTATCCTTCATAGGCCTATTGGCCCCTGAACTTGCCAGCGTTTGTTCAGTGAGAAGCAACTCCTGCCTCCATCCATGCCAAGCTACACCTCCATTTCTGTGTGAGGCTGGAGCTGTCCAAGAGCTGCTCAGTCCAGCTTGTGGTCAGACCTAGGGGATGGCCCGGAGCCAGCTGCTAACAGCACTGACAGGAACTCCCTCTCAGACCTCCCCCATCAACAGCCTGACACCTGACACCCTGCCTCCTCTGGTTTTCCCTCACCTTCCTTCCCCTTCACTCTAGCTAGCATTGGGCTACTGTTATTATTACTACCAACTATTATCAAAAGAAGTCGTTACCAAGTCTGTGTTCCTAGCATGCAGTGAGTGGATCAAAGCATCCTATCACACCCAACAGGTTTTTCTTTCTTGGCTGCTGACAGCCCACAGGATAAACTAATGAAATGGAAAGAAATCCTTAGAGACATTTTTGGTGCACAGAGCAGGATTAAGCCTCCACAAGCCAACAGCAGTCGGGAGGGGCAGGGGAGACCCATGTCGGTGCTGTTCGTGCACACGTGCATGCGCCATTGGGAAACCATTCATGAAGATGATTGCTCTGGGATTTTCCATGTACTGGGCAGGCTTCCTGCAGGGACTGTTCCCACCTGCCCTCTGAACCCTCTGCCTTTGTGGCCCCGCCATGTCTTTCACTGATGATAGATGAGGGAGTTCCCACTTGCTTTTATTTCATGTCATAGAAGGCTCGAGGGTGATACTCAGAAAACTCCGGTTTTGAGTCAGATCCCCAAGCCCTGGTCCTCAGTAAACTCCATGACTATAGTCAAGATGCATGGGAAACCCAAGCGCGCGTTCTCTCTCTCTCTCTCTCTCTCTCTCTCTCTCTCTCTCTCTCTCTCTCTCTCTCTCTCTCCAGTGTAAATTGAGGAATGTCCCTCTGGGTCAGTTTCCTCCTTGAATTCCATCCCTGATCCTTTCTAGCAATTTTCCTAAAAATCAAAATCAACAGGGAAAGAAGTGTCACCTTTATCTGTCTTTGGTGGGCAGAATGACTGGATAACCCGATATCAACCGTGATCGTTCTCAACGTTCTCCTTGAAGTTTGTCATGAAGTATTATATATAGATTCAGACAGCCTAGACAGAACTCTTGGCTTCCTAAGCAAGTGGCTTAACCCTTGTAATAGTCTGGCTTCTCTTACTATAGCAAGACAGCTGAAGAAAGATAAATCATAAAGAAATGAGGTTGTTCCCAGTCTGAAAGTGTAAGGCATAGAGACCCAGCTCTTGTCATTCTCCGACAAGGGCTTCATGACCCCGGCATCACTCACAGTGATAAGAACACACAAACACGAGGTCACATGGTAAGACAGGAAGCCAGAAAAAGATGTATTTCATTTTTTAAATTTTTTTATTTTAGGTGTATGGTTGTTTTGCCTGCATGTATACCACTCTGTGTACCACCTGGGTACAGTGCCCACTGAGGTCAGGAGAGGGCATGCCCTGGAACTGGAGTGTGAACAGCCACGTAGGTGCCAGGAACCAAACCCAGGTGACCTGCAGGAACAACCAGTGCTTGACTGTCACACCACCACTGCCACGCCACCATTGCCATCCCCGAGGGACCTGTTGTTGTGTTCATTTTTTGGCAATACTCTTTCCTGTGATTTTCCTCCTCATGACCCGCATTCTTGGCAATTGTCATTAGTGATCTAAGCACCTACTTGTCTCCTCTATCTCCCAGGGTTCGCTCACAGAGAAACACCACAAAGTCTTCTCAGGAGCATCCTTCTCTGTTTCCAATCCTAGCGTCGCTCCTCCGTTATCTCTTTGCTGATACTAGCAGGATTTGGGGTCCACTCTTTGGCACTCGGTTCTGGAATTCAAGGGCCCATACCTCAGGTTTTGTTGAGTTTTCTGAGACCCTCCCCCACCCATCCCTGTCACATGTGGCAGCCCGCCCTGGGCTTTCTGGCGTCTTTCTTCCCTTCCACAAGCTGACTCTTTTGTCCACTGTGCAAAGGAGAATGTTCACCTCTTGCATAAATCTGCTTATTGCCCCCAGGCACACCCATTAGAAAGCCTCAGCCCTTACAGAAAGGGGGCAGCCCCTCTCCACATTTGCCCTCAGATACTCTCTGCCTTCTGTTCTCCTTGGCCCAGGATAGACTCTGAGTCTTCTTGGCATTGTTTGTCTTTTTGTCCTGCAGTGAGGAAAGATTTTTATGGAGCCGCAGTAATTGTCAGCTTGCTGCTCTGTTTACAGAGGTGAAGTTAAAGGAGAGATCTTGGGCTCCTCTCATCTTTCTTTGTGTGTTTTGGAACATGCTTTTATGCTCATTAAAAAATAACAAGGAAGTACGATTTCCAAAGAGGCCGTGAGTTCATTTTGATCTTTGCTGGTCCAGTTACTTACTTATTTTGGAATGAAGGGTCTTATGTAGGTTCTAGCAAGTCAGCTTCAGACTTGCAATGTCCATTTACCTTTCAAGTACTGGGAATACAGGTGTGTGTTAGCATGTTCAGTTGCTGTGGTGATGGGGACTGAAGGCTTTGTGCATGCTAGGCAAGAGCTCAGCTGCACCCCCAACTGTCCAAACTTCCCACGTGTCAGTCGGCTGCCAGGCAACCGAAGGCACCTCCAGTTACATGTTCCGCATTTCCCCGCTAGACCCTAACTTTAGCTAAGCTCCAGACCCTTGTCTCTAGTACTTAAAGTCTCATATGGCTCTCTGAGAAAGCAGCCCTGTGAGCAGACTGCTGAGGAGGACATTATGGCCAGCAAGGCCAAGGACAGGAAATTGAAAAAATTTACCAGAGACTTCCTCAAGAGTCAAGGCATCTGTTCCCCCTCCCCCCCACCATGTGTGTGTGTGTGTGTGTGTGTGTGTGTGTGTGTGTGTGCGCGCGCGCGCGCGCGCTGCTCACATGCCCCACCTGCTTGTAGGTATGCCCATGCTATGGTCCAAGTGTTGAGGGCAGAAGACATCCTCCAGTCTTAGAACTTAGTCTTGTGCCTTTTTTGAGACATGGTCTTTTCACATAAGTACTTCAAGCTAACTGACTGGGGAGCTGCCAGGCATCCTCCTGCCTCTGCTTTTTTGCTCCAGTAGGAGCCTGCAGTGGACTCCTGGGGTCTGAATTCAGGTTCTCACACTTGCACAGAAAATTACATTACCTATGGAGCTGATCCCCTAACACACACTTCATGATTGCTAAAGATTGGATGGAGAAAAGAAAGTCCTGGAATTAGCCACTGAAAGCTTAATACAGAGAATAGCCCCACTGCTCAGCACCACTGCTGAGCTTACTTGATGTGATTTTTTTTATGGATGTAACTTTAGAATAAATTCATCAATAGGAATGTTTCCTTGCAGGTTGCATAGTGTTTAGGAATGTTTCTGTGATCTATTAAATTATACCCATAACAAGACTGAGATGTAGAAAAATGTAGAAATGAAGCAGCCTTGGATCTTGCCATGTGTAGCTTGTGTTTATCAAAGAGCCCAGGCTTTAAGGGCAATTAGAAAGGAAAAGCTATTCCCCTTGAAGCTCTGTGGAACTGCTGGGGTGGAGGTCTAGAAATATTTTTATAAAATTACTGAAAGACTTAAGGATAATGAAGCTTTTAGGATGTATTCTGAGCAAGCTGGTCACATGATGGCTTCAGATGTGGACTTAAAATGAACCCCTATAAACTTCTGAGGCCAAGTTTATATTCTTTCTGCTCACTGTAGGTTTCTTCCTTCCAAGCCCTTGCCAAGAGGCAGGCCTTAGGGTTTCGTATCAGTGCCATCATGCACACAGTTGGGAAGTGTGCCTACGTTCATGTGCACATGTCTATAGCCCAGGTTCTTAAGTGGAATGGCCTTATAGAGACTGTAACTCTCAGTGGCCCTTGGAATGGCCTTACAGAGATCGCTACTCCCAGTGGCCCTTGCAGCCTGTAGAAGAAATTCAGTCTCTCCATAGAGTTTGCATCCACCCAGCTCTCTTCCAGCACGCAATAGAGAGTAGATCTCAGGTCTCAAAGCAGGTGTCCTGAGTTCATGCCCTGCACTTCTACAAAATGAAGATGCCAAAGTCTTGCCAGATTACCGTAATTAAGAGGAGGATTAACAATGGTGTGTGTAGCATCCCTGGTGCTTATTAGGTGCTCTGGATGCAGGTGCTCCAGATGCAGGTGCATGTGATCCTGACCTTACCCTAGAGGATGCAGTGAGACTGGGAGGGCAGAAATGGAACTCTGGGATGACCCCTCCCCCACACGAACCACGTGCCCTCAAGCAGCTCATCTGATTGGCACAAGCCTCTGCTCTCTGCCCAGTCCAATAAGCAAGAGTTCCAACTTCATGAACTTGGTGAGAATTAAAAAGCAGTGTGTGCAGAGCATTCATTGTGTGCACAGTGGCATCTGTGCAGACTCCCGCAGCTTCATGTGCCTTCGCCCTCAAGCAACAACAAGTAACAGCAGCAACAACAAACATTCTCCCCAGCATCCATCTCGACCATAGAGATGCCTTTAGGGGTATTTAAGGCCCTTCTCAGTCTCTGGTGTATTGAGGCTGAGAGACTCAGGATCTCCTCCCGAGAGCATCCCATGCAGTTCTTGACAAGCTTGAATGACTGTGGTGCCACAGAAATGTAGCAGAAGGAAGGTTCCGCTGGGCTGAAGATTCACCAAGGTCACTCACGAGGCTCAGTTTCAGTAAACAGGGATGTTGAACGGTGGGAAGCGACTGCCAGCAACGGATGTGGTGGTAAGGATCCTAGGCCATCCTTGAAGAGGGGTCCCAGTGAGCCTGGCCCCTCCCCAGCAGATAAAACACCATGCATCACCGAGTGCTTCTTAGCCTGTAGAGTGTTTTTATTGGGGGCGTGGGGGTTGGGCCTCGTTACCCATTCAGGCTGGACTGAAACTTCTAGCCCTCCTCCCTAACCTCTCAAGCTCTGGTTTCCCGATGTGTGCCATTGTCGAGATCAAGCTCCAAGTTTCCCAGGTGTGCGCAGGTGATCTGATTCTAATTGGACACCAATTACAGGCATGAATTAGAAGCATTGTCTCTGCTGTGGTGACATTTGCAACAAGACTGTGACAACGTCTTAATAAAAACCAAAATGTAAGACGTGTACAAAGAACAGCTCTGTGTCAGGTCTGTCTTGTTCTCAAACCCTGCGCTTCAGCCTTTTACTTCGCACAGGATGGGAATGAATTGATCCTTGGTGGTGTTCCCGTCGTCGTCGTCGTAGGCCATGTCAACTGGTTCACAGGCCTACAGTCTACCATAGGATCAGGGCTCATTTCCCATCTGGTAGGACCACTGTGGGCGCCTGAGTCCTACATCAGTTTCTGATGGGCACTCAGGCCTTGATAACAGGTTGAGGGTTACCATGTGGCCCAGGCCAGGCCAGGGTTGCACTGTGCTTTTTATTTTGGGGGCGGGGTGGGGGGATGTTAGAAGCTGTCATCAGCTAACTATCCTGCCATCCCCTACACCCTAGTTTAGAACTCAGTCTAAATAGTCTGAGATAAGGAGCTGTTCTATCTGTTCCTGCTTAGACGAGGTTTTACCTAGGCCAGTGGGAAGTAAGTTTCTCTTGTATTCAGCCAAAGGTCCTGACCAATCTGGCTCTAAAGAAACAGTATCAGTTAAACTAATACATATATGGCTGATGACTTCTGTGTGTCACGGAGTTGCAGTTCTCTTGTAGAGGCCTCTGGTGTTTCCATTGTCTGGTGTTTTTTGAGTATAAGGTGCCCTTTCTAGGATGGCAGCTTAAGCCGGCAATACTAGGACCCCTGTCTTTAATGAGCTTTAATATCCATGCACCCAGTTACACACACCCAGTTACAGCCACAGCGCACTGGTTTGCACACTCAGTTGCTTCAGAAGTGGGCAGTGTCTACCTGCTCTCACAGGTGGGGCAAAATAAGCACAAATGAAGTATTTGGCCAAAGCAAATTGTGTACGCAAGTAAATGAATATGTCGCTGCAAATTGTGTGTGTGTGTAAATGGTGAGGTGGCTGCAGGTGTACTCCGGTACATCCATGCTCATGTGTGTATATTATGTGTGTATGTTTTGAATGATTGCCAAGTTCAAGTCTGTGACGTAGAGGCTATTTTCAGCAGTCCCTGTTCTCTTCAGGTCCATTGACTCCCGTGTCTGACAAATGCAATTTGTAGTTAGATGGCCTGTGTAGAGGAGAATTATAGCCACCCTCTCTGTGGCTCCCAACCCCTGGCAGACAAGTGTATGAGACGGAACACATCTTTCATTTAGCATCTTTTCTTCCCCTTATTGCCATTTCAATTCATCGAGAACAGTTTTGAATCTTATTAGAGGAGTCTTAATTTAAAAATTATGTTGGGATCTAGCCGGTGAAATTGAAGAGGCAATGCCTTTGGTTCTGAACTGAGTTTTCATTACTCAGTTACTCTTCAAATTATACTGATTTCGGGTATGATTTTTTTTTCCTAAATAGATTGGGTGGCCCAAAGGCTGTCTAGACTAATGGTTATCTGTAGCTCCATTGCCCTCTCATCCACCTGACCCCAAGGACGCCTCATCTCTACCTGCTTTATGCCTGTCTAGAGTCTCACCCCACCTCCTGTTCTTTCCCTCCTCAGTCCCAGCCGTAGCCCTGGCAGCCTCTGTAGCCACACGATGCTGCTCACCGTGGTACAGCCATGCCCTGCATGAATTCCCCAGCATCCCCTATTACTCCCACCCTGGGACCACACCACTCCTTGGTCCCTTGATCTGAAGTGTCCTGGAACAGTCCACTGTCCTTTCCTCTGCTCAGCTTCCTTCCTGTAAGGGGTGGCATCAGCTTGGTGAAGGCTGGTGATGTTATCCATCCTAGTCCATGACTTTCCATAGCTTTCCAAGACGCACACGCTCCACTCACTTCCTAATTCACACATGTGTGATGCTGTGGTCCCAGTATTTAGTAGGGGCTCCTTCACTTTGTGAGGTTGGCTAAATGTAACATAAAACAGCAAAATAAACCGTTGTTGCCAGTAGCTTGCTTGGAATCATCGAGTGCTATCGTAATTGAAATGTACACTATTGCACCTCATACCCGGCTCCTTGGGAGGATGAGTTTAGAAAATGTAGAGACAGGAGCCTCTGCTAAGCCTTGCTTGATTTTTCGTTTCCTCTTCAGAACCCACAGAGGTCTCTTGTCCATTCATATCTCTTTCCAGCTGGACTGTAATCTATTTGAGGCCAGAGGGTTTCTTATCTCTGGCCCTGGTACCTCCCAGGGAACTCTGCTTAGAAAAGAAATCAACAAATATTTGTGAAAGCTGTGTGCGGACTGCTCTGTTGGGACTGGCTTGTGTGTGGCCCGTCTCCATCCGTGATGAAGGCAGTTCCCAATAGGACTGAACTTGGACATAGAGCCTTTACCAAGGTGATTAAGATTCAGGGAGAGCAAAGGTGGAGACTCCCTCCGGTAGGACTAGTGTCTTTATAAAAAGAGAAAGAGACAACAGGAACATCTCTGCATGGCAGAGGAGGGCACAAGACATTGATCAACTGCAAGCTAAGGAAAGGCCTCTGGAGAAACCAAACCTGCTGGCCTCTTGAACTTGGACGTCCAGTCTCTAGATCTGTGTGCAACTGAGTCCCTGTTGTTTGCACCACCACATGTGTTGTGGCAGTAAAGGCTAGTTAATGCAGTCACCAGCTGTCCACTTACCTTGTTCTGTAAGATTGGAAGGCTAAGAATAAAATTCAGTGGCTAAAGGGAATTTGGAGAAGATCTGTAGCTTCCTGTTTAATGTTAATCCTCAGTAATGGACAGCTGAATCCTAGCCCTCATCTCTCATGTGCCACCCTCAAGCAGGCAACATGTCCCAGGCTAGTAGCCCCATCCACTGCCACACGCAAGGCAGAGTGAATGTTATCTTTTTCTAAGATTCTTGGCCCCTGGGAAATTATCTTAGCCTGACCAATGCTGTATGACCTTGATGGTTCTGTATTCTCATAAATAATAGCAATTACCAGAAGGGGACAAAGCTAGAGGAGTCTGCATGCTGGCCTTAGACCTTTTGCTGACTAGCTGTGTTTACTTGCATATGTAACCTGACCTTTGGGTGCCCATGGCTGTGTTTCTTAAAATAATCTGTGTTGCTGTAATGGGCAGTTACTTTTTCCCTTCTCGGAAACTGACCCAGCCTTGCAAATGGAAAGCCTTCTTCCCCAACTCAAGCATTCATCTATGATCCTCTAGGTAATGTCTTGGTCAAACCAGCCCCTCCCATCTTAACCACTGAGCCATCTCGGGCTGGAGATACATACATACATACACATATATATATATCTTTGCGATTGAACCTAGGGCCTCATGCATACTTAGTTTATACTTTACTCCTGACACACACACACACACACACACAACCCTGTTGTTATATGCATGTATCTGTGTATATAGTCCTGTGTGAGTGTGTGCAGGTACGCATCTATGCATTTCTTGACACAGGTTCTGGAGGTGAAACTCTGGTTTTTGTGCTTGCACGTCCGATTACAAGACTGATCCATCTCTCCAGACCCTGCAATACAGTTTTAAAGTGTGCTTGTGAACGCAAAGGCTGTGGCCTGCACTGCAAACTCAAGCAGTTATTTGGAAAACCCAGTATTTTAATAGGTAGCTTCTATCGCAGACTCTAAGGACCTTTGATAGAGGTGCCCTCAGGTGAGTGTCACCTTGTACACAGTAACCAGATGGCCGCTGTTGTCATTACCTGTTGTGGATTCCGATGTCCCCCATTGTCTCCAGCATTTGAATGCTTGGTACCAGTTAGTGGCACAGTATGGAGAGGCTTAGGAGGTGTGTCCTTGTTGGAGAAGGTATGTCAGTGGAGGCAGGCTTTGAGGGTTTAAAAATACATACTTTTTTGAGTTCACTCTGCTCTGTGCTTGTAGTTTAAGACGTGAGCCCTCAACTTCTGCTCCAGTCACCATGCCTGCCTGCTTCTTACTGTAGTAGTAGTAATAGACTCCAATTGGAACTATAAGCCCAATAAATCCCTCCTTGGGTACATTTCCCTGATCATGGTATTTGATACAGCAATAAACAAGTAACTAATATGCCATCATTGTTGGGAATTATTGTACCATTCACAGGAGGGGGGAGGAAGAGAAGTCTTGGATGTGTTTGGTTTGATGTCCATACCTGCATGGCATTCTGTTGAGGGAGAGCCTTCCTTCCATTGGGTTGATGAGCCCTGCTCTCCTCATGGTGTAATGGTCTTTGTTTGCTGAAACTGAGTAGGGCATACACAGCCAGTCCCTGTGGGTGGAGGCTCGTGGGGACCCCTTGTCTTGTGAGCTCATTGGTTCTCTCATTGCTTTGGCTTGCTGTTTCCCATAGCCAGGGATGATGTGGAAAGACAAGCCAGGGTCTGGCTATCCTTGGAGAGCAAGGCAGTGTCTGGAGAGATGGGAGCTTGGTCCTCTGGGAGCTGGCAGCCTTGTTTATTCCTGGGATCCAGGAGGATGCTCGGGGCAGTTTCCCTGAGCTGGATCCTTGTGTGACCCTTGCTGTGTGTATGCTACATCAGGGGAAGTGTTCAGAAGTGAAGGAGCAGCATCCCTTTCAGTCCACTTACTTAATGTCAGATTTCTATTACACACGCAGAGTGAGCCTCAGAATTCTTCCATGACTAAAAAACAGCATCGACATAGATTTTGTTGAATCAATGTTAATTTAGAGCTGGGAGAAACACAAAAAGTCACAAGAATTTCTTTGACAATTCAAACATGTTTTATGTAAGCCCTCTGAACCTACGTGTATTGATACCATTAGTGTGATATTTAGACTCCATCTTGAACAGGCCCGCTGACAAAGATTATAAAAATGTCAATCTCTCCCCAGAGAAGGTTTTTTTTTTTTAATTCATAATCTGAGAGTTCATTCACAAATGTAGGTTAAAATAAACTTATATGATTATAAATTAGTTTTGGCAGGAAAAAAAGAAATCAAAAGCTTACAGCAAAAACTTTGAAAATGTCTTTGCCAAAGCACATTGGTCAGCCATCCAAACTTTAAATGCTTACATAGACAAAAGCCATCCCAGTCCATCACGTCTTGATGGATAACAGTTGACAAAGTAATTGGTTTGGAAATTATTATTCAAAACACACCAGGCATTTTGCTCCTGAAGAAAATATTGTACCTGTAACATTCTGGAATTTTGAAAATGAGCAGACTCACTCACTGCGATTTCTGTTTGCAGTGGTGTACGGGCTAACCAATGTCATCCCCAGCCAAAGGCAGGGCTAAGCGTGCTCGCACCCTTGCAGGCTGAAGAGAAAGAGAACCCTTCCTCTGCAGATTGTGTCAGACATGGGGTGGGGGGAATACTTGGTAAAGCCTGTCAGATCAGTGGCCTATTTGTTACCTTGAGTTAAACCAGGAGCCTCCCATACCTCAGTCTTTCTAAATACTAAGTGGTAATAGTCTCTTAAATGATTAAAATGGTGCGGTTTAACTTCAAAACAAAACTCTCCTACAGTAGGTATCTCACTATGCATGTGCACATAGATTCAAATCTGAAAAGCCACATTTTCAGGTGAGGGATACTTTAATCTGTGTGGATTTATAAACAGTGGAAGTTTCGATCCATGAGCCTTGTCTGGTGCATCGGGCTGCCAGCTTCCATACCTACCACCGGTCAGACCTGTGAGGTCTGAAGAACGGTCTAGTGCATTGCCGGAGGAACAGCGCTTACGGAGCCCACTGTGTGGCGTCTACAGGGCTGGTGGCAGGTAGATGAGGAGTGACCTGACATCGCTCCTGACTTTGAACTTAGGCAGTTTTTGTGTTTCCTTTAAAACACACTTAGTGTGCAGTTCACACAGGCTTCCAGGTGTTTCGTGACAACTGGAGCTGGAAGGAAAGTTGGAGAGGTGACCCCAAAGCTGGAGAGTTTCTCCAGAGCCCTTGCCCCGACTTTGGCCCTCCTTACCATCTGCTTAAGAGCCGTACTGCTGCAAAGGGCTGCAGGTTGATGGCTGCGTTCAGTTAATTTGTCTAAGGGCCCACCGTGCTCCCCAAAGCACTTTCAGTAGCTTACAAAAACTGCTGTGCAACTAGAGGTTTTTCACAAAGGAAGTTTGGAAGCCATAACAGAGAAGCAGCAGGAAACTAAGATGACGTGGGCGTGGCACAGAAAGAATATGTCAAGTTGACATATACGTCCCGTGTATTGGTTTAAAAGATGTAGTTGTGCCCTTCGTTGTTGTGAAAAATAACCTGGGCATAGCAACTCAAGGGAGAGAAGGCTCCCAGTCTGCAGGTACAAGGTGGTGGCCGGAGCCAGAGGCAGCTGGTCAGTGAGTGGGCCCGCAGCCCGGAAGCAGGGGGATGAATGCTGCTGCTCAACTTTGTCTTTTTTTTTTTTAACTTCCTCTAGAGCAGTGAGTGGTTCTCAACCTTCCTAATGCTGCGACCCTTTAATATACTTCTTCATGTTGTGGGTGACCCCCAACCACAAAGCTATTTTCATTGTTACTTCATAACTGTAATTTTGCTGCCATTATAAATCATAATGTAAATCTGCAGGATATCTGACGTATGACCCCTGTGAAAGGGTTGTTCAAATGCCAAAGGGGTCACAACTCACAGGCTGAGAACCACTGGCCTGGTCGCTCAATCCATGGAGTGATGGCACCTACATTCAAGATGGGTCTTCTTATTTTAACTGACAATGTACAAGCTCCCTTACAACCGGTACACGTGGTTCCATAGCAATTCTAAATCCTAGCAAGCTGAAAACCAAGATTAACTGTCAAGGATGGTCAGTCCGAAGCTTGGCTCTGAATTTTCTTATCACTGGGACAAAGAACAAAACATGGTCTTTTATTTAGTTTATGTGTTGAGGTTAAAACTGACTTGATACTAAGAAGATACAAAGTGGTGCCTTGTACTAAGACCTGAGAGATATTTGTCCTTTTGCTGCAGAGAGCGTGGGACAGTGACCAGAGAACAAAACTGTCTCATAAAATAAGCAGACAGGATCTGTGTGCAGTTTAATAGGAAGTTCCTGTACCTGCTGTAGGCGGGGCCAAGAGCACAGCCACTCAGCCTCTCTGTTAATAGCCCAGACACACACACACATACACACACACACACACACACACACACACACACACACACAGCCCTGCTTCAGGCAGTGAGGGATACATACCTGTGTCCCAGCTAAGCCAGATGGTGGCCACTGCAGAAGTACTGAGCTGAGGAGTTGGTGCACAGGTTACCTGAGTGTGTAAGAGAGTAGGAGAGTGGGCTGTACTGGAGAGGGTGTGCATTCCCATCAGGGATGCTTCCTGCCCCTCACCCCTTCCTCCCTGCACATTTTAGAAAAAGAAAACATGCTAAATAGCTCCTTACAGTGAGTTACTTTATGTTTGTCTTCATTGATGAAAGTTGCCTGCGTGTAAAAATTAGTTATTTTCAAGACTTTGAGGGTCCTGGCTCTATCCCGGACTACTGTTCGTTACTGTTGGTTTGTTGTACTCTCTCTCCCTGAGTGCCAGGCCCTGAGATGCCACCGCCATCCCCACCGCCACCGCCTTTGCCCGTTTCCAGAAGACACCATGAACTTCACTGCACTGGGAGCCAAGCCTTCTTTCTCTTCCTTTCTCTTGAAACCTCTGAAAGGACAGAGATGGCAAAGAACATAAAGTCAGAATTATTCTGTTCTGAAAGCAGAAGGCAGCTGGGGAATGACAGTTCTTTCGTTCTCCCTCTTCTCAACTCCTTCCTCAGCCACGGCACAGCTGTGGAAACACCACTACATAGGCCTCTTCTTGCTGCCTCTCCATGCAGTGGGCTACAGGGATGACCTTAAGACCCAGTTTTTTGTTTTTCTGTGTGTGTGTGTGTGTATACTGTGTTCATGTTTAGAGTTTTTTAATGGTGTGTGGGAGAACAGTCTTGGTTCCGTTCTTCATTCTTTCAAATTTAGAAAGACAAGCGTGAATGCTCTCCTGTTTTGTCGGGTACAGAGTCTGAGGTTTGGGCGGGGGAGGGGGGGCTATTGCACACAACCCCAGTCTTTCCATGGATGTGTTCTGAAGAGATGTCACCCAGAAGAGGGTTTCCAGGCTCCCAGACCCCTTGCCTTGTAGTGCAGGTGTTAGTGGAGAGCAGGACCTCAACCCAAAGCTAGCCGTCAGCTTCAGACTGCTTAACGGAAGTTCATCTGGAAGGGAAGCCCAGTGGAGACTTCGGAATATTCTAGTGTCTTCCGAGAGCATCAGATTATGCAGTTTGGTAAGTAGGTAGTTCTGTTTTGAAAAGATTTCTCTGAAGGAGAATGTTCACATCTTTTTCAATAATGTGCTTCAGTTGGAAATTTCTGAAAGTTGTTTTTTGTCCTACATGAGATTCTTCTTAGGGTTTAATACAGTGTCCTTTACTTCTGTGTCCCGTAAGAGAAAATATCCATTCCCCACGTCTTCATGCATCACACAGGCAACACCCCTGGAATCTCCATTGTGGGCACTCAGGGTGCATACCCTAGCAATGGATGGGTCTGTTGGTGACAGTAGCTAATGGAAACCACCACCGCGACCTGCCGTCCCTCCAGGGATTGAAGGGCACTACTTGATGGGCAGCTACCAAGCTGTTTCTTTCTCAAAAATAAGCTTGTTTTTACCAGGACCAAACCTTTGCCATCAAAGCCACTTGAGTCTGTTTTTTCCTGCTGAGCTAAGTTGCTACCCAAGCAGAAATAATCTGTTCTTCAGAAGGTCCGATGTATAAATGAACAGCTCGAGGAGTGGAGATAACACAGCTTCATCTGGGGTCTGACTCTTTGAAGGGTAGACTCACGGGTTCCCACCTGCTCAAGCTCCTGTTGGCAGGATATCAAACTGTGGTCTCATGGCCAGGTTTTCACTGAATAATGAATGAGCCAGCATCGAGCAGGTCAGAAATAGAAATCAATAAAGCTAAATTCTACCAAGAAGAGAGCCGTGCACGAGACTGATGAAGTACAATGAGGCTGGTGGAAGCCAGCCACACGCGTGCAGATGCTTTGATTCTCCCAGATGGAATGTAAAAAGAGGAACCTGTGGCTTAGGGAAACGTCCTGAGGACCAGGGCCAGGGCGGCTGCCTCTCAGGGTCGGAATGAGGAAGACCAAGCGGACAGCCAGACTTTCTGCTTCTTGACAGCCGGGACAGCAGCCGCTTGCTGCTCACTGGTCCTGAGAGCCAGGCGCCAACATCTTCATCAATCATATGTTTGCAGCTGTATGACCAAAATAGATCCACAAGCAGCCTGTTTGTCCTGGCCTCTCGAAAAGCGGCAAGGCCGGGAGGTCATCAGAGAAGCCTGTTTCCAGCCCATGCTTTCCGCAGTCCTCCATCGGCCCATCAGTCCACCTGCCTGTTTAGGTCTAACTCACCCCTTTGATCTCTGGTGACACAATCTCACTGGCTGATTGATTTTCGTTTGTGGGAGATTGAAGGGCATTATGTGAGAGCCCCTTTTATGCCAATTGTTCATGAGAAACGCTCTATTTCCCCATTGAAAATGACAGCGGGTGCCCGTAAAAAGGCAGTGTCTTGTACAGGAGCGACCAGCCCCCTCCCCGCTCATGGCAGGCCACTAGAGGAAGTACTTTTATTAAGGACTGCTCAAATGTGTGCCTTGTGGGGTGGCCAGACCCGCCTCACCTTGCCCTCCTCACCTTTGTGTCTCTGAAGAACTGTTTTCTTCCTTAGGTGTCTTGGGACTTTTTTTTTTTTTAAATGAAGCACTTGAGACTAAAGGATAGAGTAATTACTTGCATAGCGTCAAGTCTGTCTTTGCTTTCTCCAAAGCCCCTACCCTTGATGATGAGGAGAAGGTGGGTATGCCTGGCATATGCCTTGAAAACTAAAGATGGATGACTTCTGGGCTAAAGGGACTGACTCCTCTGGATTTTAATGATTTAATGATTTAGAATCCTGTTTGTAATTTTCCACAGAAAACTTTGGGACTGTCCAGAAAGAAGGACTATACATTTAGCCTGAGCTCTAATCTTTAGCAGACCTACAGGTACACGCAGTTGAGTGTTGGGTGGGACCCTTTCTTAAGACCATCCTGGAGAGGGGACATGGTTGGGAAGATGACTTGTTTGGTAAAATGCTACAAGCATGAAGTCCTGAATTTGGATACTCAGTACTACACATTTTAAAAAAGTCAGGAACAGCAGAGTATGCCTACAATCTGAACACTAGGGAGAGGGGACACAGGAGGACCCTGGGGGCTCAGCGGCCAGCCAGTACAGCTGCCTCAGTAAGCTCCAGGCTCAGTGACAGGTCCTGTCTCGGGAAAAAACAAAAACAACAACAACAAAAACAAAAAACAAAAGTGGGAGAGTAATTGAGAAAAGTTCCTGAGATTGACCTCAGGCCTGCATATATACACACTCATCCCACATGTGTGCAGGGGCACACGAAAGACTCCGGCCAGCCTCTGTCTGAGGGAATAGACTTTTGTCAGAAGTCCTTTTATACGTACATTTTCACCATCCTTGGGATCTGGTACTCTGTCCAACTTGGAGTCACTGGATGAACGGGACTCATTGTTAAAGGCTGCCCGGGCCAGCTGCGAACACAGAGGCCTTGGGTTTCCTCTGTCCAGCTTACATCTGCATAGGCAGAAACTCAGACACCAGGAGAAACGCCACATGTGTGAGACTGAAAGCAAAATGTAGTGGTGTGGATTCCTCTGTGGTTATCGAGGACTGGGTGTCAGCGTGAGAAGTTCTTGAGAGAAGCTTAAGGATGTGGAGTGACACAGTCATCTGGATGCCAGCAGAGTGTCACAGAGCAGTCTCCGGCCTTTGGGAAGCTGGCCTCTAAGAATCTGAACTGCCCCATGTGAGCTTGGGTTGGAAATCCACAAGGGGTGGGGGGGCAAGGAGACAAAGCTTTCAATAAAGCACTTCCCTCTCCCGCCATCTCGGCGAAGTGTCTCTAAGTGCTCATTAGCTGGAACTGGCCTACAGAGGGCTGTGTTCCCATTGTGGATGCCTGCCAGGGTGTGATCAGCAAAGGTGGCTTTGGGAACTCTGGCTTTAGAAAGGCGAGAGGGACACCTGATGAGTTATGTGCTCAGAGGCTTAAGTTTGATGTCCTTTAGGTTGGGCTTTGGCTGTGGGGTTTTGGTTTATTTGGTTGTTTGTTTGTTTGTTTGTTTTGTTGAAGCAGTTTTATATAGCCCAGTTTGGTCTCACACTGGTCTTGAACTCGTGGTCCTCCTACTCCTTCCTACCCTGCCACCTCTACCTGCCCCCAGTGCTGGGATTACAGGAGCGTGCTGCCCATCATTCCCAGCACTGGAAGCAGAACTAACAAGGGATCCCGAGGGCTGGGGGAGGACACATGATGGTCTCTAGGGGAGATGGGCCAGCGCCACACAAGGGGACACAGGTGGGTTTTGTGAGTGGACATACTGATTTTGAATTCAGGAAATTTCAGATACTGGATTGCTGGCTTCTTTCAACAACCAGGAGGCACATGGCAACATCCCCCCTCCCATCCCCTTGTTCCGGAGCAGCTGCAGCCAGATGTGAGTGGCCACTGCAGTATGGCCCTGGTGCCCAGCTCCTCTCAGTCTGCCCATGTCCCCTCATCCCCACATCACCCAGACATCTGGATTAGAATGCTCGGTGGGGAGTGTGCTTGCTGAATTCTGAGTCCTTCCAGGTCTGTAAGACCAAGCAGGGCTGTGGCAGGAGGGACAAAAATGAATAACGGGACAACGCCGATGATACGGACCCTTCAGCTTAACCGTGAAATGGCACAACACAGTGCGCATGCACACACACACACACACACACACACACACACACACACACACACGCACTCATCATCCATCCACTCAGACAGAGAACAGGGTGCTATTAGTACTCTGCCTCCCAGCTGGAAAAACTGCACAAGCGCTGTAAGGCTAGGTTGGTGGCAGTCACGCAGGATAGCCAGCGATGCTCAGGACACCAAGGCAGCAGAGCTGATGTTTTGGGGAGGCTGGGACCTTAGCTCCCGCATGGGCACTGAGCCGAACGCTGTGTACACACCAGGATGCAGGACTTGTCAGAATAAGCGTTGCTCAGGAACACAGCTGAATCAGGAAAACTTGACAGATTTTGAGAATGAATTTAGGAGCTCCACACCACAGCAGACAAGAGGGCACAAGAACAGTTTTTTTTTTGGGGGGGGTGACAGTTGAGGGTAAATATTCGTCATTTATTAATATTAGGAGGTCTGTGACAGGCATGTCTGCACATTCCATTTCTGTGAATCAGTTGAATTTTGGTTCTCTCTTTTTTTCATTGACAAGTTCTGTTGGTGCTCCAACCCAAAGGAATTTGTTCCCATTACCCAAACACTTTAGACATGACAGAGAATAAAATAAGACACCCCCCCCCTTTGTACCCACTGTAAACTTGAAACAGGTTTATCCTCGGGTGTGCTTGGGAAGAGTCCTTTACTTCCTCTCCTTGGGTACACATAGCAAAAGGGAGACCACACCTAACAAGTGTTCTGAGCTTAGACCAGGTCTCCGCCCTGAAGCACTGCAGAGATGCACTGATCCTGGGCAGCCCTCCCTGGAGAGTCCTCAGCGTCACTTGTTCAAACCCTTAGTGTCCTAGAAGAAATTGTTAGGTCCCTGTAGGAGGCCCTTTCTCTTCGCCCTTGAACCTTCTGTGCACACAGGCTGGGGAATACCATAGATGTGCCACCCCCTCAGCCAGTATCCTCCAGACCCAGGCTGGAGGACTTACAGTATGCCCTTGCCGGACACTGACAACGAGGGAGCCATTTATAGTCAAACCGGTGGCTTTAGGCAGTCTCTGGCCCAGTCCCCAAGACCAGCATATAGACCAAACTGAGATATTTCGAGTCCTTAACAAGCCCTTATAGCCTTCTGCCTGACCTCGTGTCAGAAGCCTCCATCCATCTCCCCAAGTAAACCTGGTCACCCCAGAACCTCAGAACTGCCCACTGGAGGAAATGCCCCAGTTAAAAGCCCATGCAAATGCCAAATTCAATTTGTATTGTATCTTTATTTAGTTAGTTGGGCTTTTTTTTTTTTTTTTTTTTTTTTTTGAGGCAGGGTCTCCTGTGGCTTTAAATTTAATATGTTACAGGGAAAGTCATAAACTGATCCCCCTGCCTCCGTGCTAACACTGTAGGTATGCACCACTATGCCTGGCTTGTATCCTTTTGATACAGCAATATTTCTGCTTACCTTTATTCCCAGAGAAATGGAAAACAGAGGCTTAGGTAAATGTAGGCTTCTCCTGGCTCCTGGTGTCTTCACAGAGCCTCTGTTAGCGTGATGGACTTCCCAAAGTCAGAGTAACAAAGTTCCTCTTAGACTCTACACTCTATGGTTTTACTTCTGGTTAACTGAATTATTATCCCAGTTAGTTACTGAACCTCTTGCCTTGTCTGTTGAGTGGTTGTTAATAATCAATACTTAATTTAATTTTTATTATATACATTTATCTCCCCCATCCCCATGATATGCCTATTCTCCTGTGTGTATGAGTGCTTCAAAGTTCTGGATGCCTTGAAATGATGACCTCTCGTTTCCTACACTTTGTGGAGAATGAGTGGCCTCTGCATTGTTTGGACATGGAAATGATATAAATGTCAAGCAGCATGTTGCTTTATATGGTACAAAAGAAATAGATTAAAAATGAAGACATAGTAAAGGAGAGGTGGCTGATTGTGATTGTGTGGAATGAGCACATATCTTAAAAGTACTTGATTAACTCTGAGCACTCTTTGTATTTGAAGGTACAACCCTGCATCACAGTGGACCAAGTAAAGTACATCCCACATTCTGTGTAAACTATAAAGCTCAAATTCCTCTTAGCCAGTTAAAACAGTGTCATGTTGATGCACATTTAACCGCACTCCTGTTTCAAGTCAAAGCAAGGTGCTTCCGGGTGAGCATCACAGTTCAGTCACTGTGTCTTCAGACTATGGAAATCTTGGCTTCCCAAGACTGGGAATGGCTCAGAGAAGTACCACAGCAGAGGAAGGGATTGTATGGCTTAAGCCAGGTAGCCTAGGCTATCCCAGGGCTCCAGTGAGCTCTGTGGGAACAGGATGGCTATAGGAAGCACCTGGGAGGTGGAAGGCAGAGGTAAGATTGGAGGCCACACTAAGATGTGGTGGCTTCAAGGTGACAGTGCTTCTGAGCAGGAGTTCCTTTTTGATTAAAGCACTAAACATAAACCCAGAACTTTCTAGGGTCTTCTTTTTTCTCTAGCATTTCAGAGTTAACAGCATTTTTCCAGCCATTGAGCTGCGCACGTGCGTTACAATGGCAGAAACATCGCATTTCCCTCTGACTGGGCCATTCCCCATGGCCCGATGGGAAAGTTTGATGTCCAGGTTTTCCTCTGAAATGGAGACATCAAACAGAGACCTTCTTTGTAACCAGCAGTTTTTGTGGGCTCTCTCCAAACTGTTGTCTCACTAATTATCACACAGCAAGCTGGAGTTTAATGGTTTCATACGTACTTGTATCTCACTTTCAAAAACAAAACCCCAGACTTCAGTCATGGTCTCGTGCGCCTTTTCCGGAAAGGGCCACATGCGGAACGCTGTGGCTTTCCATGTCGTCTGTGGCTTCACTCTGCTGGCAGAGGTGGGGTTCAGTCAAGTCGGCATGAACACTAACGGACATTACTCAGTTCAGAAACAGTCTTTATTCATGGGCATTAATATTTGAATTTCATATCATATTCATGTGTCAGGAGATATTTTTCCTTTTTTGATTTTCTTTCTTCCAGTAATGAAGATATGTTCACACCACCAGAAGCTCCAGCTAGGGGAAAACATGCAGCTTTGGCCCACAGGCTGTAATAGGAGCACATCCAAATTCCTGTTGGAATCCTACACAATGCTGTGTCTTTTCTGGCATTGTCCCCTTGCTGGCTTGTGCCTGTTTCTCCTGAATGAGCGGGGACCACGAGCCTTTTCTCAGTCGCCAGAGTCCCCCGTGTATAATAGGTGCTTGCTGAATGCCTTCCAAATGAATGGTGTAGCAATTATCCCCCTTGCAGCTGACGATGTCTACATGAAACATTTTGGAAATGATTGTTTCTTTCCTAGAAAGCTGCATCTGTCTGGGTAGATTCGTGCTGGAAGGTGTGCAGCCGTCAGCGCCCGATGTTGCCTTCCAGCACCTCAAAGGCTGCGGTAGGCCTGTAAATAGATCCTCTTTCCCTGACAGCTCTGCCCTCAGAGGCTTACCTGAGCTGTCTGCCTTGAGGACTCTGTCACATGAAAGGGAGAGATGGTGACAGTGCGTCACTGCAGTGGGTGGTCCGCAAATACTTGCAGAATGTCCCTCTCACCTGTCGGCAGGCTTTAGTGAAGAGAGCCTATCTATCTGTGAAGTTCAGACTCCCGGGAGGCTCATTTCAGTGTGCCCCTGAGGTTCCTCACTTACCCATGTTTGTATTTTTAAGGCGAGAGCTTTCTTTATAATTTCGTTATAGAACGATGTGTGGTATTCAGACGAGTTGGTGTTTATATTGGCTCCACGCTTTCCCACCAGAGGCTCGAGGTCCTTGGGGAAAGATAGCCATGCACTGAGTTTGTGTGGGAGACACAAAGCCAGGATGCACAAAGAAGAAATTACAACCATTTACTTGTATATTATTTTCTCAATTTGAAGCACTTGAATTCCAGAGCTCTTGAATCAAGAGGTTGAATTCCTGGCATTTTAAAGTATCCTACGTGAATAAGCTGCTTAAACCATTCAAATGGCTTAAAAAAAAAATGCATACCTTCCCCCTTCCTCCAAAAAATCTCCTGTTTCTTAGATCATTTGCTCTTGAGATTTACTTAATTGAAGTTTTGCCTTTTCTTTTTTACTTCAAATAAAAATCATTTCTTTCTGGAGGCCGTATGGAGTTCATGTTGACTGTTTCCTGCCAGGTTAAAAGGGTTTTCCACAGGCCTTCTGTAGCCCGCGCTTAGAGAACCTTCCAGAAGAAATCCTACAGCTCTCCATTTCTCCCCGGAGAGTCTCTTACCTATAAATACAGCACCACTACATCTCCAAGTTCTCAGGTCCAGTTTGACTAAATCTAGTCCCGGAGGAAGGGATGGAAAAGCCCAGGGTCACACAGTCAACTACAGATCAGCCATCCGGATGCAAGAGTGGAGAGCAGAACTAAACTGGCAGTCATCAGCTTGCCTGTTTGAGGCAGGGAGTCGACTGTGGGGTCTCTGCCCTGTGGGGCATTTTCTGTGACAGTGGGAAGCGCAGAGCACTGAATATGTAATTTGGTCTCAGATCTGGCTCAGTGCCCAAAATAAAGAACCAAGCAAAGTAGAGATTAGACTCTGTCAAGGGTGAGGTGCTAAGTTTTAGAGGGAGTAGCTTAGAATGGCCTTTCTGAAAAAATGATGCAGAATCTAAAATGTGCTACAACCCACAAGAGACGCTCTATGGTCAGAGAGCAAGCGCAAAGGGCCTGTGGCTGGTTGAAATAACAGCAGAGGGTGGGGTGTGGTGGTGCAGACTTCTAGAGACAGAGGATGTTGGATCTCTGAGTTCCAGGACAGCCAGGGCTACACAGGGAAACTCTGTCTAGATAAAACCAAACAAGAAAAGAAAAGAACAGCAGAGTCGGAGGAATCAGCAACAAGCTCGGGATATGATTTTGTTCTAATTGTGATGGAAACCCATTAGAAGGGATTGAGATGGCCTGGAAATAATCAGCCGACTTCTTAACGGAGCTGGAGGGAAACAGTTGGAAAGCTTTTGTCATAATCTAGATAAGCTGGGATGGATGAATGAGACTGGTTGTTGACCACTGATTCTTAGAGAATAGTAGGTGGTTGGGTGGGCAGATGGAGAGAGGATGGATGATGGGTGGATAGGTGGGTAGAGGGAAGATGGATGGATGGATGGGTGGGTGGGTGGGTGGATGGATGGATGGATGGATGGATGGATGAATGATAGGTTGGCGGAGGAAAGATGGATGCATGGACAGATGATGGGTGGAAGGAACATGGATAGGTGAGTGGATGGGTAGATGGGTGGGTGAGTGAGTGAGTGGGGAGAGGAAGGTTGGGTGGGCGGAGGGAGGATGCATAAATGAATGAATGAATGCATAGATGGGTAGGGTAGGTAGATGGGTCCAAGAAGGGAGGATGGAGCGGTAGATGGGTGGGTGAATGGTTGGATAGATAGTCAGGCAGTTATACAGGTGAATGTTCATTAAGAGGGAAAGAAGGATTCTCCCCCCACCTCTGTCCCCATAATGGGTTGGGAGAGGGATTGTTTCTTGTTCATTCGGTTTGACTTTCTCAAGTTATTCGGTTTGAGATCTGCATTCCTCCAGCTGGGACCAGGGAAAGGATTAGCTCTCAGGACATGGAGCTCTTGAAGCCCTTTGTCTCTCGGGCTATGGGTGCTCAACCCGAGCCCATCAGCCTTTGAGCTGCTGCAGGGCGGGCGCCCAGGCTTGGGTGAAGCCCAACCCCAGGAACATGTATCATTTAATCTATCAGCCTGGCGCTACAAATGTCAACAGATTCCTCAGCCTGGCCTTCCCCCGTGAGAAAGGCCACTGATATTTTAGGGTTGACAGAAACACTGACTTCAGGGAGAATTGGTTTTTTATTGAGTTACAGTTCACAAACCCACAAAATATGCAGCTCCCCGGGTACACTGTATAACCTGGGGGTTTTAGTAACATCATGGAGCCTGGGCAGGCGTCTCCACAATCAGTTTTAGAGTATTTACATCATACTTTGTCTGTGGAGGAGGACAACTGTATGTTCTTTAGCTGTCTTTTGTCCTCGATAAATGGTTTAATGAGTGAAGTTTTGCAAGTCCTGGACCTGCCGGACCATGATCCCTGATTGTGCATAGTCGAGGGGAGCAGCCATGGGCCCCAGCCTCTGGCACAGGAGCGGACAGTCCTGTTGAGAGAGTGTCACTTGGGGGTACTGCCTGTGCTGTGAATATTCAGGAATCTACCTGGTTGGTTTCAAGGCTATGCACGGAGCACAAACAGAAAAGTGTCACTTAGTTAAAGTCAGAGAAATGCTCTGAAATGTCCCATTACACCTGTCAGTTGTGAAAATCCCTTCCTCCCTTGAGAACCACATTCCTAAATGGTCCTAGTAGACGGGCCTTCTTCATTTTGCTTCATAAATGGCTTCTAGCCCAGAGGCTGGGGAGCTAGAAATGGGTGGCGGGGTGGGGGTAGGGGTTTTGCTCCAAGAAATACTTTTTAAAGAAAGGAATCTGGCCGAACCAAGCCCTTAACTGCCCTCCCCCATAACGAAAGCCAAGGGCCTTTGAAATGAGGATTGAATCATGAAATAGTTCTCATTTTCAAGTGAGCCATTTGCTCTAGGGAATTTTATGCCCAGAAAACACTTTGTTGTTTCAAGTTCAAGGGTGAGAATGTCAGGCTAGGTGGATAGCCAGGAACAGCACAGGGGAGGGTCAGGAGCAGTGGTACCCAGTGGGGTCTCCATGCACCTCCAGACACGATGATGCCAGTCTCTGTCACCCTCCGCTTCCCTTTGTCTTTGTTCCTGTGTCGGCATTTCTTCATCTCATGAAAAGTGGGAAAGCTAGCTGGTTACTTACCTGCACACTCCAGGGGTGGCGTTTGTTCAGTACCGCGTACCCCCATCGCGCCTTCTCACAACATGGCGAGGCATCTTCGCTATTTCCTGAATGCTATTCCTCCCCCTGGAGGGAAGAGTCTGAGGGCAGGGACTCTACCCTCTTTCCATGCCCTCTGCAGCCTGTGACCGCTGCTCTTGGGTGATAGGCATCAAAGCCAAGATATGTGCAAGGTGTTCAGGCAGGGTGAACTCCACTGCCCTGGCGCTCATCATCATGGGTGATGCACCAGAGGACCATGGAGGGAGCGGGGGTGGAGCTAATGTGCCCTTTGCGTCCCTGTGCCCTCCCTCCTCAGCCTAAGGAAAAGAGTTAAGCGTGAGGAGTCTATGAGACAGCAAGGCAAGTGGCTCTTCTTTAGTCTTAATTGAAATTACCATCTTGTTTATATCTTATCTCGAAGGATGAATTTCTCTTTGTACGTACATTTCAGCTTATGTAATAATGCACACCTAGAGCCTATGCGTAGGAAAACAGGCAAGAGGTTGCTTTTGAGGGACTAGCTTTAGGCTTTCGCACATTAAAATGTTTTCATGACATTTGACAGGTGAACTCCACACATGTGTAGCCGCAGCAGATTCCTGTGTCTCTTTGCTTACTGAAGAGACACCACACGGGCTTGTGGATGACACTTGGAGATATGAGCTAGACAGGGGAATATCTGAAGATTCCCAGGTTATACGGGAACTTGCCTGGAGTTCTATATTATAATGTCACATGTAAAGACAGCAAAGGCCTATGCCAGGATTCTTGACTTGTGTCTAAGAAACTGTTTCATTCCTTGAAGAAACTTGATTTTGCTCAGGTTAGAGCGCTGACCCCACAGGCCGGCATCCAGTGCCCAGTCTTAGGGAAACAAGTAATGGTTTGAGGGGGGTGGCTTGGCTGCTCAGACTGGCATTGCCTCTGCTTTGTATAAAAGGGGGTTCTAGCTAGCAAAGATTAAGATTGCTAAGATTAATGACTCTGTGGACCTAACCAGTTGACTGTGGATTAGATTTTGGGGTATGTTAGTTCATTTTATCTTTGTCCTGCAAGCCGCCCAGTTGTCGCTGTGCTGAGAGGTCTGGGTAGCCACGGCTGAGGATATCCGTGCTATTGGCATTCTCCTGCTAAGACTCCTGTTAGAGTTTAAGAGGGGTCCTTGTGGGAACTGGAGCGTCTGGGGGAAAGCTCAAGTGGATCCTCAGGCGGATGTGGTGCTTAGCTGCATTCCCCAGGGTCCATGTGCCTGTTCACGGCGGCCGCTCACCTCCACAGGTCGTGGGAAATGGCAGATGGGATTGCTGGGGCCACCTTTTTTTGAAGCACTGTTGTGGCTGACACTGTCCCTTGCTCCTTCGGTTGTGTTTCATGATGATGTGAGATTTTCAGTGTTTACCCACAGAAGAAGGAAATCGAGCCTTCTCCAGAAATAAAGGGCAGCATCCCTACGTGTCCTGCACTCCCTGCTGCCGTGGCGTTTACAGTGCGCTCTCTGAAATAATACAGCAAAGCTTGACGGGGTCAAATAGCGAGCGTCTCGGTTTAAAGATGCTGCCCTCCTCCCAGCCCGCCGTAAAGGCGGAGGAGTAGTTACAACCCAAGGCTGGGCTTTCTGTCGCTCCCACTGGATGCCTTCTGAATGAAGAATTAGCTCCTTACAAGAAATATTATAAAATAGAGGTTGTGAAATAAATGTTGTAAAAACCCAACTTAGCCAAAAGAGATGGCAGGCTGGTGTAAATGAGTGACTGTTTCCTAAAACTCTTGACTTAACTTCCTCTCAGTCATGAGATGCCTCAAACTGGCCTGTGAGAAAATTTTAATTCAGTGTTCTAGATAAGAAGGAATATGCAGGCTTCATAATACCACTTGGCAGTGCCCACCTCCTGGAGCTGGGTGTATATAGTCTCTGATCCTTTCTGAGTTGGCCCTGAAGAGTAGTACTGCTAGATTATGGCTTCCTGCCTGGGACGTTCCATTTTCTATCTTCTATCAGGCTTGAAGAAACTCTTGCATGAAGTATAAATTATACCTTAATAAAACTGATAGTCTTTTCCCCCCAAGAGACCCTGATTAATGGGCTCTGTCACTATTAAGTGAAGTGGTTTTTAAAAATAGCTGTTTGACTAGAGTGTTTTGGTTCGGAGTGTGTGTCGCTGGGTTGTTATTTTTACACACAGCAGTGATAGGAAAATGCAGGGCTCTCCTATCATAACTCATGGAGTATTTAGCTTGGCTCCCCATCCTTCTGCCTGATGCTGATTTCCTGCCTCTTGCCTTCATCTTTTCCTGATGCTCAAGTACCAAGATTCGGGCATTTTCCCAGAGTAATTGTTGATTAAGTGCTGAACATTCTGCTGTGATTATGAGATTACTGTATTCAGCTTTTAATCTTGTGAGTGTCAAATATTTTACTTTAATGCCATCTTCATTATTATTATTATCAGCCACAGCTCTTTCTATTTGAGGAATGCAATCAGGCAAAATAAAGGTATTGCTGCAATTCTGGCCTCCCCCCCACCTCGCCCCCACTTCTCCCATAATTCCTTAAATGGAAAGTGCCCTCTACAGGTTGTTTCCAAATGCTTGATAAACTAGGAAGAAAAGAAAAGAAAAAAAACCAAAGGTTCTCTTGGTAACCAGTAGATGAAGAAACAGAGCGGTTTGCTGAATGAAGGTGCTATCCCAGTGCTCTGCATGCAGCCAGAAGTCTGCCCGGCTGGGGAGAGTGGGGCTCATGGCGGCAGCTGGGCACTCTGGGCGTCCTTCTAGTTTTCTGCAGTGTCATATACAGAAAGGGTACTCCATGGTCAGCCTTTATCTACTGCTGAAGGGCACTATGGGGAAATATTGTCCAGGGACATTCCCATAGGGGAGTGAAGAGACTTTCCAGGAGAGCCAGGCTCATGGTGAATAGCTGATGGACTGAATATTTATGTTCTTGTTTGGGAGAGGTGACAGCTTCCTACCTTCAATGATAGCCGACTGTCAGTTGTTCAGTTGGATGAAAGGAGTCATGGATGTCTTGAGTTACGGCCTCCAGGTACAGCAAACTCTCTGGTTTTCTCCAGACCCAGGGGCACAGATGTCTCCACTTTGTGTATAAACAAATAAATATGCAATCATGTGACTTCACAGAGCCAGAGGACAAAATCTGGGCCACTTGTCCTGTCAGAACCGAGGCCTGTCCGTGCCCTTCAGCCTGCCGTGGTAGATCTTGACCACTTGCCCCACAGCTGACCATGGCTACCTCAGTATTGATGGTAGTAGGCAGTTAATAGGATGAGCTGTTCAGCCTCAGCCTGTGGTGAGGCAGATGTTGAGTTCAGCCCTCAGATCAAGTAGTATTTGAACTCAAAGCTTTGCTCTGTAGACACACACACACACACAACCCATCTGAATGTTTGTACTGGAGCAGACTGTCCACCCATTTGGTGTTTCTAGAGCACAATGTCATCTCAAACATTTGTGCTCTAGAAGCATGCATTTGAGTTTGAAAGAAAAAAAAAAAAAAACAGAGTTTTAAAAACCCTCAGTGTTTTAAGTGAGTTAATAATTTTGTGTTGGGCTATATTCATAGCTCTTTTGAGCTGAGGTTGGTGGTGACCCATGGGCCACAGGTTTGTCCCCGAGCCATTGGCAATCAAGGAACGGTGCTGTTGTTTCCCTGTGGGGAATTCAGCCATCCTCCTCTTGTCACCCAGGGCACCAGTGTCCCCAATGGGGCTGCTGCTGCTGGGAAGTTGGATCTTATCAGAGTCGTGGTTAGTAAACCTAATCATGAGCCGTTCTTCTGAGTGTCACAGTGGTATAAACTGAGCCCCAGGCCAGCAGACCGGACTCCCAGGAGGCCGGCCAGTCCTTACCAGGTCTTCTGTGGAGCTCCAGGCAGTGGCGCTGATCCGCCCTACTCTGTGTTTCTTTTAATGTGCTAGAAAGAAAACATCACAAGATACAGACATAAACAGCAACACACCTGGGGAAGGGCGTGGACATTTACCCTGTGGGAATAAGTCACATGTGTTGTTCACACCTTTTTTTTATCTTGGAGATTACTTTCTGTCTTATTCTTTTAGTTGACTCCAGATTACTGTATTATCTGGATAGAGCATCTGTATTAAAGCAATTTTAGTGTGCAGTAAACATGCTCAGGCATCAGTTTCTGAATGGGTCTCCTCACCAGTCTAGTTTGTCTGAAAGTGGGGGGTGTGTGTGTATGCGTGCGCGTGCACATGTGTGTGCGTGTGCGTGTGCGTGTTCGTGTGTGTGTGTGTGTGTGTGTGTGTGTGTGTGTGTGTGTGTGTTTGTGTTTGTGTTTCCTTTGCTGATATTTTCTGTCAGGCCCTTTGCCTGATTGCTCACCTGTTAGCTAACTGCTCTTTTTCATGACAGGTTTTTTTTTTTTTTTAAAGGGAGAATGATCTAAGTGCATGCATGTGTGTCCTGCTTTCTCATCCAAGGAGACTGATATGACAGATGTTCTTGAAAAAGAACACCCAGTCCTAGGCCCCACACCAGCTGCTATAGCTGCCCATTTTTGCCTCCTCTTTTTGTAATCTGTGTGGAGGTGGGGCATACAGGCTCCCCTGAAAGCCAGATACTTGATCTTTTGATACTTAATTGAAACGCCTATGCTCTGTGGAGCGGGGATTTGGCCAACTTTTTGCTGATTGGGCAAAAGGGAAATCGGGGGCCTCATGGATGTGCCTTCGGGGTCATGTGACTTTCTCTAGACTTAGTTTCCTCATCTTAAATGGGATTGATAATGGTGTGCAGTCAAAGCTTATGTTTAAGATAGCCATCCCATAATAGGTTCTCAGTAAATAGAACTCCTTAAGGTCCTTGTTGCTGTCACCATTGCAATCAGCGTAAATCAGACAAAGGATGGCAGATGTAGTAGCTGTTGGGTCCCAGATGACCTACGTCCTGTGAAGCAAAAGTGGTACCTGTGTGGATTTCTGTGCCCTGAGACTCTCTCAGCTTTCTATCCCGCCTTATCTTGCCACTCTGCGACTAGACATAGTACAGAAATCCATCCAGTTCCTGGCTGAAGAAAATCTGAGAGACTTGAATTCTAAGAGGAAATCTCACCCTACTCCTGCCTACCCGAGGGACAGAATATAGGTCTTTCTCTGGATCCCTTGAACCCCAATTTTGAGTTTAACAGAGGAGCATGGATGAACTCAAGACTCTCAAAGAAGAGATGGAGCCCTCCTAATTGATTCTCACAAAGCGGCTGGTTATTCACAACTAGGAAAATTGCCTACTTGGAGATACTCATTCAGCTCTGTGGGTCCGTGAGTTCCATGGGAGACATTCTCTGCTCTTAGGGAGGTGTGTGCAGACAGAATCTCATCTAACTGGTTAACACCATCTCATTCATAGATCCCTGCCCCAACTCCACAGCTAATCATTCCGTCTCTTTCAGTGTGTAATTGTTCATTTTAAATTTTCGTGTTTGCTGTAGCTGGGTGTGTGTTAATTACAAGCAGACTGCAATTATGTTGTCTATGTTGTTGCTTGTGTGGTGGCAAGGGTGGTAAGCCAGTATACTTCCAGTAGCAAGAGTCTTGACTTAAAATCTCCAAAGCATTGTAGAAATCCATATGTCTTATCCACACTATTGATGAGGCAAGAGAAGGCATTGATATTGCTGTCATTTTCTGCAGAGAGAAATACTCAGAATTTGGGGTTATCCATTGAACTTACAACCAGATGATTGAGTATCTAATAAACATGAGATATTTATAATAGATCCCTGGGTGAAGCCATCATAAATAAAATATCTGGCAGTTCATGTAGCTGAAAGGACAATCCAGGTGACCGCCAATGCCACTGTCTTCTTTGTGACATGAGTTCGTGTTCCCTAGGGTACTAAACACTCATCCATTGCACACAGTATAATAATTAGAACTGGTGGGAAGAACCTAGAAATTGCTGGCAATTAAAGTTATTAGATCACAGTCCAGCCACCAATGATATTGGCAGCTGAGACACATTTGGAATGCATAATAATAACTCCAAGATTATCAGATTGATCCCAGATGTCTAGGATATGTGTACAAATTAAATTAGAGGCACATCAAACTAATCTAGGAAAGAAACAGGGATGGGATCAAAAGACATGTTCTTCAAGGCATAAGGCCTCAAGCGGAGAGTCCAGGATCCTAAGGCTGTCAGTGATCCTCAGAGATGACTCTTGGGGTTGGGCTCAGTTGATGTGATGCCGGGTTGCTCCTGCTGCATCTGTTTAAAAAATGCATATGTGTGCACATCCTTCCATTGGATTCTTTTATACTTCTATAAAAAAAAAATAAAGAAGAAGACTTTTTACACAGCCTTGATTACTGTAACTATGTGAATCTTGAAATTGGATAAACAGATCCAGAACTTTCAGGATTCATTCATCTAAATTAACTCCTAGCTCCTCTGCCTCCCCACATGCAGGATACATTTCAGGGTAGTCTCATCTGTGTCTAGAGAAATTCCTTGCTGGGGTTTCCACAGTAATTGCGTCACACCTCTACACCATTTTGAGGAGCAAACAACATTAGTCTCTGAATTCATGGGAATGGCTTCCTCTTCCTTTATCTATTGCTTGATTTGTTTTGTTAGATTTAATCCAGGTGCTTTATTTTCTGTGAACTGTGTCTATATTTTTATTTTTGGCCCCATTCATTCATTGTTGGTATATAGGAATACAGTTGATTTTACTTATGTATCCTGAAGCTAAGTGAGCTTTTTTGATGTAGGGCCTTTGTGGCTTCTTTGGCATGCTCTACATATTTTTCAGTGTGTGTGGGGGGATTTTTTTCTCTTCCTCTTGATCCTTTTATTGTAATTTTCTTGCCTTATTGCATTGGCTTGAACTTTGTGCACCAGTATCGAATAAGATTGGTAAGAGCAGCCATCCTTTTTAGGACAAAACATTCAGTCTTTCTCTGCTAAGTATGTTAAATATAGTTGTTTTTAATGCTCCTTTGTACATTCAGTAGGGTTCCTTCTGTTCTACTTAGATACCCTTTAAAAAAAAAAACAAACAAACAGTGATTACACGTTAAATGTTATCCACTGTTTTTGTCTGCATTATCTGATACTCTCAAATGGTCCTCTGTAACTTGGTGGAGCACCAGCATGACCGTGTGAAGTGATTACTGAATATCAAACTGGTCTTTCATCCTAGAATAAGCCTAACTTGCCCATGGCATGTGTTTCTAATTGTATAGTTCTAAATTCTGTGTTAGGATTTTCATGTCTATATTTTTTAAGGAGTATTTGTCTGGAAGGCTCCCTTTTTGTTCTGTTTTTTTTACCTTGTTTGCCTTCTGTCCAGTTGGGGCGGGGGCAGCACTTTCTCTGTCAGTTTTAAGAGTGAAAATGTGGGGCTTTGAGTTCTGGAAAGGTGGCTCAGTGGCCAAGAGCTACTCTTACAGAGGACTCAGGTTCAGTTCCCAGCACCCATATGGTTGCTCACAGCTTGTAACTCCAGTTCCAAGGAATCTGATGCCCTCTTCTGGCCTCTGCAGGTACTGTGTACACATGGTGCACAGGCATACTTAAGGATCTAGTGCTTCTTGGTCAACAGACAGAGTCATCAGCAAGTAGAGCTTCTTAAAGGCTTACAACTCAGACACTCCACTGACATACCAGATCAAAAAGCAGAGACTGCACACGTCCCCCAGGTTGCGGCATCAGAGTAATTGAAGGTCTGGCTTCTAACTGGCACATGCAAACTGGAGATGGAGAAGTGGGTGCTGTATTAACTTTTCCTGGGGAGGTGTGAACAAATGTCTATTTACCCCAGGTAAGGTACCAGTGACAGACCAAAGTTGTGGTTCTAGCAAAGTCTAGCTTGATAAGCCAGTGAGTTTATTGGGCTTGCTTACAGGGCATAGATGAGGGCTACCTATAGGTACAGGTGCTTGAGTGAGCTCCCAACAGCTCCATCACAAAGTTGCACCCCATCATCCACAAGGAGCGGCATGTGGAAGCTGTATCATGGGGGTTCCTCTCTCAGTTAACGTTGTATTGAATTTTCTAGCATGTCTTAAGATTGCATGTCCCTGAGGGTGATGAGTGGGGTCCTGGGTAAGTCCCAGGACCTTCCCTTCACTCCCTATGCTAGTGGTATCTGTAGCTCTATTGCCATAGACCTCGCAATCACTGTTGGTTCTCCTCAGTTAGTTGCCATAACAATCTTATGTCTGGAAGAGAAAAGCCATGCTGCAACAGTGGAAGTCTCTGTTGTTGTTTTTACTATAACCTTTCTGTGGCTTGTTGGTAGATGTTGGGTCTCTCTGAAGTCTCACTAACAATGGAGGCACTGGTCACTACTCTCGAAGGTTCCTTCCATCACCTGTATTCAGTCGTTCATGTGAACACAGAGAAGCATTCAATAAAGACAGTTTCCAGAATGGGCCACTAGCAAGTGATCCTAGTTCTTTCTCCCCTTGCCCAAGAGCCAGAGCATAGAGACCACTAAAGAATGCATTACAACAGAGTATGACCGAAAGACCAGCCGTGGGTCCTGCCCTCCTCTACTCAGCTACGTGACCTTGGGCGGAAGACCTGTTGTCCCACCAGAAAGGACAGCTGACCTGTGCATTCATCACACGGTGATACATAACCTCTAACTACAGCTCCTGAAGGAGAGGCTGTGTCAGCATCCTCGGAGGGCAGCACTCAGCCTCCAGTTGAGATGTGTTCATT
Organism: Apodemus sylvaticus; assembly: GCF_947179515.1. Taxonomy (NCBI): domain Eukaryota; kingdom Metazoa; phylum Chordata; class Mammalia; order Rodentia; family Muridae; genus Apodemus; species Apodemus sylvaticus. The sequence continues at coordinate 23,288,854 of NC_067477.1, forward strand.
TCCAGACATCTGGCGACCACTTCACATTACCATCCAGCAGAAACTTGTAGTCACAGTAGTTGATGGCTTCCAAGAGCCTCTGATGTCAAACTGTGGGCTTACATTTTGGTTCTTATTTTTCAAAGAAATATGGCACAGAGATAGAGGTCACTGGATTCAGTGAGAAAGGACGGAGCACAAGGTCCTAGCAGACCCTGGTTTCAAAAGCCCCTTGTGGTGAGTTTTCAACAGAACAGTACCTCTGTCTATTTTTATCTTCCTGCCAGTTGTCTTCAGCAAATGTTTATGAGCACCTGCAGGAGCCCATCCTCAGGGAGGGGGGCAGCGGGAAGAGAACACACAAAAGTGACCAAAGTAGATAAAATGACACTGAAGATCAGATCAGAGGCAGGTGACCTTGAGTCTGGCTGGGTGAATGGGGAACCATCAGAAGGGGTTGAAATTGGAGTAGAAACTGAGCGTGTGAGTGGGCTTTCAATAGCAGAGGTTGGGCTACCCAGAGCTAGAAGACAGCCGGTCACAGTCAGAGGACATGCGACCCTCGCTGAGGAGGGGTGGGCACCATCTCTCATATGTGCCCAACCCATGAAAATTAAACATCTTCCTCCTCGAACCACAGTGTTCCTCTCTTCGAGGTTTTCCTTCCCCATGGTGAGTTCAGGCCACCTTTGTACATCGGTGCATATCTATTCTGTCTTCAAGACCTGGATTCCTAGTATTACAGGTTGACCTGTGTCCATTTAAAAAGTACGTGGAAGTCCCAGTCCTCCCACAGAACCCAGAAAGGGACTTTATTTGGGAATACCGTATTTTGCACAGAAAGTCAAGATGTGTTTGTTTAGGCCTCAGTCCAAAAGGATTGATGTTCCTTGTAAGATTGGCAAGGTTGAACAAGACACAGTGGCCATCGATGCAGAGAAGGCAGTAAGGTAGCTCTAAGCTGAGGAATGCTGATGGGTGAGGTAAGCAAGGGTTCTCTCCACAGGTCACAGATAGAGCACTGCCCTGCCAACACCCTCGTTCTAGACCCCCAGCCTCCTCTACAACTGCCGGGAAATAAGGCTGTGGTGTCTGAGTTGTAGTTTGTAGTACTGTCTTAGAGCACCTCTGGGGTGCACCTGTGGGATGTGGGTGCTTAGGGAGATGATTATTAGGGAAGGCTGGATATACTACTAATGTTACATGGCTGTTAGCTGATCTTTGTGGGTAGTTTGGTCATTAGCGGCCCATTTTGGTTTTCTGAGCAGAATGAACAAGTCCAATTGTGGGGTTTTTTTTTATTGTTGTTTTCTGATGTCTCCAGAAATTCCCCTAGTGCAGCCAATGATGGCATGATTCCTGTTGTAAAATGAGGAGCTATCCTGGGGTCCAGGGGTCTAGGCCAAGCGACTTTAGTTCATCTGTTCTGCCCATTGTCATGACAAATGATGAATTGTTTTATTTAAGCATGTGTAACTAGTCCGTGGTTGCTGCCTGAGGCATGTGAACCTGACCTCAAACCTGTTTTCTTTTTGAAATGATTTTAATAGAGCTGGGGCAAAGCGTTAACAATATGTATGTTATAATAGTGTGTGTGTGTGGGGGGGTGTATTTACATGAGTGTCTTAGTCAGGGTTTCTATTCCTACACAAATATCATGACCAAGAAGCAAGTTGGGGAGGACAGGGTTTATTCATCTTACACTTCTGCATTGCTGTTCATCACAAAAGGAAGTCAAGACTGGAACTCAAGCAGGTCAGGAAGCAGGAGCTGATGCAGAGGCCATGGCTTGCTTCCCCTGGCTTGCTTAGCCTGCTCTCTTATAGAACCCAAGAATCCCAGCCCAGGGATGGCACCACCCACAAGGGGCCCTCCCCCTTGATCAATTGAGAAATGCCTCACAGTTGGATCTCATGGAGGCACTTCCCCAACTGAACTTCCTTTCTCTGTGATAACTCCAGCCCGTGTCAAGTTGACACACAAACCAGCCAGAACAATGAGCATGTGTGTACCACAGCGTGGGTGTGGAGGTCAGAGGGCAGTCTATAGAAGCTGGTTCTCTCCTTCCTCCATGTGGGTCCCAAGAGCAAATTCAGGTCCATAAGCTTGGCAGTTTACCCACTGAGCCGTCCTGCCTGCCCTTGATCTCAAGTACAGCATCTTATATCCAGACAGAATTTCTAGGGACTCTTAAGCTCTGTGGTCCCGACTTCCAAAAGTTATTGTCAAGGCACAGAATTTTAGCTTAAAGTAGCAAAGAATCCTGGATGGGATGGATGGGATAGGCTTATAGACTTATAAAAGAAAAATGAAGTGGAAAGGGGCCACAGTGGTCTACTGGAAAGGATTTGCAAGCACAATTAGGTTTGTGTGACCAACGGGGCTATGGGTGTTTAGATCACCATGCATCATTAGGAAACCATTGTAGCTGGTGGTACCTTCCTGCTTCTGGCTCCTAGTGTTGACACCTGGATACTATAAATTATAACATTGATAACACCGGCAGCCATCATGTGGTCTCAGATATCACCGGCACATCACTTTGGCCCTGGTCTAGTTTTCCAGCCTTCTGTTAGGGGAAGTAGAGCAGCTAATGTGTTTGAATTGGATTTTGGTTTTTCCAACCATCTTGACATCATGAATACGAGCCCATTATGGCAGCAGACAGGCGTCTGTGGCTTCTCGGTTGCTATAAATCAATATCTCCCCTAAGAGGTTCCACAGAGTGTCATCTACAAGGTGCTTCGTCTGCATGAGCACCCTTTGTGTTGGGTGCCCTCAAATGCACTTCCCATCAGCACAACATAAAAGGAGACACAAGGAGGGGTTATTTTGCTTGGCAGCACACACTGAAAGCAAAAGAGAAGAGGTTATTTTTTTTTGTTGTTACTATTATTGTTTCAGGGGTCCCTCCGGCAGAGAAGTGCAGTGTCTTTCAAATGCCTCTTAGTACAAATGCTCCCCATCATCCATCATCAGTGTCCTGCCATTTTGAAATGGCAGAGGTGGCTTTAGCTCACGATGCGGTTATCATTGCCATGCTGGGTCCCAGAGACCAGGTCCTTAGAGAAATTGACATGGTGGTTTTCTCCTTGAGTGTGGGTATTGTGATTGCTGCCACACCACGCTGTCACTTTAACGGACTGTCACCCTGAAATGGGGCTGTCCCATCCAGCACTGTGGAAAAACAAGGTCAGACATGCAGGAGAATCACATGAGCTGCAACGAAGCACTAGGATTAGTTAAGCCAATAGTGAAAAAATGCTTGGCACGACTCTGACAGCTTATGTTACTTCTGCAGAAATGTGTTCTTTAGTCCCCCTTGGTACACATACAGTTAAGGCCACACCAGGAACTCTGTTATGTAATCCTCCCTGGTTATATAATTAAGGGTCCTGTTTTTTCTTGTCCTGGTTTACATCGGTTAAAATGGGGTAAAAGGTACAATCATTTGTAGTCACGCATACTAGCCAAGGTAGTAATTTTATTGATTGAAATCCTCGGGGTCTACTAATTGTAAGTAATACTGCATGGAGCATAAACTGTGGATAGTTTGTGGCTGTAGAATGTATTGGAACTTCAGATACATGTACCATCCGATAGAGCAGTTAAAAAAAAAACAAACCATCCTTCAGATTTCGACCCTCTTTCTTCATGCCTGTACTGCTAGCTAGCTAGAAATCCTCAGTCATAGATAAAGAAATGTGTGATCAAGCAGAAAGTTTTATGGTTGCCATGAGGTTACTCCTAAAACTTTAACCAGTCTTGGCCCAGGCAGAGTTAGGAAACATTAGCTTCTCAGGGCAGATGGTGTGTCCAGGGCTCAGCTCCATCCGTGCTGGGTGACAACACAGCCCCCGATGCTGCCTGCACCCACTCCTGTCTGGGGCCCTTGCTGCTGTACAAATGTCACCTTAGCAGCCACAGCATGCTGCTCTGCCCAGCCCCCAGCCAGTAGATTAGAACTGACCTAGAAACCGTTTACCCCTCCGTCCTGTTGTCCCGGTCAGGGAGGGGTGGAAGTATAGGTATGTGCGCCTGGACTCCAGTGGCATTCGGGAAAGGCAGGTCCTAGCCAGGGTGCCGGAGCAGCGGTAAAACTGCATGTCCTCTCACTGTCTCCAGATTAAAGGGTCCATGACTGGCTCTTGCAGGACTCTTGAGTCCCAGGCTGGTACCTTTTCAAGAACCAGGTGCTCATGTCTTGCTATAACTAAACTCCGAGTTGGTGTTTGCCTCTCCGTGTTTCCCTTTGTACCACCAGTCAGATCAAATCAAACCTCCACTGTGCCCTGGCCCAAAGTTCTTGGCTCGTTAATTCCTGCTAATCCCTTCTATCCTCAGTTGTGACTCCTGGAATTCCCAGTGTGGCACACCATTCAAATCACAGAAAACAAACAAACAAATTCCACTCTTTTGGCAGAGCTGTAATAATTGGAACAAATAAAGATATAGCCCACCTCTCCAGTGGGACTTCATCTCAGTAAACCTGCCATAAACCGAAAGAGCCAATATTTGAGTGTCCCTACCATCCTAGCCTAGCCACTCTGCTTGTTGGAGGACCAGGTTCTCTCCCTGCCTTGTATGCTGAAAGCAGATTGAACCACAGGAGGAGAGTCTCTGAATACAATATCACGCTCTCATCATCCTAAGATGGAGTGCATCAAACCGTTGCAAGTCAGGGACTATCTGTACTGTATGAAGCAATTCCAACGCTGGATGAAGTCCTAGGAAATTTTAATTCCTTTCTTTATACTTTTCTATTTCCTTAAGTGTTGTACCAAGGCCATGAGGTGCTTTCCTGTGCATTTGCAGTATGCAGGCATATATATGGGTGCATTCACATATATGTGTGTGAAAATGAAGCCAGAGGTTGGTGATGTTGGGGGCTCACTTTAATCTCTTCATTGTATTTACTGAGGCAAGGTCTCATGCTAGGTAGCAGTAGTATAGGCAGGCTACTGTGGGGTGCTGGAAATCCGAGTTCACACCCTCATGGCGAGTTCTTTATCCAGTAAACCATCTTCCCCTCCCCCTCCCTGTTTTAATTAGAAAGAAAATTATTTAAGAAAGCATTTGGGACAAAGAAGCAAGAACCGACTCATCTCTTTTGTTCAGCAGAACAAGAACACAAACCGCTCAGGGTAAATCAGTCCCAGAAAAATTACTCAGACCTGCTCCTTCTCAGCAAGCAGTAAGTGGCTTTTCCCAGGTGTGCTGTGGGACACTGTCCTTTTTTGTTTGTTTGTTTTTGTTTTTTGACACTGTCCTTATCATCAGCAATCTCAAGCCCTGGGATTATACTGGGCTGCTGGGTCTGTGCCGCTCCAGTGGATACCTGGGGACTTAGTACAGGCTTGGGTTACTCACATGAGAAGTGCATGTTCTTTATAAATGGAAACTCTTCAGGAAAGATTAGAACTTTCCCGTACATTGAAAACAACACAGAAATCTAAGTTCAGCTGTTACCAGTTAGGCCAGGCAGGGATGATGGCTGACCTACCTCCAAAGTCAAGCTCGTCTCATCTGTTCACTGAACAAATGACAATTGGTTCTAACTTGTGCCTGGCAGCCTGGTATTTGGGATTCTTTGGTAATGACAGCAGAGAAGTCTCTGTCCTGGAACCTATGTGGGAGACGAGTCCTCAGGACTGAGGAGATGGCTCTGTTGGTAAAAGGCCTGTTGTTTAAGCAGGAATGCTGAAGTTGGGATCTCCAGCACCCGTGTAAAAGCCAGCCATAGAGCTCTACGTCTGTGAGGATGGATAGGATGGGGAGGCAGCGGCAGTCCGATCCCAGGGCCTCACTGGCTAGCCAAACTAGCCACACAAATCAAACCTCTAAATGCTTGTGGAAATATCAGCCGTGTAGCTGATGCTGAGGAGATGCTCCCTGCGCCAGGTGTGTCTCTACGCCCTTTGTGTTTTATTGAGTCCTGTATACTTCAGGGTGCAGATGGTATTATCAGCCACGCTGAGGGCAAGCAGCCACAGTAGTGAGGAGGTAAGCCACCCAAAGTCACAGAGCTAGCAAGTGCTGGAGCTGGCCTTCTGGCTCCGCCAGCCTGGCCTGCCTGGTTGTGGGTGACTGGTAGAAGGTTGGAGAGATACCGAGGTTAGGAAAGGAAAGAGCAGGGGAAGGGGACCAGCCACTGGGAGGACTATGGGGATTCTGTACCTGCATCCAGAGAAGTAAAAGGAGCACGGACCCTCCTATTAGAGATTTCAGTCTGCCTGGATACACAGCCAGAAGACGGTGGGCCACACCTTGATCCTTGGCTTCATAGACAGAGGTTCCACAGGAAAAGCATTTGTTTCTGCGATACTTTGGTTTGGACGGGTTTTTTGTTTTTTTTGGTAGTGGCCTTGTGGTTTTCCGTTTCTGATGCTCTTATCTGTCACACCATGGTGTCTGTGTTCACAGCCTGCTAGAGCCTGGAGCGTTCATCACTTTGTAACTGTAGGTCACACAGCCTGAGCAGGTGTCCATGTACAGCAGCTGGGATTGGTCACTTGTAGATGACACCTTCCTGTTGCGTTGATGTGTGGGCTACAGCTTTGTTTGGTTCTCTTGGATTCGCCCATCTTCCTTTGCTCTCTGGTGGCCTCTGGGTGTCTCAGGACGTACTCTTGCTTCCCACTGTCACACTGCCCTCACACATTCACAGTCTTTACCTTGTCCCCTATATATTGGTCAGAGAAAACATGTCTAGGAAGAAAAAGCCCCTGGAAAGGGAAACATCATTGGCTGTTTATTTCCTGATCTTTGGGGGTGGAAAGATTGCTGCCTTTTTATCTTACCCAAACAGCAGTAGTATATTTATCCTCACAGCCTATCTGGGTTGTGTCACCAGGGTGTCACTACAGTTGGTAGTTAGACTAGGACAAATCCCCATTGTGTGGTTTTTTTTCTCCATGTGTGATCCCTCCACCTTCCAATTTCCTTCAGGCCCCAGGAGAGTAACTTGTACTAGTCTGCTGAGACATAGAGCCTTTCCCAGGAGTAAAGGCCAAGCCCTGTGCTGGCTTCTGTTCTAGAAGCCAGTCCTACCCATACTAGAGGGCACGAAGATGACAGGGTCGTGACATTGTCACCCCTAAAAGCTCAGAAGGGCCACTGCTGTGGGAACCTTTGAAAACCACATGATGATATCCTACACCCATTTTGTCATTTGCTACCATGAGACAGCACTGCCACATCATCTTGAGACATTGAAAACTGTGGTTTGGGCAGTTAGCTGGATCCCAAAGCAGTTTCACACTCTTCAGTGTTGGGTGCTAAGGGGCACCAACCAAGGTCACCCTTGTTTTACTTGGAGTCTAATTCTGGACTTACAAAAAGAACTTGGAAACTGAGTTCCAGTTGTTCTGTGGTAGAATTTAATAGACCATTCCCAAGTTGGGTTTGCCTCCAGCTCTTCTTTCTTACTGTGTTGGGTTACTAGGATGGCAGAGTGCCACAGACCAAGTAGGTTAACAGTGCAGAATTATTTTTGCATGGTTCTGGGGACTTAGAAGGCTGGCATTAAGGCTGCATCCCAAAGGTGCCAGGGAAGGATCTACACGAGCCCTGTTTTAGCTTGTGGACTTGTGGTGGAGAACTGTCTTCACCCGGGCGTTTTCCTGACTCAGTCTTTGTCCTCATTGCCCTGTTTTAGGAGAAGGCTGGATTGGTAGCACCTGTAATGCTGGTCACACTGGATTGGTAGCATCTATAATGACCCTGTTCCCAAATACACACACATTTTTAGGTGCTGCTTGGGACATAGACATATGGTGGGGCCAGGGGAGGGAACACTTGAACCCGCAACAAATAATGGAAAGCAGTTCACTTTTCCTGAGTCACACTCCTCCCTTGCTGTCCGTGCACTGGCGGCTAGGAACAACTGGGTTCCGCCTCCAGCCTGCAACCTGCCAATTTACCATATCCTCACCAAAATGGCATCCTTGTCTTTGTACTTCATTTTGGAAATCAAACTTCTCTCATTCTATATCAAAAATTGGTCAGTCAGTCAGTCCTAAACTCTCGCTTCTGGCATAGACTACTTGTCCAGATGCCAGTTGTGTGCCAACCTCACAGAAAACCGGGGTGACAGACAGAATTTGCAAAGTAAATTTTTTGGACTGTGTTTTCATGACCTTACTGTGTAATTCTAACACATAAGATAATGGGATTGCAGAAACATGGATACCCATAGAACAGAGAGAGGGCAGAAGAAAGACTCAAGGCAAGCTCTGATCTGGATGCAGGTCTACTGACACTCCATCGACTCTGACTCCCTCTGGCAATTCTGGCCATGTCAGTAGTCACCTGCCTTCCAGGATAATCGCTTCCCTACCAGTTTGGAAGAGATATGTATTTTTTGGTGACTAGTATAAGAGCTGATACATAGGTATATGAGTAAATTTTTACTGAAGACCGAATACCTTCAATTAAAAAAAAAAAGTGCTGTATGGGCAGAAAACCATTTGGGGAGGAAAACAACATTCTGATATTTACTTGTTAAAATTAATTTCTATCGAAGTTAAAAATCTAAAGACTTGCCTTTTTTTCCTAAGGCTCTTAAGAGCTGTTCACAGATCCTATTATTTTATTTATAAACCTAACAGTCTCTAACAGTCACTTTTAAAGAGGCCTTTTTACAAATGTTTGGTCTAATTTGCAAACTTAGCTAATTAAACTCCTTTAAACATTTTAAGCGGCATTTGTAAAGGAAATCGAACTTATTAAATTTATAAGTACTCAATTGCCTGACTCAACAAACAAGTCTCCCGGAGCACTCGAGCAATTCTTATAAATCTAATTAAGCTCATAAGTATATGCTACACCTTAGGGTCTTCTATGCTTTCTTGGGCTGTAAGTGACCTCGATGAAATTATGACTTAAAGTTCAAGACGAAGTGTATTCTGTAGCCCACAGACTCAACTAATATTTCAAGGCTAGTCTGTTCTGCAGCTGACACTAACTAAAGACTTGGTTTTCTTAAAGAAGTTTCTGCTCTGTTTCTACATTGTCCCCCACCCCCACCCCCAAATAAAAATCTCCCTCCCATGAAAATGTCCTTCCCTCTGCTCTCCAGGGCTTTTTATGTATAAAGGGTCATTGGGAACTTTCATCCAGCCTACCCTTAATGTAAGTCCCAAGCAGCCTGGAAGAGACATGCATGGTAGGTGTCTATGAGCTAAGAGCAACTCTCAGCACCCAGAGGGGACCAGGCAGGTAGCTCAGGCCCCGTGAGTGCTACATTCCCCATACACTCAGCAGTTCAAGAAGATGAGCAAGGAGTGGGGATGCTGCTCAGTTGGGAGAGTGCTTGTCTTGTGCCACGTAAACTGAAGATGGTGGCGCATGCCTGTGATCCCAGCACTCCAGAAATGGAGGCAGGAACATCAGATGTTGGAGATTATCCTTTACTACATTGTGAATTTGGAGTCAGCCTGGGCTACATCAGGCCATGTCCGCCAGCCCTTTGTCTTCACAGGCGCCTCCGCAGTGGGTAGGGCAAAAGCAAAGCAGTAAGAGTCTGACCCAGGACTAAAGTGAAGCATCTGCAACCTACACCCCTGTATCCGGACATCAGTACCACCTCCTGCCTTCCCAGGTCCTCTCTGTTCGCTCCTGCGTTCCCTCTCTGTGCAGGAGATCCCATAGGACTCTTAGAGGGTGAATTCTCAGTGGGAGCCCTGATCAGAGTCATTAGATCACTCAAAATTACTTATATTTATAATTACAATATTTATAATTAAATATTAGAATTATAAGGAAAAAATGGCTTTCTGATTCAAAACAAACAAACAAAAAATAACAATAAAAAAGGAAAACTAGCCAAGCACACACATTTAATCTCAGCACTCTGGAGGCAGAGGCAGGTGGATCTGTGAGTTTGAGGACCTTCTAGTCTACTAGGGCTACACAGAGAAACCCTGTCTCAAACAAAACAAAAGAAAAGCAAAACAACCAACATCAAAGAAACAAAACTAAAGCCCTAGGGTTTTTGTCTTTCAGAAACTCTGTAGCTAGCACAGTTTAAATACTTTCTGCAGAACTTTTACCATCAAATAACAGGTTACAAAAAGAAACAGTTGTATCTTCTTTTAAAAAAAATTAAAATAAAAATGAAAGGCAGAGAGAAAGAAAGGAAAGGAAAGCTTAGAATATTAGCTTCTGACACTTAAGGGGACATATGCTGCAGTCAACTATGTCTTCTCAATGTGGGGAAGATGCTTGCTCCTGGGGGGAGACTCCGCAACCCCCAGCCCCCCAGCCCCCCCCCCCAGCAGGTCAAGCCACCTTCTGGACAGCAGCTGTCTGTCAGCCTAAACTCGGGCAAGTGTCTCTTCTCCTAATTGCTGGGATGAACCCCCTTCTGTGGTCATTATATCAGGCTCAACTAGAGGTGAGTTTTAGGTGGCCCACATACTTAGATTTAAGGAAACCTTACTGGAGACTCCATCTATTCTCAGTCCATATCCATCCCCTCTGGCTGCCACTTGACTGGAATCCAAAGACCTTGAAATTCCATGAATATCCTATCTGATTTTTTTTTTTTAAATATTTCCTGACTCTGGGACCAGGCAGGGTTAGCAGGTGTTAAAGTGAGCTGAAAACACCTAGTTCTAGTTGACTCTGTCAGGAGCTATCAAGTACCCAAAGAGGAAGGCTCAGGGCAACTCCCAAGTGGCTTCAGCAGTACTGAGCATCAAGTGGCCAGTACCTGGGCATGGGTTTCCATAGTGATGGCTAAGTCCATTTTTTAGATATTTCAAATGAGGCAGGTAGACATTTCAAGAGGCAGTGTTTATGTATTCTCCTAAAGAGAATGCTTTCCGCTCTCCTGGTGTCACCTGAGTGTGCCTGCTATACAAAGCAAACATTTGCAGAAGCCTGACAAAGGTCTTTGATCCAACGAGGAAGTTGGTAAAAGCAAGCTCTTTGTAATGGCCTTAAAGAAAAACCAGAATAATACAGTTTGGTTATCTATTATTTGTTGTAAAATGTTAAGGGATTTGCAGGGCTCTCTGGCTCTCGCTACCTATATCACAAATCTGACTGTAACCAAAGGTTATATATAATGCGGCATGGTGAATAATGCATGCGGACTGATAACAGGCTTTAAAAGGGAGAGAGGGAAGGTGGCTTTTAAGTACAGTGTGGCATTTCCCTTTCTGCCATGGTGATACATGATATAGTGGCGTGCAAAATGTTATTGGTTGTCATAGCAATAGAACACCATCGGCGAGGAAGGAAGAAATGCTCTGTAAGCCGCTCGGCTGACATAGAACTCTAGTTATAACAGAATGATCATTGTTACCACTGTATTTACCGTCAGATAATAAAATGCATGCTACACCCCACCCCCTTCTCCGGGTCAGTTCTGAATAGCCTCGAAGCCTCCCCGGCACCCACATTATACACCTAGTCTCTGTCTTGGTTATAGGTTTGGGGGCTGATAGCTTTTGCTGTTTGCTATTGTGAAAATAGGTTGTGTGTTTAATGCATCCTCAAACTCTTGTCAAGCTGCCAGCCCAAGCCCATAGCTGGAAAGCTTGAGCATGTCCTCTGTGGAGCCCTGTAATTATGTGTCTGATTCTCTTCCCTGTCATGGCTACCCCGTTGGGCATTTTTCCACTCCTGTGTTCCTTCAGCTTAGACCTGAGTGAAGAGTCTTCTTCCTGCAGAACCACCTAACCTGGACTCGTCTTCCTTCCGGGGCTTTTGAGTGACTGTCAGAGACTTTGCCTAGGGCTGGATCTCCAGTGTATCTGTCCTGCCGTTCCAAGTGTGTGCTTGGAAATCCATCAAAAGCAGCCACTGCTGTCGGATTCCTGCGCAGGTCAGCTGTAGAGGCCCCATTCTTTGTCAGCAATGGGCATATCCTTTCTCAACAATTAGCCTGTGAATACACATCCCTGACGGCTGTGGGGGTGGGGGAGCAGTGTGTCTGCATGTGTATGTTTGTGTGTGTGTATGCTCGTGAGTGCGCACGCATGTATGTATGTGTGCGCCTGTGTGTGTATCTCTGTGCATGTGTCTTTGTGTACACACATGTGCATGTAGGCACATTTGGTGCCAGCACTGTGATCTGACCATGTCTTGCTTATTGTGAATGCCAGGGAGTCTCTTGCCTCACTCAGTCCTCACAGTCACCATTTTATAGATAGGAGGGCTGAGGCACAGAAAAATTGACTAGCTATGGTCACATCATTGGTAAGTGCCTGAGCTGGGATTTGAGCCCATCTCGCCTGACTCCAGAGCATAATTTCCCTACTACTACTTTGTGTAATCTAGACTGGAATCAAGGAAGGCCCCAAAGGAATCCAGAGCCCCTGGTCAGACTGGGAGACCTGCTGCTTGCTGGCAGTGCAAAAGGGAGAGAAAACCTGGAGGCGGGGACTTAGAAATTACGCATTGCTTCCAGAAAGCAAGACAGGGCCGACTAGAGTGAAGCCACGCTCTGCGTGACTGCAGGATGTTGTTGAAATAAAGGCAAACAAGCCAAACAGCTGTTGGCGCCCATGGATAGCACCGACCCATCTCACCCCGCACTCCAGCTAGCTCAGGGCTGCCACAGGTCACCATGTCACAAGGGTCAGACGGAGCATCCAGCCACCGTGAGCTCATTGTCCTTGCACCCTTCTCAGGGCCAGCAAGTTGGTGAATGGCCTAATGGGCCCAGCATCCCCACCAGTGAAGGAGTTGCTGTTACCCCCATTTTCTGGATATGGAAACTGAGTCACTAAGCTATACCTGGCAAGAGTAGCCAGCACCCCCTTCGACGTTGACGTTGACGGGAGCTCACTGAGTGTGGCACATCTGTGTCCCCGCGGTGGGGCTAATGTGCGTATGAACTTGTGCACACAACTGAGCTAGAAGCATTGGGCATCCAATGATGCCTGCCTAAGTAGCCCAGAAGGGTAGGAATTTCTTAGGGGAACACGGGACTTTCTAGAGAGGATTAGTAATGCCTCCCTGTGTTAGCTGAGTGAGCTTGCCTTATAGAGATCTTGAGAACTTAAGGTGGAACTGGGCGTGGAGTCTGAGTGTGGACACAAAGGCTCTCTGCACTGGCCTCGAGGGTATAAATTCCAGAGTGAGGGTAGAGGCACAGTGGATGAATATCAGTCCAGCCCTCATCTTACAGACCAGGAAAAGGAGGCCCAGGGCATCTCTCTAAGGCCCTTCTGTGGAAGAGCCACCCATGTGTGTAAAAATCAGACACACGCAGGGGCATCCACCCATAGCATTCTTTGTGAAGGGAAAAAGAAAACAACCTAGTCCGGGCCCAGGAGGACACTGGAACGAGTTGATGTTTTCATCTGGTGCAGAAATGAGAAGGAATGAACTACATACCTCCGTTCCCAGATGATTGGATGCCAAGACTCATGGTTCAGTGAGGGGGGAAAACCCAAGTCACAGAAGAGAAGTATGTGCCCATTTATGGAGAACACTCACACTCAGTTGCATTTCAGTCTTTATATGTTTATGTGCAAGTGTAGATGAGGGGGATACACAAACACACACGTGCACAGCCATGTGGAAGGCAGAGATCAGTTATTCCGGACAGGGTCTCTCATTAGGACCTGGGATTCATCTATTGCATCGGACCGACTGAGCAGTGAACCACTGGGATCCTGCTTTCTCTGCCTCCTCAGTCCCGAGAGAAAGTGCATGCCACGTCCCCAGCTTTTTACATGGGCGGGGCTGGGAATCGAACTCATCCTATTTGCAAGGCCAGATTTTACTGAATGGAACCACCTCTCTTGACAGTCAAGGTGCCTCAGTCACTTTCCAGTCGAGGGCATAGGATTAGATAACCTGTTTTGTGATGGCTTAGTTTTCAAAATAAGTGACTGTTGCATTCATGGGTTTAAAATTACGTGTAACGATAAAAGGTACTTGCATTGGCTGGTGTAGTTGTATACACTGAGTTGGTTGAAGGAGGCCCAAGGAATCAGAGCTGGTCTCCAAATTCACAGGGCCAGCCAGGTACCCAGGTACCGCACAAGGCAGGTGCCAGTGTGGATGCAGAGCACTGTGCCAGCCCCACGTTGCCAGGGAAGCCAGGGAAATAGCAGCATTGGTGAACAAAGCAGGGTTTTGCTAACTGAGTGGGTTTGGTGTCAGGAGGGAAAAAAAAAAAAAAAAGAGTCCAATTTCTGATGGCATCAGTATTCCACAGCAGACTCCCAGACAGGAGGACGGTACAAATGGCGCCGTTCATTAGCAAATAGAATACAGATGTCAGGCTCATTTTGCCTAACTGTAGCAGCATCCTGGAAATGGCAGTATTGAGAGCCAAGCAGGGGATGCTGCAGGCTCAGCATAGAGGAGAGTCCCCGGGGAGGAGGGCCATGGCCACTTTCAAGGTTTCGGGGCTGGACTTGGCCATCTTCCTCTTGGCTAATTGTGCTTCATTGGTGAGGGTGAAAAGCTAACATTTCTTAGGGAACTGCTAAAGCAAAAAACTTCTTAAATATATTTTTATTTTGCAAAAAGAAAAAAAAAAACCACCTTAATTTTCAACCATCATCCTGTCACCTTTGGAGAAGAAACTGAAGTCCAGAGAGATAAATGACTGGCCCAGTATCACACAGCATCTGAATGGTGTGGTTTAGAGAGAGCCCAGCAACAGTGCTGACCCTGTTGGTATGTCAGTGCAGTTCTGGCTGGCAAGTCTGGTGGAAATCGGAGAACACAGAAGACATGCTGAGCTATGATCCCTGGCCTTTTCTTACTACAATTGATCATTCTCCAAGCAGCGTTTAGGACTACCGCATCCCTTGTGAGCTCAGGATCAGCATGTAAGATAAATACAGACATCCTTTGGAGAAAATTGGCAACACGTAGGTCCCGGCCTGGAAGGGGAAATACAAAAAAATACTAACTGCTATTCTAAGAAGCCTCTGGCTTGGTTGTGGGTCAGTAAAGGTCAAAAATAGTCAAGGAAGCTGAGCTCCCTGACAGGAACTCCCTGCTGTTGGGATCTTTGGAGACAGTGTGCCTGCCTTCCCTAGGGAGAAGAGAGGGGGTATCAAAATCGATGAAGGTAGGAATTGAAAGCACCTGTGAGAGCAGCCAGGCCTGGCCAGATGAGAGTGGAGCCAGTCACGTGGCTCTGGAGGCTAAATGAGGCTTGGCGGGGGGGGGGGGGGGGGGGGGGGGGGGGGGGGTTTGAACCTGGGCCCTGGAGAGAAGCTGCAGGGAGGAAAAGCCCCGTGCAGGAGCCAGATGGAAGGTCTTTGCGGAAGTCCTGGTTCCAAGCAATGGCTCCAGGCTGGCCTGTGTGGTAGCGAAACGCTGTTGTTAACTGTTGACGGTTCCTCCTCAACCCACACATGCCCAGCAGTTCCCACAGTAAGGCAGCAAAATCATCTCATTCCTCAGGCGTCTGCCACGCAGTCACAGGACAGACAGACTCTCTCTCTCTCTCTCTCTCTCTCTCTCTCTCTCTCTCTCTCTCTCTCTCTCTCTCTCTCTCTCTCTCTCTCTCTCATACACACACACACACACACACAGGCATGCACAGACCAGAGTCCGTCAGTCAGTCTGTCTCTGTCTCCCTCTCCCCTTCTCACATGAGCACAGGTCTCTTGATTCAGTTTATTCTCCAGACTTCCAGAAAACCTATAATTTCTGAAGCCCGGAGTGCTTGTGCCCTCCCCGCTTTCACTGACTCCAGACCTAGGTAGAGCTCCTACCTTCTTCCATGGGGAGCCCTCGGTCCTGGTCAGGTACGTTCTGCCTCAAGGGCATAAAGTTAATTTAGAAATGACATTTTACGTAGCGGAAGCCTCTGATACAGCAGTGCAAATGGCTCTGCTCTGGAAGGTCAGCAGCCACACATGAACTGGCACGGAGGGGTGGCTCCCTGGGTCATCTCTCTGGCTTTCTGCCCCGCCTCCCACCCCCAAAATCCAGCTCCGAAGAAGCGAAGCAAAGAAGACGAGGGAGGGGCTGCGGTTGTTTTAGGAAGACAGCTCTCAGGTTCATTCGCACAGCAGCATTATTTTTCCTTTTAAAAACTCTAATCCAGACAAGAAAAATTGGATGCCTTCCCCCAATAGAGTCTCTGAACTATACTTAATGAAAGCTTGAATAACTAGTTTGGGCTTTGAAGAAGACCCTGCCCATTGCTGGCTACAGTTTAATTGCGTAAGGAGGCAGCCAGTCCTGTTTTTATCTGATTTAGACGCCTTGCAAAATAAGCTTCCACAAGGTTCCACCACCCTCACCTCACAGGCCACCTCTTTCCTGCCAACCTTGTCTGCCACCTTCTGTTGACTCTGTTTACTATAAAATGATTGGTTTCATAAAGGCTGGCTCACTCATTTTTTGATTGATTGATTGATTGATTGATTGTCTAGCCCAGGCTGACTTGGCCAGGGATGACCTTGAGCTCCTGGTCCCCCCTGTGTCAGGCCTTTATTGTGCTAGGGATGGAACCCAGGACTTTGTACATACTGGGCAAACAAGTCCATGAAGACGCTTTCATTCCAGGCTGTCGTGAACAGTGGCCACATTCGCCCCTCTTATCCTCTTCTGTCCCCCACTTCCCTGTCCTGCCAGTCCCCGTCTGTCCCCCTTGTACATTCATAGTGTGTGGATGCATGCATGTATAAAACCTATGTTCTGCATGTGAAGAAAGACATACAAAATACAATATTTGCCTTCTGAGTCCAGGCTATCTTAATTCTCCTTTTTTCAAGGGACTTGGCTTCTTTACCCAGGAATGCATTCAGAACCGTGGCCCTATGGTACACTTCAGAAAATGGAACTGTATGCCTCCTGAGGAGCTGGTTATAGCCTGTATTTCTTCCTTTAAGAAATGTAGCTAGGTGTTCCTTCACCTGATTTAGTTCCCATGGGCAGAGAAGGGGACGTGCACTGGACAAAGTGCCTCCCATTAGATCCACCCCAGGGGAGACCTGGGTGGGCGGGTCAGGGGGAAGGGCCTGCCAGACAAAACCCTCAACAATCCCCACCTCTCCAGAGTCGAAACTGAGCTGAGACTCTGAGCTGTGGTTTGCCCCCTCCTTCTGCCCCAAGGCCAACAAAATAGGCGGGTTCCCAGTTTGGAGCTGGCTGGTGGAAGCCTGGGCTTTTGTTTGCTGTGGAGTTGTCTGGGCAGCAGAGCAAAGAGACTGAAGAGATTGGACAAAGCCGAAGGCCGGAAGGGCAGCCCTCCCAGCCTGGCCAAGAGGGACCCTGTATTAGGTAGAGGAGGCAGGGGCCTGTCTCCAGCCTACCTACATACCAAACCTTGTCCTTTCTAATGTAGGCTAGAGGGTGTAACCTAGAAGATAGTGCATCTACTTTAGAGATTCCTACAGCCAGCTAGTACTGCAGATAAGAAAATGTCCTCATTTAGCAGATAAGGCTGGGTAACCTGCTGGGACCTGTTGGTGGGTAATCAGAAGGATAACATCATATATATGCTGATTTATTTCTTCTTCTTTAACCATTTTCCTACTTCTTGAAAAATGTTCTTGTTTTTGTTTGCTTGCTGCCTCTAAGGGACTTAGGGTTGTTTTGTTTTGTTTTGCTTTGCTTTGCTTTGTTTTGTTTTAAATCTTCAGGAATCCCTGGAGAAAGCTCAACACATGGTAATAACATGCATAACAGTACTGTGTGTGGTGTGTGTGTGTGTGTGTGTGTGTATGTGTGTGTGTGTGTGTGTGTGTGTGTATGTATTTGCTGGTGTAGGTGTGAGAGCGTGTGCCCACAGGTGCTCATGTGTGCACACACGCATGCCCAGTCCAGAGGCCCATGCCAGCTTTCCCTAGTGGCTTTCTACCCTTTTTGTTTGTTTGTTTGTTTTGACAATTTCTCTCTGAACCTGGAGCTCACTGTTTTGACTAGACTGGCCTTAGGGAATCTACCTGCCTCCGACTCACCACAAATAGGGTCAGACATACCACCACTGCCAGCCTTCTACCTGGGTTCTAGATTCCTAACCTCAGGCCCTTCTGCTGCTTTGGCAAACGCTTTGCTGACTGAAGCATTCTCTCCAGTCCAGAATCATCTCTTTCCAAATAACAGATGTGTTAGGGTTGTGTTGGGTAGTCAAAAACCACACTGCATGTCACTGCATGTGAAAGTTTCACAAGCACCCAAGACCTTAGGACCATGTTTTTCTGTCACCGAGGAGGAGGAGGATATGCTGTCTGTCCTCTTGTACTGACGCTCTCCAGAGAGAGGCCTTTTCCGAATGAGTTTCAACCCAGCCCCTTTCTATATCCTCGCCTCTCCTAGAGCCCCATATAACTTCCAGATCATTCCCAGAAACACACACAGTGCCTTGTGTCTGTGTGTAAGCCCTTTATGGACTGAACATCTGACCCAGGTCCCTCCTTCCCTGTCCTCTTTGCATCCACCGGGCCCTCCCCCACACTCTGCTGCCTCTGTTTGGCTCTTCATCGATGCCAATGAGAACTAGTGGGAGGTAAAAGGGGTCCAGCTCCACAGGGGAAGATCAGTCTCCACAGCTGCCTGCAGTGAAGGACTCCGTGGACTCTCTTCTGCCACCTTAGTGAATGTGGCCAAGATGACCTAGGCAGACCAAACACGAGGATGGTGTAAGTAAGCATTGAGCTTCCTCGGAAGGTTAATCACTGAGATTGCTCCCAGTTTGGGCTCTAAGAGAATGGCTGATGCACAGAGATGTCAGTTGGTTCAGTGAGACACTATATGATGGGAAGTATCGCTATTTTTAAAACAAAATAAATTAATATTTTAAGAAGAATCTCTTTTCATGTGTGTACAAGTAGAGGTCAAAAGAAACTTGGGGTTACTTCTCTCCCAGTAGCTGGGACCTGGAGATCACGCTCAAGTCGCCAGGCTCAAGGCAAACCAAGCCCTTCCATCCAAACCATCTTCCCCACCCCAAATTAATTTTTTTGTGTGTGAAATGGAATCAGTAATGAAATCCACATTGGATTCATTAGTTATCCTTTTGTTTGTTTTTGCAAAGTGCTTAGAGAAAATAGACATTGTGGAGAAATGCAAAAAAAAGTTAATTGTATTCTGTAGCCCCAAATGGACAGTTTCTTTGGAGAATAAAATTAAAAATCACCCCCTCCTACTTCCTTTTTAATTCTAAATCTTGCTGAGTAGGACTAACCCAGGCTGTCCCTGAACTTGAGCCAATTCTCCAGTCTTAGCTTCTCGGAGTCAGTTGTCTGTTTGTAACACGTTCTCTTGTAGCACACACAGGCACATAGCTGCCTGTGTAGCCCCTAAAGCACCAGAGTGCTGGGGGTTCACGAGAGCACTGCTACACTCAGTGTATGTTTGTGGTGTGTGTGTGTGTGTGTGTTCAATTTTTATTTATTTATTTATTGGGTTTTTTGTTTTTGTTTTTGTTTGAGACAGGTTTCTCTATGTAATCCTGGCTATTCCTGGAACTCTAGAGACATGTCATGTTTTACTTTTAAAACATGATCCATTTTGACTGCTAAGTAAAACTCCTGCTGTTACTGTTACTGTTTACTGTGCACTTGAGTTCATGTGTGCACGCCACAGCACAGTTGTCGGAGGGCAGCGCTGCAGTCAAGGCTTGGTTTCTCCTGTTTATGCCACTGTGCCGCCTAGGCCATTATCCTGCCTGCCCCTCCAGTATCTCCTCGCAGCGCACAGTTTACAGACGTGCCCTACAGCCGCCAGCCTGTTGCGTATGCTGCAGGGATGCAAGCAGGCTTGTACTGCAAGTGCTTTCTTTACCCACCAAGCCATCTCCCTGGTCCAGTGTCCTGCTCCTAACCTTTTCTCTCTTAAAGTACCTCCCAGTAAACAAATGGGGTACGCAGCTCAGTTCTGAACTCTTAATTGAAATGAGGGAGGATGGTGTTTAATCTATGACTTGGCTGTCACTGTGGCACTTGGATATGGTGGGTGCTCCCTTACAGAGTGGTGACCAAAGCCCAGGGGACAAAGCCTTCCTTTTAATAGGCTGTGAGGTGGGTGTGAGAGCAGCCTTCTGCCGGTCCCGGACCCTAGCAAGCCAGCACACTGTCCTAGCATCCTCTGTGTGTGGCATTAGACTTCTTGGCCAGTAAATAACATGAATTTTTTTTCAATAATTAATGTAAATTTGAGACTCTGCCCCTCTAAAGGTTCCTCCTTACCGGCTGAAGAGTGTACCCCTGGTACTTGCTCTATGCAGTTTGCTTGCACGGTAGGCTTTGAGATGCAAATGTGCCGGTCTCAACCAAATGCCTGGTGAGCATTTACACCCAGTCCCTTTGCTTTCTCTCAGTGAACCAAAAGCAAACAGTACTGGGGCAGTATATCTCACCGGTGACATGCCCATAGACGCAGGGAGCCAATTATTCCTCTACTTAAACTCTAGTTTGGGACACCTCTGAGGAGTGGTTTTATTTCTCCTTACTGAATAAAGCTTTTACAAATACAGAAAGCCATCATTCAGTCCAAGGCAGGTCTATTCACAGGGAAGTGTATGAGTGAAAACTGTGCTTCTTCAAAGTTCAGCTCCAAGTGGGAATCGCCCCTGGCCTGGGTTTGGATGTAGACAGGACTTGTCTGTGAAGCCCTCTGCCTCTGCTCTTAGGGAACTTGGGAATTTCCCATCTCTTTTGTTAGCCTAGTGAGTTCTTCACCCACCCTACACCCTCCCTCTCTCTCTCTCTCTCATCTCTAAACATTTAGCTCAAGAGTTGAAGTACTGTTGAGTCTATGCAGATTGTGTAAGGGGCTACTAGTATATGCAGAGGTGCAGACAACCCTTTCCTAAAACGAAAGGGTCAGTTAGGAGGTCCAGAAAACTGTAGAGGAATCAACTGACCTTGGCTGCAAAGTGGGTTGATAGTCATAGCCCGTAAAACGTGTTGGATTTTTGAGCTAAAAGAGACACTCTGGGATGATGTTTTGGATGTCCTGCCTTCTCGTTTGCACGTGTGGGATACACAGAGAATCCGATGTGTTTTGTGTTCTAAATATCCCAGGGAACTACCCAATTGGGGTCCCTGTGCTCTGTGAAAGTGACAGAGCTCCTGTCTTCTTTCTCTAGGCATGGCTGGGATGAAGAGTCTTTGAGGTTCCTGTGGGTCCATGTACTGCTAGATACTGCCAAACAGCTCACCCAGGGCTCTCACTCTTGCTTTACCTGGGCCGAGCTCTTCTTTTTCATCAATAAGATGAAAGTTTCATTGGATCACTTCTGAATTCTGTGTTTCCCTGCCCAGAGCTGAGAACTGTGTGTGTGTGTGTGTGTATGTATGTATGTATGTTTGTATGAATGTATGTATATATGTATGTATATATGTATGTATGTATGTATGTAAACCCAGATGAGTTTGGCTTCCTGTGGAATGGTTTGTTTAGTAGCATGATTAGAGATAAGCTAAGATCTATGACTGATTAGGAGTATAAGGTATAATAAGCTAATAATAAATTGGCATTTTTCAGTGACCTAGAGCCTCTGTCACTACTTTTACAAAATACCCAAGTGAAAAGATGATCAGAAATTGATCTTTTTCAACTTGGTCACTTCATGGGTAATTAGACTGTAGATGCACAGTAATTACTAGCATATTAATTTGAATGGTTGCTTTGGCATCTCCCACGTGGCCTGAAAGAAGACGATGTCAAGGCTCTATCTTATTGTGTGTCTATTTAAAGTAAAATATTTCTCAGTGAAAAGGGATAATTAGCAAACCCTAAACAGATCCCAAGTTCACTCCCCAGGGAATCAGTGTAGCTGCCTGACCTTAGAAGTTTCTGGGGGCATTGGCTGCCCATCTCTGTAAGGCCACTGGTTAGAGGCTGAAGCTTCCCCATTTGTACTTCCCAGCATGGAGGCCTGTCTGCCACAGAGGTCAGTG
Source organism: Apodemus sylvaticus (assembly GCF_947179515.1). NCBI lineage: Eukaryota > Metazoa > Chordata > Mammalia > Rodentia > Muridae > Apodemus > Apodemus sylvaticus. The sequence goes on from NC_067477.1 coordinate 23,310,672, forward strand.
TGGATACTGTGGTCACAGTCTAGAAAGAGAGCTGTAATTATGACTTCTAATTATGTACAGTTATGCCTACAGAGTTAAACGTAAGGGCACCTCCTGCTTGGAAGTATAAGTTAGTTGTCTGCAGGGGTCAGAAGGGTGCTAGTGACTGTCCCCCGCCCCACCCCCTCTCCCAGCCCTAACCAGATAGGCGTGGCTTTGGCTTTGCTAGGCTCACCCTGCGTTGGCATATCAGCTTTGACCATTGGTTAGCACTTATTACAGGAGAGGGTCAATTTAACTCCTGTCCCAGGGAAAAATAAGATTTGCAAGGGCCATGACCCAGCCTGCCTTCCCTGTCTCCCTGCAGCCTTCTTACACCGTGGGGACACTTGGGCTTTCATGTCACGGGCCTTGGCTTTGCTGAGAAAGAGCGATGGTCACCTTTGGACAGCTAGTCTGGTGCTTTATTGTGGTTTTGAGGGGTTGGTTTATACCATCTTATTGTTTTTTGTTTTTGGTGTGTGTGTGTGTGTGTGTGTGTGTGTGTGTGTGTGTGTGTTATGATCGCTCTATCTGCATGTACACCTGCATGCCAGTAAAGGGCATCAAATCCTCTATATTATAGATATAGACAGTTGTGGTTGCTGGGAACAGGACCTCTGGAAAAGCAGCCAGTGATCTTCACTGCTAAGCCCCCTTTTCCGATTATTTTATTATTATTAAATAAGATTCCCCAAACAGGATTTGAACACCCAGCTTTTCATAAGTCCTTCTGTACTCCTGAGTCAGCCTTAGGAGCAGGTGTGCCTTGCACCACTGCCTTTCAGGTTTTGAGCCTCTGCCTCTGCCTCCCACATCAGCCAGAGTTCTGCTGAGATGGATTCTTTCCTCCTGGAGAAGTGGCTTGGCACGGATGCCCAGCCGAAGGCAGAGCTAATGAAGATGCCCTTCCTGTGGAATTTCTACATTTCAGCAGCATGGGGCCTGCTACTCGGTGGAGGCCAGGGCACTCTGACAGTTGCTATAGGCGGGGAAGAGTGAAGGCCAGGAACTCTGAGCATTTTACAAAGGGAGGAGTAGTTTCTGGAGTGGAAACATGGCGGTAGCTGGGCTTCCAGTAAATGGGGTGAGTTGACTTGGGGATGGGGGAGGAGACTGGGCAGTACAGAGCAGGCTGCACCGCCAGTTAGTGTCCACTGCTGTGGGCAGGCTGCACCGCCAGTTAGTGTCCACTGCTGCGGGCAGGCTGCACCGCCAGTTAGTGTCCACTGCTCGGGTTTCTGCTCTCAGTGGCCTTCACGTCATCTCCAGCTTATAGACTTGACATGTCCTTCCTCCCAAATGCTAAGGTGTGCGGGGGCAGGGAGGGGGGCTTCGGAGCTCTTGTAGGAGTCCCCATTTCTGTTCCTGCCCCAAAGGAAGCCAGCATGTGCCAAAAAATTCTCACTATATCCCTACTTTTATAAAACACAACAAAAACCCACCAGTAAGCAAAAGGTTTCAAAGTCAGAGACGCTGAGTCCAAAAGGTATCTCACAGATTTAACTCCTCTCCCTGTGGCCTGTACCAGATCTCGTACCTCTGTCTTCTTCAAGTCTGGGTGTTTAGATTGTTTTATACAATCCATTTCACTTTGTTTGTCTCCCAGGCAGTTGGTAGAGAGACATCTTTCACCTAGTCAAAGGTGTTACAGAGGCAGACATTCATGAAATTTAGAACAGCAGGTGAAAGGTGTCTGCTGATCATCTGGATGAAAACTGCAGCCACTGAGCTCGCTTGCTCTGGACACAGATTCAACAAAGTAGACAGCGTGGCGTGGAGCTCTTGGCCAAAGGAAGATGACGTTAAACAGAGGTCAGGAGACGTCAGCAGTCAGGTCCTTGCTGCCAAGAGAAAATAGAAGCAAGGCAGCATCTCCGTGGAGATGCAGCACTCGTGACCCTGAGACCCTCCAGCCTAGACCCTTCCGTGCCACCCTTGACATGGGCAGTGTAGACCTAGACAGACCACAACCTTGGCATCTCATTCTCGGGCCAGGATGTGCTCTAAGCTCAGGTCTGACCTCCTCCAACCTATCCCAGCACCCTTTTCAACAGGAAACAGAGTTAGGGGGAATAAGTGGGTTTGGTTGGCACAAGTGAGAAAGCTGCTTTGGACTGGGGAGTCAGTCGCTTGGATAATCTCTCTCTGTCTCTCTGTCTGTCTCTGTCTGTCTGTCTCTGTCTCTGTCTCTCTCTCTCTCTCTGTCTGTCTCTCTCTCTCTCTCTCTGGTTTTCAGAATTAATGGTGATGCCGGCCCCTTGAATTCAGCAGGTTCTTTTCTTTAGGTTTTCCTGGCCAGGTTTTAATCTGAGAGAAACTGAAAGGTTGTAGAAATGAGGAGAACCTCCTAACATCTAAGCTACAGTTGTGGATCACACATCCTCCCCTGGCCTGCCTTGCTACAGATTTTTTCCGCTCCCAGAACTGGCTGTTCGTTTCGATGGTTTGATCTTGCCTTCAGAGCAATAAGTTTGGATACATCCTGTGTGGAGAATGAGATTCAGAGAGCTCTGTGGTCTCTCTGCATCTCAGATACCCTACCTCTGCGATGGCACTGGAGTGGCAAGACTGGAGGTTTACCCAGTGCCTATAAGTCTCCCCTTCTTGGGGGCCTTTTCATGTTTTTAATGTATATGATTGTATATATGTGTACATGTGTGCTTGTGTGGGAGAGCACGTGCTGTGGGGAGTTGGTCTCTCCCTGGTTTATACCAGGCTAACTTGTCCCTTGAGCTTCTAGATCTTTCTCCAGTCTCTGCCTCCCATCTCCCCATCGGAGTCCTGGGATTACAAGCACAGGCCACATCCAGCTTTTCCTGGCTTACAGAATTCGAACTTAGGTCATAGGGCATGCTCAGCTAACATTTTTGTCCTCTCAGCAATCCCTCCCCTACTTCCCCTACCTTCAGAATACTTTCTTTTCAGTCAAGATGTCCCTATGCAGCAGTGGCTGGCCTGGAGCTTTCTGTGTAGATCATGCTGGCCTCAAACTCACGGGCAATCCCCCTGCATTTGTTCCCAAGTACCAGGATAGTATCGTGCCAGCATGCCACACTGTTATTCGAGAGGTCTAAAGTGCCCTTGCTGGGGCTAGAGACCTGTGCCAGCAGCCCAGCTGACCCTGAGTCCTTTCTTTTGATGCATTCCTGGTGTGCTCTGTGCTCATCCCATCCAGAAGACAGTGACTGAAGTTGCATCCTGGCATCAGCCCTTGTGCACGAGGCTTTGCATCATTCCCAAACCTGGTGATCGTGCTTTCTCAAACCCTCACCACTGAGAAGCCCTCAGTGCCTGTGCCTGTAGATCCTTCTTCCTCTTGGTCCTGGTTCTTCCCCAGTGCTTCTGTCTTCACAATACTCAGGCAGAGGAGAAGTAGAAGTAGTGGTGACATCACTGGTGGCAAATGATGTCACTAGAGCCGACCACACTACCAACTCCCTCCTGCTGCGGGCCACATCACTTGCAGCTGTTTTAGATGTCTTGATGGCAGTGGAACCCAAAGACTTCAGTGATTTCAATGTCACAGATACAGATAATCCTATATCTATCTCTCTCAGAGATTTTGCAGGGAAACAGGAAGAAGCAACAAGGTGAATTTTCTTGTCTCTGTTTTGATGTGTTCTACTTGAGGCAATGGTTCAGAGGTTCCCTTTCTCAGCTGTAGCACATGTACACATTAACTTGGCCACGGTTTCTCTCTCTCTTACCTCCTTGTATGGACTGGATAATACTTTGTCCTGCACTGTGGAATGTTTATACAATCAACTGTTTCCAGACACTGCCATATGTCCTTGGGCAAGGGAGAGGGAAATCGCCCCAGTTGAGAAACAGGGCTCACTTAGAAGGGCTTTGCTTAAGTGAGACGGAGCAGCCCCTGTCTCCGGGGAGCGGGCTGTGGCTTCCTGGGGCATCTTATGACTGGTTTCTTTGTTTTCTAGTGTTTCTGCATCCGAAGAGATGGTCAGGTCTTTTTCCCTATTTTTAGGAATTAAGCAAATACTTCTTGGTATGTCATTCTCACATACAATTATAGAAAATGGATAAAGCTATCTCAGAACAAAAAGATCTGGCAAAGTCTTGGGAAGGGAAGGCTTTCAAGGGAGTGCTTTCTATTAGGCCTCAAACAGATGGCTGACTGAGGTCCCTATTGCCCTATCACAGTTGACACCAGCCACCAGATTGTCCCAGCACTCCTCAGTCCCTACCGGTTAAAGGGTCCTCCTGGAGGGCGTACCCCACCCCCTACCCCAGCTCTCCAATCCCTGGCTGCTTTTCTTCCTTATTTAACCCAGCCATTTGGCCTACACCAGCCCTTTTTCCTCCCTGGCCTCAGGGTCTCTTGGCAGTCACGCCAGGCTCCTGGCTTCCTCTCATCACTTGGTGACGCCCACTGTGGACTCTCGCCGATGTCTCTGCCTGTTTTCTCCCTTCTCTCTACACAGACTTGCTCCTCTGCCCTTGTCTAGAGGGGGCATGGCCTCCTTTTAGTTTTTATTTTTCCCATTCACTTGCCTTTGCTCTGGGCTCTCTGTGGTCACATTCACAGCCCCCACAAGGGGTCTTATCTTCCCTCCGCATGCGCAGTTCAGTGCCACCTGGTTTTGACAAACAGAGTCCCTAGTGAATTCCACTGCCCATCCTGAGCCCACGCGCCGGGACCATCCCTAACTGAGAGCTGAGTTCTGTTCACCCGAGCAGTGGCTAAGATGAAGTCAGCCACTCATTTATCCCGAGTGTGCTTCTCTCCACACTGAGTGGTCCCAAGGACCACCTGAAGCGGCAAGGGAGGGGGCCAGGAAGAGCCCTAATGGCCCACTGGCTTTGTAGACAGGCCTAAGAGAGGGTGCCAGTGCATGCTTCTGATGGTCCGTGCCTGCACTGTTATATCTTGTTTGTGACATTTTCCCCACATATATTGTCTTCTGATCATGTGACATTATATCACCATGCAAATCACTTGAAGTATAAGGGGGAGTGGAGGAGGGGGACACATCCACTGTATGGAGATCAAATGATTTCCGGAAGTGATCATAATTCTTAAGGTTTCCATCTGAGAAAAATGTTTGGTAGGTCTGCCTGCTCTGAGCTGTCTTTTTTTGAGAGTGAGGACCATGACTTCTGTCGTTCTTTATATTCTGAGGTTGCTTAAACACATGGCATTTCTAGACACTTCTGTCTGGTCCCCAATGTCGCACCAAGAACCCACTAAACGCCTACCCAACAGGCTTTGCAGGGAGTGGTATATTCTCCTGGCTTTTGTAAGACTGTCCCCTACCTCTAGACACTTTGGAGTGGATGTCCGGAGTCCATAGTTCTGTCAGCCATGAGTCAGAAAGGCAAAAAGATGTCAGGTGACATTACAGAAAGCTAGAGCCTGGTTCCTCTCATGTCTGTAGTCACCCACACCATTTTAAAATGAGTAAGGTGAGCCCCAACAACGTGAGAGGCCCATGTTAGCTAGCAGTGGATCCAGGACTTGAACCTGGCAATCCCCCTGCCTGGTCTATCCACTGCTTTTCTATCCTGCCCACAGAGGAAAGCCTCTACCGCTCCCAAAAGGAGCCATCTCCATGTGGTGGGGAAGCAAGATTCAACATTATCCTTATCCATATAGCTGAGACATGGATGACAGAGGCTTAGAAGCCTGCTTTCCTTGTTTGTGTATGGTTTGGTTGTGTGTGTGTGTGTGTGTGTGTGTGTGTGTGTGTGTGTGTGTGTTCGGGTCCCGTGCTGCAGGGAAGCTGCAGTGGGATGAAATGGCTGCATCAGAGATCCATCATGGACCACAGGGCACGGTCAGAGAAGTGATGCTGTTGCCAAAGCGTAGTCAAGGACTCTTTCGTTACAGGATGCGTGGATGATCTCAGAACTCTACCAAGCACCCGTGGTAGTGAGCTGGGTACTAACCTGTAGCAAATAAGGTGGCTTCCTGTCCCAGGGTGCAGAGCTAGGAACTATCAGGGAGCATCCGTTATCCCAGAATGAACTGCCATGCTGTCTTATTCTCCTGAAGCCCTGCCTCGCTGTGGTTCCTCAGATTACAGCAGCAATGTTAACTCCTTTCACTGAGCTCTTCACGAGTCCTGGATGAGAGAACACCATCATCTTTTCTTAGACTGATAAACTGCACTGAACCGTGGCGGGAAGCCCCTCACCTCACCTTCAGCCACCCAGGAAACCTCCACAGCTCACCCAATTCACTCCTTCCTTGACTCTCTTCCCGTGGAATCGGTGTTCTCTGGAGCAGATGTGTATCCCCAGACTCCAAAACAGCTCCGCAGTCCTCGAAAATGTTTCTAGCTCACCCCAGATGACACTTCCATCAAAAAGTGTTTCAGCTTCAGGTGGTTGAGTTTATTGAATGCAAACGAGAGGGGAAACTTATGAAGGCCCTAAGTGCAACTCAGTAAGACAGCCTGTCACCCAAGAAGAGCGATGAGATGATCCCCAGAGAAGCTGACGTGGATAGAGGAAGGTGTGGCGTGGCTGGCCATAGTAAAAGATACAAGGATGCCGGAGGAGCCATGCTGGGTAAGGGTGATGGGAAGCAGCTGTGCAGAGGCGGCACGGAAACATGCTGTAGACATGCTGTAAACATGTAAACAGCACGGAAACATGCTGTAGACATGCTGTAAACATGTAAACAGCACGGAAACATGCTGTAGACATGCTGTAAACATGTAAACAGCACAGAAACATGCTGTAGACATGCTGTAAACAGCACAGCAACATGCCCAGGATCTGTGGGGCGGAACTTCAGCTCCAGGCAGATTCCATGATCACCTTAGATGCTTGTCTCCCCTTCCTGGAAAGCCATCATCTCAGGAAGAGATTGCCAGTGCAGCGAGGTTTTCTCCACCAAAAAAGAAAAGATAAGCCATTGCAAAAACTTTTAATGTTAGCAAAAGGTTGCCAAGATATATTGTTAAGTAAAAAGACATTAGGCTACAGCAGATATAGTGGTCTTCTTCTTTTCAGCAGGAGATTCATTCCAAGACCCTCGATGAATGCCTGAAACTGCAGGTACTACCAACTCATGTACACACATGTATGTTAGATCACGAGAAGTCTGCCTGCTACCCCCCCCCCCCGAATTCCTAGAGAGAGGTGGGTGGGGCATGGGTTCTCTGAGAGCATCTTCATCCCTTCATCCGTGGAAGCATCAGAGTGGTAGGTCTGCTCAAAGGAAAGTAGCGGAGGGGAGTCAGCATCCTGTAGTTTCCAACCTAGGCTTGTCTGTCCGTCTTGGCTTGGGTGGGTGGAACTGATGGGGAGATGCTGGGTAGAGCCTCAGGTTTAGGCTCTCCTGGAGTCCTCTAAGAGCTGACTGATGCTACTCTATGCTCCTCCGGCCCTCTTTCTGTCACTAAGGCTGTACTTGTCTGTGACCCTCAGACTGCCTCCTGGTTTCGTATCTGAGTTTCCCAATACCCAGGGACCCTCACCTGGGGGCAGATGGAGACCACAGAGCCGGGGCAACCCAGGCTACCTGTTGTACTTGGAACTTCAAGATGGCAGGGAGGTTTTGTATGGTGAGAAGCAGAAGCACATCCCTGGGCTCCTCCCTGAAAGCCTAGAGGGGCCACCTCGGGGCTTGTCCCCTGCCACCCATAGGGACCAAGGACTTCACTGCTGGGCAGTAGGGACCCTGGAGCAGAGTAGGACTTGAAGCTTTTCTGTGAATCATTGAACATGTGTCAGTGGGAGGAATTAACTGTTTGAGCAGTGTCACCCCAGGAGTTGCCAAAGAAGCTAATTTACCTGTTTCTCATACAATGTGCTTATTAAAATAAACTTTTGCTCCGTTATGGCATGTAGATAACAGGTGTCCTGCAGGCAAACTAGAAAAGGGCAGAGTGAAGTTTCTTTACCTTTTTCTTTTTTTCCTGAGGCATTGTCTTCTGAAACCAGCATCGTCCGTATTATTAATCGCTTGTGGGGCTTTATCATGCATTGCATTACTCCCCTGGAATTAAACTGCACATATAAAGTATGAAAAATGTACTTTTTTTTAAACAGTAAAAAAGTAATTTTCTTGCATAATACCCAAAATAAAGTGCCATGGAACCATTAGTAGTAAATTGAATTTTTTGGTATGTAATTTGTACAAAAACTGACAAGTGCGAGGCCCCCTCTCCCCAGTCATTAGTTACTGGGTTTAGCGGACACGGAGGCAGTGATCTGCAAGGGCAGGCATTTTGATGTCGGCTTCAATTGCACACTTCATTTATTTGGACAGGGGACAGGCGGCAGCTTCTGTCACAAGGCCTCACTGCACTATTAGCGAATTTCGCCCCAGGGCAGCTGGGACGCTGGGCCGGGGCAGATGTTCTTTTCAGCCTATTCAGTGACCATTCTTGGTAGTTGTTTACCGTTGCCATGGTGACCTTCATTTCCATAGCAGCGGTGCTGCTGTTTCTCAGAGGGAAATGAATTTAGTTATAAAGGGATAATATTTTTCTCTGTCTCTATATAACCTGCCATCTGTCAACCAGTGGATTGGTAAGGATTCAGAAACCTATTAAGAATTATAGCAATAAAGTGATGTGCATTCGGGAGGGAGCAGATTAAAAGCAATTATAAATAAGGACGTAAGCCTTCAACAGCAGAACTTCCTCAGTTCCTTTCTTTATACTTTATGTGCTTTTTTTTTAAAAATGCCTTCATCACCTCCAACACTGCTGCGTGCACACACACACTCATAAATGAGATTTCCATTCTGCTGACGAATGGAAATGACCAAATGTCTTGTTTGTATCTGTCTGGATGCAGGTGTCTTCAGAGCTTTCTCTGATGCTGTGAGTTCCTCCCCCAGCATCAGCGATCCCCAGGCTGACCTTCCCATTGTCACTGGTCACCTCCTTCTCCACCCCAGGGTGAAAACTGAGGGCGCCCAGACCAGCAGCCTGTCGACACCCACATCGCAGATCCCAGCATTAACCAAACAAGAAGAGGATCATAGCTCTTTAAAAAGAAGAAGAAAATGCTAGCATGTTCCTAGAATCTCATTCTAGAATAACTTTTCCTTCTTTCAAGTCCGAGTGGTGTTCGAGTCACCTCTGAAGTCTTTCATCTGGATGTTTTTTTTTTTCTTTCTCTGTCACATTCATGAGCTGTAACTTGCAGGGGGAAAAAACCACTCCGTACACACCAGCCCCGTTGTAAATAATGTTATTTATTGGTTGATTTTTCCAGATCCCGACATTGACGCTGCCAGTGCCATGATGCTTTTGAATTCTCCCCCTGAGATACAAGCAGGTTGTGAGTAGATATTTCTATAGCATACAGCACCACAGTTTGTGAACTTAACCTTCTCCTGTACACCCCAGGCCGCAGGAAGCACTAATGCTGCCATAGCTCCGCGCTTGCAGCATTCTCTTCAGAGCTAAGTGTGTGGTTAACTTAACATGCACACGCATGTACACATGCAGCCATGCATATGCGTGAGCCAGTGCAGAGGTATGCTTCGAGGATGAGCGAGTTCTCACATACTGTCAGGACCGAGGAGATGAAAAATGGACCCGATACCAGCTCCTGCTGGAGATGGTTCCCCTGTCAGAGAAGTTCCATGATAGAGCTAAGCAGTACCCTGTCTAGGTCTTTGATAATATTAGGGTGCATTCTAGAAAGTCTGGCTTGGCCTTAAAATGGAACCACAGTACCACATCACATCACCTCTACCCTGCCTCCTAGGTGGCCACAGAGAGAAGGGCAGGGCTGATGTAGCTTTAGTAGGGCTCCCTAAGCGATGCTAATTATGACAGGTCTTCTTCGCCTTGCTTGGGCCTGACTCTCGCCCACTACCTGCTATCGTTCCTTTCCTTTTCTCATCTTTATAGCTGACCTGAAATCAAGATGCCTCCCCCTCCTCACAGCTTGTGGCCAGTGCATCTGTCCACAACCCACGTCTGGCCAGAACCACACTGAGCTGAGAGGTGGGACGCCAAGATTTGCGTGTCTTCTGTCAGGGTGCTGCTCTGTCACACATGTGCAGAAAAGGACTCGGCGTGGCAGATCCTTCTGTAACGCTACTAGAGACTGCTTCCTACCTGTCTTGTGCCTGGGACTAGTTTCCTGGGACTAGTTGGAGCTCTGGCTTTCTGAAGATATCACCTAAGCAATAAGAATTCCCCCACTTTGGAGACAGTAGCACTTCCCACAAGAAAACATTCATCCCAAGATCCACATAGATTGGTGGAAGAGTAATAAGAATTCCAGACCCCCATCCATAACCTTCCTTAACACTTTTTTCTTTGTACCTATTTTAAAATATCCAAGAGATAATGCCGGTGGAGCGTTTTCAGAAGCCTGGTCCTGTGCCTGGGACCACCCTTCCCTGCCCTGACAACAGACGGCTCGCCCCCCATTGTCAGCCTCCATTTCCTGGCCTAGGGGCCGTGAGTCTGCTCACACCTCCAGCCAGCCTACTCCACTGCTAAGCAGATAGTGGTTCGCCTAGCTAGCCTGCAATGTGGCTCTTAAGTGTCAGAGAAACCTGTACTTAAAACCTATTCTTGGATGACATTTCAGGAAAAGTTACAGACTCCAGCAGTCATCAAGTCGCAGGCTGGAAAGGTCCCTATGATCAGGTGGCATAACCTGTCTTAGTGGAAGCACACGGATCTCATCAGAGTCGTGTAACCCCTTCCTCTGCTTGATGCCACTGTGTGCTGTGTGTATTACGTTATGTATATATACTTCTGATGGTCTGGTCCCTAGGCTGAGAAGGGAATGGGGAGTCCTGGGAAAGTCAAGGGATGTGGACCGAGCACTCACAGATCTTCAGTGTCTCTCCTGAAAGCCTCTTATTCCTGGCCTCGTGGCCACAGGTTGGGTTCTCCTGATTTGCTCACAGGATTGTTTTTAATATTTTCTTGGCCAAATGAGCCTTTCCTCTCCAGCCCCGTAACTCTCCAACTGTGATTCTCTTTCTGCAATATCCACAGTCCTATTTATGTCAAAGTGCTGTACTGAGTTTTAAAAGCGCTCATGTGTTAAAGGTATGGATTCCTTTTTCATTCTTTTTGAGGTGGGGTTCCATGTGATCCAGGCTGGTCCCCAAGCTTGCTCTGTAGCCAGGGATGACCTTGAACCTCTCATCCTCCTGCCCCCGTTTCTCTAGCATGAACCACCATACCATATGTGCATATATGCACTGGGGATTGAAACCAGGACTCGGGACGGGGCTATATTCCCGTAGGATCATTTTGGGGTCTTTTTTGAAAGAAAGCTTTTAACATTCTGTGAAAGGATAGCCACAACCTTCAGAGGGCCCCAGGGCACCAAGGCTCTCCGGCATCACTAGGATACCTATGAAGGTCATCAGAGGACACAAGCACAGGCAGGAACAGCAGTGTAGACTGAGACCCAGAAGAGCGTGGAGACACTGGCTTCTTCGTATTTGCCTTCCCATCTGAGACCGGAGGTCAAGTGTAAGCACTGTCAGAGCAGGGCAGGCTGCAGAGCCCCTAAAGATTGGAACAGTGTCAAATCCATCATCTCCTGGTGGACACAACCAGAGGGAAGGATGTCCACGGATCATTAGCCATTCCAACTGTAGCTTTATTTTTCTTTACTTTGTGTGTGTGTTTGTTTGGGGTGGGGGTAGGGTGTTGGTTTTGCAAGACAGAGTTTCCCTATGTAGCCCTGGCTGTCCTGGAATTTGCTCTATAGCCCAGGCTGGCCTCAAACTCAGAGGTCAGCCTTCCTCTCTGCCTCCCTAGTGCTGGGATTAAAGATGTGCGCCACCACTGCCTGGCAACATTGCTGGTCTCTTGCCTTGAGCCTGGAGGCAGGGCCTTGGTCCTCAAGGGAGAAGCCACACCGAGCTGGGATGGTGAAGCTGCTGTCACCTCCCCTGCTAGTGTTGCCCCAGGCCTAGGTAGGAATCCTCGTAGATGTATAAAGGCAACAACCGGTCTCCGTGATGGAGAGTGGGCGGCAGGCTCCGGCGTGGTCGTGGTTCCGGTTTGTCCCTGTGTGGGTTCACGTAGACCTTCTCCCGTGGTCAGGACATGGGCAGCATGGCTTCTGAGAGCCTATATGTTTCCTGCCGCTCTCTCTCTCTTCCCTGGGGCTGGGTGCTGTGGCCAGGCTCTGTTTATAGAGCCTCCTCATGCCTTGCTATTTATAGCTTCCTGCTTCACCCCTGGGCTGCCCCTCTGAGCAGCAAGCTACCCACCTCATCTCCTGGCACTGTTCAGCCCTGGCGATTACAGGCTGGCTTGGTTGCTAGAAAGGGCTCTCCCCCAGCCTTTGTCATTGTGCTTTGTAGCCACTGCACTTCAGGTCACCGAGTGGCCGCCCCTTAGATCTCTTCCTCTCCTCTTCCGTGTTTGGCATCTGCAAAACTAGCCCAGGGCCAGCACACTGGCTCTGAGGCTCAGTGAGTTATAGAAGAATCTGCCTGAGACACTAGTGAGAACCCAGGAGCCCTGTGTCCCCTGCAGTCCTGAGGCCCACCCCCTCTTTTTTCAATTGTCTCCTGCAATTTGCAGTGAGGCACAGCTAATAAAAGCCTTGGCTTCTAATAGTTTGTGCCCCTGGTGTCACTCAGTGTATGGGATACGTTCTGCGTCTGCAAAATGCCACTTCCAGAACAGTTAGCCAAGAACGTGCTGTCTGCTCGTCTTACCTTCTGAAATCAAAAGCTATCCACCTAACGCCAGTCTCTGCCTAAAGAGTGGCGGTGTAGACTGATCTCAGCTTCTGGTATCTCCTGAATCACCTGCCTAGTAGCTCCCTTGACAATCCTTGTGAGGCATCTTTAACCCCTGTGGAGAAACTAGGTCACCATTAGCCATCTCCAAAGGCTTATATAATCCTGAGTTGGAATTTTCCCAAAGACAGAACTCTCGATAATAAACAAAACAGCAAAATGGACCAAGAAGGATGGAGAGTGCTGCCCGGAACTGGGGTATAGGTCATCCATGTAGGGCTCCACAGGACAAAGACCACAGGAAACAGGCTGTGCCCTGCCTGCCATGACAGCCCTTCCCCAGTCTGCTTCCAAGCAAGCAGGTGGCAGGGGTGCCTCGGGGGAGGAGTGGTGACAGGAATGGCCTGCTGCTCAGCTTATGGCTTCTGATAGTGTTAGCCAGGGCTGCCCTCCAATGGCAGAGCCCTGAGCTCCCCGCTGAGCTTAATTTTAGACCTTGCAAAGGCCAAGGGAGATGCCGAGAGGCAGATGAAGTGCTGAAGGCCAGCACGGTGTGCAGGACAGCTTGTTTTATACCTGACTGTTCAGAACAGAAACGAGTCTTAGACCCCAGAAAGTGGCTCAGTCAGTAGTACTTGGTGTAAAAGCATGAGGACATGAGTCCCAGAAAGTGGGCTTGGGCTTGGGGAATACATGCTGTGGTTCTGGGGCTAGGGAGGCAGGGACAAGTATATCCTAGCTCAGTGGGGGTAACAGACTAGCTGACATGGCCTGTCGACTTGAGGACGTCGACAGAGGAAAGCAGCCAGTGTCAACCTTGGGCCATCGCGAGAGCGTGTTCCCGCGTGCCCCCTCACTTCATGCACACAGATGCAGGAAGGCTCCTAAAGTTGCTGTCACTTAAGGCCATATCGTCTGCGCTGAGCCATCTGCTTGATTGCCCCTCATCGAGTGTGAGTGTCACAGTCTCTGATCTCCGGGTAGCCAGCCACTAGGTGCTGGCGTGTGTGGTGTTGCAGCCTGCGCACTGGCTTTAGGGACTGTTCTCTTCTCCCGGGTTGCTGGGAGAGAAGGTGTGTACCCCGTCGAGCAGAAAGGGTGGTGCTGGATGCTTAGACTTCTTCTAGAGGGCACACAGAGTTAGAAGTTGGCTTCAAATGTATTTTCTTGAGTATTTGGCTGAGCTGCCTCCTAATTCCATCTCAGAACGTGAAGTGATGGGTTGTGTTCGTCGAGTGTACTGATTTTTTTTTCAAGAGGTGGATAGGGAGAGAAGGGGTCTTAGGGTTTCCACTGCTGCAGTGAAACCCTATAAACAAAAAGGAAGTTGGGAGGAAGGGGTTTATTGGGCCTACACTTCCAGATCATAGTTCATCATTGCAGGAAGTCAGGTAGGAACTCAGCGGGCAGGAACCTGGAGGCAGGAGCTGATGCAGAGACCGTGGAGGGATGCTGCCTACTGGCTTGCTCACGTGGCTTGCTCAGCCTGCTTCCTTATAGAACCCAGGACCGCCAGCCCAAGGATGGCACCACTTTACCATGGGCTTGGGCCTCCCCCAATGATCATTAATTGAGATAATGCCTTACAGCTGGATCTCACAGAAGCATTTCCTCAACTGTGGCTCCTTCCTCTCTGAGACTCTAGCTTGTATCAAGTTGACACATAAAACCAGTCAGTACAGAAGGGAAAGAAAAGTGCTAATTTTAGTCCAAAGACAGGCGAATGGACCTTGTGTTTAACGGAAAGGGAGATGGCTCTCAACGTCTTTTTCCACAGAGCCATCGTAAATTGGCTGTGCCAGTTTCCAGAGACTACATTCCTGACACTTCCGGGTGGGAACAGAAAAAGGAGACGAGATGGAGGCACCCTTAAGTGTCAACAGCCAACTTTCGGCAGCCAGTGGACGGGCACATCCATCGTCACCATCTCAGTCTGGGGTGTGCTGCCAGTGAGGCAGCCCGAGAAATGGCAGGAGGTGTAGGCTGATTCAGCAGCCACTTGGGAAGGAGTTCCGGGTTCAGAGGGCGAGCCACCTTACATTCCCAAGCAGTCTCAGGCTCAGGCACACACACCTGACCCTGCTGCCAGGTTGCTTTGACGTGAATACAGCACATTAATTGGGAAGATGTGTGTGTAGGATTAGGGCTAGCTACCAAAGGCATAGTAAACTGGAAAGAATCGAATTTTCTCCATTAAACCTTGTGCCTCATAGATAATTCCCTGGAGTTTCTGGAGAGGTGATGTGGGCTGGTTGGAGGATATGAGGACAGAGTTGATAGGTAATAAGCATACATCACCACACCCCTACGAGGTGTGTTTGTGTCACAGAACTAGGATGGGATACCCAGTGTTATCTGATGCCATGCTGCACAGAGCCCTCCTGAGACTCTGCACGGTGGGCAGGGAGTCTCTCCAACACCTAGCCTCCAGTAGGTGTTTGTGCTGGAGCTGGTTGTTTTCCTGTTTTCCCTTCCCGCTGAAGTATCCTAGTGTGTGAAGTCTCTGGACATTTGGGCAGAGGACTGTGCGTATGGGACATGGACCTCTGACTGCGGGTCCTCCTCAGTGGCAGGTGACTCATGACCACGCGAGTGTGCTCGGTGACTCCCGTTGGCCCAACTTCCCTTCCAGGGGTGATGCTAACATTATGTACCTGGGAACGAAAATATCCCAGGAGCCGCCTTTGCTGCCCTAGCCGCTCCGTCGCCAGGAACACAGCTTACTCTGGTTTTCATCATGTTCCCTTTTGTGGCTTTTCAGCTGACGTGCGGCAGGGAAAGGCACCTCGGGATTCTTCTGTGGAAGGGGCTGATGATGATAATAAATCTCAAGCATTTCCTAAATCTGAGTGAGAGTCTAACCTCACTGAACGTCTCCTACGATCACTTTGGTGGAGGCAGTGGCTGCAGGGGGTGAGACATCCCTGCCTTACTTGAGTTGCCATAGATTACTTCAGAGACAGAGTAATTAACTGGCAGAGGTGGGGCACTGGCCTGGCATTCCCAGCCGCCTCCTTGCAGGCCACTTTCCTGCTCCAGCCTGCTGCACTAGGTAGAGTCCAGTGTGCCTCTAATGAGCTGCTTCTCTGTCGCTGCTGTGATGAGATGCTATGACCAAAGCAGTGTAAGGAAGAGAAGGTTCCGAGGGAGGCATCCATTGCGAGGGGAGAGGCACGGCGGCGGGCGGCAGGGCACAGCGGCGGGTGGCAGGGCAGCGGCCCGAAGCTGAGAACTCTTACCTTCTATCACACACACAAAGCGGAGGGCAGCCTGGAGAGTCTCCTCCAGGGACACACACACTTCCTCCAGCAAGGCCACATCTCTACAAACAGTGTCACCGCCTGGGGCCAAGTGCTCAAATGCGTGAGCCTCTGGAGGGCATTGCTACCACAGTGGGATGATTCACTGGAGTAAAGACCACTTCCACTTCCTTATGCACACTGTGCATTTATTTTTATCATTTCTGAGTAGACTTGCTGCTTCTCCGCCTTAGAGGTTCAGGTTCAGTGTCAACAGTGCTTCCTAGCAAGTTCTCCAGATATTTCCACTTGGAATACTGTGATACTCTCCTTCCTAACCATCAGAGGCGATAGCCCCCACACCAACCTTAGAACTTACCCTAGTATTTCTTCTCACACACACACACACACACACACACACACACACATTCTTTCTCTCCGATTTAACTATAGTTGCCCTGATTCACAGGAAGATGCTAGTTACTGACAATGGTTAGAATCATGGTACAGATTTTCAGTATTTAAGTTCTTTTGTGACGTGGCCCATTGTATCTGATCCATTTACTGCTCTCCGTGAGCTCCTCAGCGAGACGGCCACAGTGTCAGGATTAAGCTCATCCAGTAGCTATGTGACCTAGGGAATGCCATCAAAAGTCACTGAACCCCTCTCCCGCAGTCTCCAGACAGCTGACAAAGACCCATACACGCCGTAGACTGCAGCGGATAGCTGCAAATCTGAGGTCTCTCGATGCTGTGTCTTCCCTTTGTGAACTATAAATCTGTTTATGATTAATCTTCACGTGCAGTATCAAGGTAAGGGTCTGTCTTTATCCCAAAGGGTTGTCCATGCTGTGATACTTTCCTTCCTAAAGTTGCCTTGATACCTACCTTTGTCAACACTCAGTTGACCATACTAAGTGTGAGTCTGTTTTCTAGATTCCATTTTGTCCAAGTGGTATATAAACCTAGAAGAGAAATGTCAAAAATTTATTAAGCAAGAATTACAGAAAGCCCAGTCTATTTAAGAATTCTGTATTCAGGCAGGCAGGATGTCTCAGCCGGTAAAGGTGTATGCGGTGCCAGCCTACTCACCTGAGATTGACCCCCAGAACCCACATAAAAGTGGAAGGTGAGAACGGACTCCACAAAGGTGTCCTCCAACTTCCACACGTGCACTGACATGTACACGTCCCCACACACACTTACTAATACAATTTGTAAGAGTTATTTCATATTCAAGAGTGAATGTTTACCCTACATGAAGCACTTTCAAAACCCCCTCCTGAGGACAGCTCAGCCTCTGATGTCCCTGCCTGCACCTCCTGTGTGCTGGGGATACACCACCATGGCTGGTTTACAGACTGCGGGGCTCGAGCTCAGGGCTTTGTGTAGTAGGAAAAGCTTCTGCCCACTGAGCGTACTCTCATTCCTGAAAACACACGCCTCGAAAGCTAGAAATTATGAGACGTGTCTGTGTTAGCAATTTGTTTCATAAAAGTATTGTTTGCAAATAACATGGGTTTAAATTTTGACATCTAGACTGGTTTTCGTTTTTTAGATGTATAATTTTCTAGTATTTCATTGCTGTTTGTTTGAAAAGGCCCTGTTTATCCACCTCTCTTTAGTATGTGCCAGGATTATAGGGAGCAGAAGAGGGCTAGAATATTCTTTAGAAAGCAGAATAAACATTTGGGCATTTCCACAGTATCACACAAGAAGAAACGTAGGAGCCCGCATAACCTGTTTGCAAGGCTCACCTGGTCCCACAGACACATGCCCGGTGTCCATAGATGCAGCAGGAGCTAGAGCAGCTCTCTAGCTGAAGCTGCTGCTGAGGATGTGGATAAAGGTCAGATGCCCAGGACTCCCTGTAATGTAAAGGGGACGTGATCGGGAATGGCGTGCCACACAAGCTCTTGTGGTCGCTGGTGGGAGTCGTTACAGTGTATATAGTAGTAGCGCTGGGATAAGGGATGCTGGAGAGGGTACAGGGGAAGACAAACTGACCCCTGAAGCCAGGCCCTGATTGGACAGAAGCCAGGGCTGTGTACAGCCCATCCCTTCAGGCAGCCAGGAAAGGCAGGTCCCCGCGGGAGCTTGGGTGTAGAGAGGCAGAGTCCTTCAGATAAGGATTGGACTGATTTTTTTTTTCTTTAAGTTGCTTTTTTTCTCCCATTTTGGATGAAGGACAAATAAATAGATATTCCTAACCTTTAACCAGAGCAGGCATGAGAAGTGTAATTGTTGGGTCATCTGAAGTCCCATTGTAGTCTTGGTGACATTAAATGTTCTTGGGGAAAGACCAAATATAAGAGATTTTACTAATAGATGATGAAATCTAGTCGTCTTGTGTTTTGGGTGGGTAAGCATGTGTGCGTGCATGCATGCACACGTATGTGCATGTGCCATGTGTTTTGAACAAGTGACTATTTGGCAGGTGTGCCTGTGTACCGTCCTGTAGATGCCAGAGCAGGCCACTGGGTCTTCCTGTTTCTGTCCACCTTACTGCCTTGAGAAGGAAGGCGCCTCCTGCTGACCAAGTTCGCTGGGCTAGGCTGGTCGCCAGTGAGCTCTCAGCCCTGCGTTTTACCAACTGCTAAGAATTCACACTGTGGTCTCTGTGCTCATAGAGCAAGCACCGTCAACCACCGAGCCTTCTATTCCCAGCCTGGATGTCTGTCTGTCTTTCTGTTTTTCTTTTTTTAAACTCATGTTTGATTGATTCTTTTTTAATACAAGTATCAATAATTTGTAAGCTGTTGACTCTGCTTGCACATTGTCTTTCTTTCTGTCTTGTTCTCTTTACCCCTTCCCCTCTGTGTGTCTGTGTACGTGCAGAAACACACACTCACACACACACACACACACACACACAC
The DNA here is from genome assembly GCF_947179515.1 of Apodemus sylvaticus. Taxonomy (NCBI): domain Eukaryota; kingdom Metazoa; phylum Chordata; class Mammalia; order Rodentia; family Muridae; genus Apodemus; species Apodemus sylvaticus. The sequence continues at coordinate 23,329,466 of NC_067477.1, forward strand.
GCGCGCGCACGCGCGCGTTTGCCCCCTCCCTTTCTCTCTTCCAGAATTGCTAACTTTACATTTGAATTCACCCCTGATGTGTCTTTTTTTTTTTCTCTTGCTTTTCCAGTCTCGCCAGGAGTGATACAAAATGGAGCGCGGGTGCTGAGCCGAGGGCTGTTTCCTGGCGTCCGGCCGTTGCCTATCACTCCCATTGGGATGACGGCAGCCATAAGGTAAGAGAAGAGCTTGCTGGGCGGAGCCGGCCTGGGTCGTGGGGAAACAGGCCCTCTATCGCACAGGGTCCTCAACACTTTTGTTCGCTCTTCCTCTCCAGTGAGCAGACCGATACTGCTAAGGGTTTTCTTAAGTAACAGGCCAAAGTCGGCCAGAAAGCAAGGGTAAGCAGCTGCTGACTGGGCTGGATCCCCCTCTGTCAATTCCCATCCGGGGACCCTGAGGTAGCGTCTCATCTCTCTGGACTTGCTTCAGTTCCCTCATCTGGGAGACTTGATGTCTCCGTGGAGGGGTGCAGTAAATGATGCAAACCTGCATGTGAAATGTGATTTGGTAAGAGGTATAAGAACAGCAGGGGTGTCATGTCCCAGTCACTGAAAGTCAGGTCGAGGACGCCGAATGAGCCCTCTTTGGGTGATTTCTTTCCTCCATCCTTCTCACCTCCATCAGCAACCCCAGGGTCAGTCCACCTCTGGCCTCGAACCCGCACATGCAGCATGACAGTCTCCTGGTTCTCATGCCCGTGTGTCAGTCACGCACTACCTTACCGTGGCTCCTGGGCTACCAGAAGCTCTCTCCGTGGACGTGACTCCCTCCACATCAGCCCACCATCTCCCACCCCGCCTCTCTCCTTGAGCTAAGTATGTTCAATGGCATCTTAGTTTCTTTTTCAGATTGCTATAATAAAATATCTTGACCAAAACAATGTAAGGGGAAAGGCTGGTGGTTAAGGGTCATGGTCCACCCTGGGAGGGAAATCAGAGCAGCAGGAGCCTGAAGCAACTGATCACATCACAGTCAGGATGCAGAGAGCTGGCAAGACGCACTACCGTTGAGTTCAACGTTCTCCATATACACAGCTCAACACCCGCTACCCAAAGCACGGCACTGCCTGCTGTGGACCCGCCTTTGCCCTCTTTCCCTTCAAGATATCCCCCATAGGCATGCCATAGGGCCTGTCTCCCAGGAATTATGGATTCTGCCAAGTTGTCAACTAATGCTGAGCATCACGGGCACAGTCCATGACCAGACATCTTACTCTTGCGGTGTCTTCCATAGACCGCCATCAGCGTTCAGATTGCTTCAGAACACTTTCCTGGAAGTGGCCACCAGCATGAGCTTCGGCCTGGGTAGCCCTGTGTATATTTTCTCTTCTCGGGCTTGATGCTGGGGGTGGGACTGGGTCTTTCTCAGCTGACCAATCACATGAGCTGCTTGATTGCTAAAGACCCTCCCCTCAGCTGCATCCTTTTCTCTTTCTTTCCTTTCTTTTTTTTTTATTTTCTCACACCGGGGTCATGGCTCACCTGTTTTACTTCCTTTTCTGTTGTTGTCATAACATACTATGGCCTAAAGTAACTTAGGGAAGAAAGGTTTCATTTCGTTATAGTACCTGAGTGGACACAGTCCATCGTGGTAGTGAAACATGGCATTGGGAGCAAGAAGCTGACTGGTTGTCATTACACACACACACACACACACACACACACACACACACACTAGCAGAATATTCTCCAAATATAGTCTTGTACCTGCCCAATCTCCTCAGATTTCCAAAGAAGTTGGGAGGGAGGGGTGTGGTAGGCTCTGTAAGCCTGGGGACATTTGCTTGTGGTGCCCGCCCGCCCTCTTTTAGGGTGACCACAGGTACCACAGTGCACATACAGCTGTGCACACGGTTACAGATTCTGCCTTGCCCAAGACTCAGTCAGATATGTGACTAGGAGAGAAGTCTCCTTCTGCTCATTCCCTTTCATCATAAAACTTAAGTTTGGCCACCTGCCACTTGAACCTAAATTTACCTGTGCTTGAGAAATAAACAGTCCAGTGAAGAACAGAATCCTGACTGTCACTTGCAGGTGCATACGGGCTGAGGGCCCTGCAGGTGTGCTAGTGTTCCCCTGGTGGTCACTAGCACCCACTACAGGACAGTGTCCGCCTCTCCTTTGTATGACAGTTTTTTTTCTACATAATTCTAAGCACTTCCCAACTTAAGTGAAAATATTTGTCTTTCAGGGATTTTTTTCCCCCTCTGCTGAGTGGCAAAGGCCGTGTTTGTTTGTCTTAGTCTGAAACTGTTATTGACATAGATGAAGTGTTACTTTTATTAGCTGATCGTTACACAGCTTGTATTTGCTGGGTTCCTTTGCATATAATTATGATGCGAAACCTCCTCTTAAGAGCATCTGTCAATAGTGTAATTGACTCGACCGTGTTGACTTTTTACTCAATCACCTCCAAGATTGGCCCATCCTTAGACATCGGAAAGATGCTCATCTTCACGCTCACCAGGCTGTAGCTCGCTCAGGACGCATCCGCATCCCCTCACCATCACTGCTCACCTGTGCAATCTGCCTGCTCCTGCTCTCCCAGGGCAAATCCCAGCAGGGGTGCCACTGAATGACAGAGCAGGAAATGGTGTCAGTGCAGGAGGCCTGCCTGGCGTGCATGAGGTTCAATTGCTAACTGACAGATCCATATGAGAGGCATTCCTTCTAACGGACACGTGTCACAGACCTGGGAGAAGAGGGCGAGTTCTCCCAGTTAGTGAGGAATGCTTTCTCCCAGGTAGGGAGGTCACAACTCTGTAAGACCTAAAACATCTTAGTTTTAATTTCAAGGTCCATTTTTGAATACAAAAAGTTTTTTGTTTTGTTTTGTTTTTATTTTTACTGTCTCTGTGTGTTTTGCCTTCCAGTGTTGCCCACTGGAGGCAAAAAGAGGGCGTCGTGATTTCAGAACAGTGTAAGCCACCGCGTTGGTCCTAAGAACTGAGCTGCAGTCCTGTGAAAGAACATCGAGTGCTCTTAACCACTGAGCCATCCCTAAGCATTCTTTTTTTTAATGTCATGTGTCTGGGGGTGGGGAGCAGAGAGGTCAGGGCAGTGTGCAGGAACCTGTTTCTTCTCCCCACTGTGTGGGTTCCAGGGTTTGAACTCAAGTTTCTCAGGCCTAGCAGCAACTGCCTTTACCAGCTACACCATCTCGCTGGCCCTTAGATGAAAAAGACCTAACTCCCTTGTTTTCCCAGAAGATTGAGAGAGTCAGTATAAGGTGAACCCTTGTAGGGCAACAGTGTCCAGACACTATGCAGAGAAGCTCAGCAAACAGATTCCTCAGTGAGCCAGAGACCCACCCGCGACCTGTATGGGCCCTGTGGATTAGTGAGGTTACCCAGCGTGAGCCCTGAGTTCTAAGTCAGCTCCAGTGCAGATGCTTACAGCTGACCCCCATCCCCTCCAGGTCTCCTGACCAAGCACCAGAGGCTGGGTCCTGAACCTCACTCAGCAGGCGGCTTTAGCTGAACCCCTGCCACCTTTAGTGCAGGGCAGACTTGTGGTAAGGTCACCAGCTTTAAGGAAGGATGCAATTCCTCAGTAGGAAGCACTGTGAGGAATTGCCCTGAGGTCACCATGTGAGGCTGTTTGGTTTTATTTGGGTCTCTAAGAACCTTGAAAACATTTCCAGGGGAGCAGGAAACAAGTCAGCCATTGCTGCTAGTCACACCACCAGTTCTTAAGGACAGACCGACATCTGGAGTACCAGCTCTGCTTCCGGTCGCTTGTATGTTCCCAGGGTGTAGCATTGATGGATCCTGAAGATAGAAGTAGAGGGAACTGTACCTCCCGTCTCTTCACACAGTGTTGTGTTTTGCAAGACCAAGCAGCTGTTGTCTTTTGTCTCTAAAACTGTGACCTTCAAAGGTAGCTTCAGAACATAGTATTAAGTTATGCGTGCTGGGTGACGATGGCACCTTTAATCCCAGCACTCGGGAGGCAGAGGCAGGCAGGTCTGAGTTCTAATACAGTCTGTTCTACAAAGTAAGTTCTAGAACAGGCCAGGGCTACACAGAAAATCCCTGTCTCCAGGGTTGGGGGTGAGGTGGGGTGGGAGATAAGCTTTGAGGTAGGAAAAAATATTAAAAAGGGATGTGGAGAAAGGATCCAAAGAAAGCCATCAGAAATAACACTCCTCTCCTGGGTCTCGTGTCCCAGCAGGAGTCTGCCCGGCTCCTCTAAGGCCCCACTGGGGCATCCTTTGTATCCCTGGTCCTTGGCACTGGCTAAATGTCTTTGAAAGTCTTGGTGGTTCCTTTCTTCCCCTGTATCTGAAAATCTTCAGCTCCTGCAGATTCTCCGTGCACTCAGGCCTGAAGCCCTGTTTATCTTTGTCACCTTGGGTAAGGCAGAAGTGCTGGATTTGTTGACCCCAGGAAGTGGCAGTTCCTTGGCCCTGGACTCTTTCCCCTCTCCACCCCTCAGATGGGACTCTAGGGCTAAGAGGAGCCTTGAACTTTATTTTGCGGATGAGATTCAGGTAGAATGAGGCTGGGCTCTGTGATGAATGTAGGAAACTATGAACCCAAAGTTCTGGCTTCTCGCCTTCTTCTGGAAAACTTGGAAAACTTGACACTTGGTAAGATGGAGTTTTCTAGGCAGCTTTTATGAAGTGATTCTTTGCCTGTTTTTCCTTGACATTCTTCTTCAGACTGTTGTGCTTGGACTCGCTCAGTCCTTCCCACCCCACCCCCCACCCCCACCCCCACCCCACCCCTACCAACCTTTATGTTTTGTGAATGTTTTGTCTGAGTGGATGTCCATGTACCACATGTATGCAGTGCCCACAGCTCCTAGAGGAGAACGCCAGAGCCCCTGGACTGGACTGACAGTTCCAGGACTTAAAGAGGCGTTTGTGCATTTGTTTGTATGTTTGTGTATGTGTTTGTTTGTATATTTGTGTATTGTGTGTTTGTGTGTATGTATTTGTTTGTTTGCTAGCTGGAACCATGTCTTCCTCCAGCATGCTCACTAAGGTTCATTTCCTTACTGGTTCATGTAGCTGTGACTGAGTCACTTATACCGCTGCGTGATGCTCCACTGCGTGACTGACTGTCCCACAATCTTTAAAAAGGAATTTGGATTATTTCTGGCCATCTCACCAGCCCTTGATCCTAAATTTTTTTAGGAAGACTTGGGCATGATGGTGCACGCCTTTAACTTAACTCAGCACTAAGGTGGCAATGAATGGTCAGCCTGGTCTACATAGTGAGATTTTTAAAAAGAAAGAAAAAAAAAGAAGAAAGAGTATGTTATAATAATGACAAAATTCTGTCCAATCCCACTTTGCTATATTTTATCATTAACAATCCTTGAATTTCATTCCCCAAAATAGATTCTATCACCTTAAACTTACCGAAGTTTTTTTCTCTTTCTTTACTATGATGAATTGCATAATAAATTGGCCACCTCTACACAACCCTTTGATTTCTTAGCGCTTACTATGTTGATTCATGGCGTTTTAACATCTTACTGGAGTTGGCACCTGGTATCTTAGAGGAGGGTTTGCCATTTTGTTTATGCCACTGTCTCTAGCTCCGTCCTTATCTGGTTTCTGTGTCAAGATTGTTAGCCTCTTAAATTAAATTGAGCATTCACTCTCATTAATCACTTCCTCTATCCCTTCCTATATGAAATCTAACATCTTTATTGCTGAATAGTTGATGGAACTCATTTGCAGAACAGTGTGGTGCTGGCAGCATCCTTACAGGCTGATTAGTTGTTAGTGTAATCTGTGTAGTGATTATACGGTAAGTTGGGCTTGGTATTTCCTGTTGAGCTATTTGTCCATTTCACCAAAGTATACAGGTATCTTGGCATAAAGTTATTCTCAGTATTTCCTATCTCTTAAACTGTCTTTCATAGCTACATTCTTGTTTTTTTTTTTTTGAAATTTCATTTGTAGCCTGTTTGCTTGCTAATATTGTCACATTTCTCTTCTGAAGTTTCGTTTTATCTGATTAGCCCTGTTTAAGAAGGATAAGTATTTTTGTTTGTATGTTTGTGTGTATATGTGTGAATCACATGAGTGTGGTCCCCACAGAGACCAGAAGAGGGCATCAGATCCCCTGGAGCTGAAGTCACAGGTTATTGTGAATGACACTGGGGCAGGGAATGGAACCTGGGTCCTCTGTCAGAGCAGCCCGAGCACTTAGTCACAGAGCCATCTCTCCAGCCCCTTCATTGGCTTTTGCTATCTCTTTTCCTTTCCTTTTCCCTTCTGTTTTTCTTTGTGTAGATTGTATGCCTTTTTAAACTCTTTTCTCTACGAAGCTTAACATTTTGATTTCCTGTGAACCACAACCTTGTTGCACCCCATGATCTTAAGTGGTTTCTGCTTTCCGTTTTGATTTCTTCCATGACCTGTACATATTTTTAGAAGAATACATATGACTTTTCCAGACCAAAAAAAGGAGTAGTACCTTCTTACTTTTCAGTTTCCACTTCAACAGTCACCATGAACTTGAATGCACACTGATGTGAGACTTCTTGGGCATTTGAGACATTGAGGCCTAGTCTGAAAGCCCTAGTGCCTGTGGTCAGGTATAAACATATAGTATATAGTTTAGTACAAATCCGTTTTTAAGTGTTCCACATGTGCTTTTATTTTATTTTAAAAGTGTCTTTTCCATTGTTTCCTTGTGTATGTGCTCGAGAGCGTGCTTGTGCACATGTGTGCGTGTGCATGTCTTACCTATGAGAAGCCTGGTTGGTGCTGAGAGTGATGGTCAGGATCTCCCCATCATCCTGTGGGCTTGGCTATTTCTTCTTGTAGCACTTGGGCTGCAGGAGATGTGTTTTGAAGCAGTTTTACTGAAAGTATTCATATTGAGAACTGCTTTATCTCGCTGGCTAATAGAATGTGTGTAGATTGTGAATAGTCTGTTGTAATGGCGGCTGCCTTAAAGCCTGTGGTTTTATTGTCTTTGGCAGCAAGATCCAGCTCGTCCACACTCTCCGCCTTCCTTTGTCCTTTAGCTTTAGGTTCTCCCCTGATTAACAGCATGGCTTGTCTTTACTGTACATCCATCCATACTACCAATGTCTACCTTTCCAGCTACAGGTTTTTAGCCCTTTTTGAGACAGGGCTTCTCTTTGTAGCCCTGGATGTCCTGGAACTCACTCTGTAGACCAGGCTGGCCTCGAACTCAGAAATTCGCCTGCCTCTGCCTCCCAAGTGCTGGGATTAAAGGCTAGCCCATTTTTATTAATATATTTGGGTTCACTTCTGGCTAAGTTTGCACACACTGTGTTTATCCCCAAAAGATGGGAACTCCCCACTTTTCATTCCTCCTGTCTGTTAGTGTCAGTCCTAGAACTTTGGACGGGAACATCTTAAAATGCTTGATCGATGTGTTTAACCTTTGATCAATACCAAACTTTTTGAATGTTTTCACTTTACTTCTCCCAAACGCTGAGCTAATTTGCCCAAATTCTTGTCCTCCGTTTTGCTTTTGTCTGTTTTTGAGCTCACCATAACTGTAATTCGGTCTCTGATTGCTTACATCTCTACTAACCGTTTCTTCCTAAACACCAGGCCTCCCTTTTGAGATCATGTTCATGTTTCCCAAGTAACATTCCTAAGAAGTCCGTTAGTCAGGGTCTGTAGTTACAGCCTTGAGCTCGGGTCTGGTCCTGCTGTGAAGATCTAAGCTGACGAGTGTTTTTTCTTTCATCTTGAGAATGTCATACACTCCCATTTGCCACATTTCCTATGGTCAGCTGATGCATCTCCATTCCCAGTGGTGTGTCCTTTCTACCACTTCTAGATCTCTTTGTTGCCCAGTTCTTGAGTCTTAAGACGGCCAGTAATAATCCTTCCTCATTCTTCCAAGGAGCTGTGACTGAGGGCTGTCGTGCTGTGCTTAGCTGATCTTCGTGGTTTGAGTTAATAGGTTAGGTTAGGTTAGGTCAGTTATTGGTTGAGTTCTTTGGGTTTCTTGTGACCTTAATTGTTTGTTTCTTGGCTTAGCCTTTTTGATTTGATAGTGACAGTATGGATTTCATTGTTTATCCTGATAGCATTTATTGGCTTTTTGAATCTGTAAATGGGTACCTTTCTTCTGATCTAGAAAATCCTCAGCCATTAATTCAGGTGTTAAATCTTCCTGTGCTTTCTTACCCCACTAAAAGTCCAGCCCAATTTATGTAAATTTTTTTGTGTTCTGGTTTTGGCTTTTGGTTTATTTTTCTTTTGTCTCTTTGTTTTGGTTTGTTTTGGTTTGTTTTTTGAGACATAGTCTCATAAAGCAAATGTTGACCTTGAGTTCCCTCCCTATTTAGGTAAGGATGACCTTGAGTTCTAATCTTTCTGTATCTACCCAGGAGCTAGGAATTTAGGCAGGTATTTCAAATAGGTGTTTTGGGGCCTAGAGCTCATTCATGGTTTGGACTGACTGACTGTCTGTCTGTCTGTCTGTCTGTCTAGAAGCCCCAGGGATCCTCCCATGTCCACTGCCCCACACGGGGATTATATATAGACTCCACAGCACCCATGTCGGGTTTCCCCGCTCAGCCCCTCCTCCAGCATTCTCAGCTCTTAACCATACTCAGCTACCAGGTATAGAGTTTATCTTTCAGTCCTTAAAAGAGGGTCTTGTGGTATATAGCCCAGGCTGGCCCAGAGCTTACTAGCCTTCTGCCCCAGTCTCCTGAGCACCAGGGTTACAGGACTGGCTTACCTCCGTTGGCTCTTGTGTTGTTTATTTTAAACACTGACCTCCTGCCCAGGATCCAGTTGTCTCAGCATGTGCAGTCTTTGTAGTTCTGGTTCTCTAGTTGTTTCTCTGTTCCCTCTCCAGCTTATAATAGTGTATTTCCCTTGTGCTTAATGGCTTCTAAAATGACGAACCTAGGTTCTGTGCATGCTAATTAGTCAGAATTCTCCATGGTTGGATTTGAAGTGCATTCTTCCTGAGGAGATTTGCTTTTCAAACTTCTGGAAGCCTGGAGGGACAATGTCCATTTTAACTCCCTTGGATCGACCATAAAATCCACAAAGCTGACAAAATCAGTTTTCCATCGCTGCTTCTCTTTTCTCCTCCATCAGGCTGGGCTCTCGCCCCAGTCCTGGGGTGGCATTTGTTCCAGGGAACGCCTGGCTTCCTGATTGGTCCCATTGTTCACCCGAGTTTTCAAACTCCCCATCTGTATGTAGAAGTGGATGCGTGTGTGTTTTTGTGTCCACTAACACTTGCCCTTGTTTTGTTTGTATTACTGTGAACATGTGTGATGATGTGGGTGCGTGAGTACGGTGCCCATTCAGAGGACACTAGGATGCCCAGAGTCACACTCAGACTGTCAGGGTTACACAGCAGGCATGGGTTTGCCTGCCCTCCCCTTATTATCTAGTGAACTCAGGATGCCTTTAAAATCTGTAGCTGCACAGGATCTAACACCTTCTGTATCGTAATCAGAGAAGCCTTCGCTACCCGTGCCTCCCTTGCCACCTGGCCGGAAGCGCAAGCCTCTAGCTTGGCCTGTCTTTCTTGAGGTCGCCTTTGTAGAACAGCATTGCACTGCCTCAGGTCTTCTGCTTCCGCCATCCTTATGTTAATTCTGTCTGCTTTTCATATTTGGCAAGGGGTCAGCCAATGCCTTGGGAAGGCTACTCTCCAAAAGACAGCCAGTAGGTTCCATGGATAACCCACGGGCCAGTAGGTTCCAGGTAACCTGTGCCATTTAAATAGGACGGAGCAAATAATTAACTGTGGGGAAACACAGTAATTAGCATACCCTGCGCCTCAGCTGCTTAGTTACAAATGTGGATCATTTTTGGCTTGAGCTACTGTGAGGTCTCACTGCCTTTATTTCCCATGTAGTCGACAAGAGAATGAACAACAGGTTTGCGATTCAGAGCACGTGGCTTCATTGGGCCTGTGGTTTGAACTCCTAGGGGTGGTAAAATGAGGTGGCTTTCATTTAAGCTAATCTGTGATCACTGTGAAGATCATGACTTATAAATTCAGCCGACACAGAGAAACTGCAGGCGTTCCCACTGTATCGCATGTTAAGTCGAATGGTTTGGGGTTTTTGGTTTTGAGGAGACTATAGTTAGAAATTTACCTTCTAACATATTCAGAATGGCCGGTTTCTTCTAAGCATTTGGTGTCCTGTAATGACAACCCCTGCAGCAGGAGCCACTGGACGCCAGCTTGGTGCAGCTGACCTACACCATCTCGAGTCACATGACGCCAAGTTATTGATTATTGGAGGAGCTTGTCATTTCCTGCAGAGTTTGGTGTGTCATTTGTAGATTATAAACCTGTGTTGAAATCTCAGAGAAAGTTAATTTCATTAAGAATGAGATTCGGCCATATTCCAGGTCTCACACTCTAAAGGTGCACCAGTGTGCCTGTCTTCAGCCAGAAAGTCCTGGCTGTGTTTGTGTTGGTTCTGTCTGCACAGCGCACAAATTTTTGCTTATCCGTAGAAGGCTGAGCTGGGTGGTGTTCCAAGCTATGTGTGGAATCCAGTCGAAGGAAGACTCTGGGTACTCCCTTCCATAGCACAGAATCCAGGACCATGGGAAACCCCTCTTCTGCCCCTCCCCCCTTATCTATATGGGTTCTCCAGAAGAGGTATCTACTTAAAGCAGGAAGTTTTCAGACATTTCTCCATCCACGCTCAATGCTTTCATGGGAGGGAGGGAGGGAGGGAGGGAGGGAGGGAGGGAGGGGAAGACTCAGATCTCCCTGCCCCTCAGCCAGACCCACCAGGCCCTGTTAGGCCCTGCTTCCCGCCCCAGCTCCTGGGTTTCTCACTCCTGGTGTTTGTTCAGCTACGGGCCACGCTCTGCTGACCTGCACTACTGAGGCTGTCCTCAAGTCTCGGTTATTATAAAACATATGCATTTGGAGCTAGGAGACACTCAGTAAGCCTGGCAACCCAAGATCGATCCCCGTGACCCATACAAGGAACAGGAGAGAAGGACTCCAAAAAGTTGCCCTCTGACCTCCACATTGTGCTCCCACACAGACAATGAATTTTTTAAAATAAGGGTTCATAAGGAAATTGATTTGTTAAAATCCATCATGGCCCAGTTCACTTGTCTAAATGTATTTGGGTTCCCTAAGAAACTGTTTCATACTTTAGTAGAAGTTAGTTTTCTATTTCATAGTATCTATGGTCAACACAGAAAGATCAGGAAAAGCACAGGTGGAACATAGGTTTTTATCTGCTTTTGATAACTATTGAGAGCTAGCTATACAGTTAATCACGTTTATCTGTATACCTATAATACTCCCCAATAACCTGCACCAGCCATGTTTATGCACCCAGTACACAGCAAAGAAAGGAAAACTACAGGATGAGGGTGTGGCAGACAGGCTCTGAGGCTCAGGCCTGCACGCTGACATAAGCCCACCATAGGCTCTGGGTTCCTATCCTAGGACCTCACTGTCTTTATGCTGAATCTCCTCATCCTTCTGACAGAGGAGAAGGAAACTGTTCAGGCTGTGTGCAGTGGCCTTGGGAACTCTCAGGGACCTCATGGTGGGAAAGGAGAGTTAGGAAAGACATTGAGCAGCCACAGAGAAAGACCTCCGAGCCAGCCTGGCCCTCGGCACCTTCGCCATTTTGCATCATCATTTTTTTGCCAGAATGTTCCCTGCCCCCCCCCCCAGGTCCTTCTCCCTTTGGCTTTAAGGAACCCTTGCCTCCTGTGCTCATCCGCCCCTCTGACTTCACCTATCCCGAGCATCAGGAAGGCAACGAAAGGAGCACAGTCACTCTCCCTACCGCAGGAGGAGGCAGGGTGGCCAGTGGCCTCCCAGACATAAAGATACACAGCACAAAGAGCGATGCAGGGCATGAGGGGCGCTGGGAAAGCGGACGGCGCGTTCCAGCAGGGACCCATGTCATAGGGAATCCAGAGAGAGCCGGTCCAGGAGGTGGAGCTGAGGGCTTACAGCTCAGGTTCATTGCCAGCTCTGTCCTGCTCCGTGCCTTTAGTAGGTCACTTCTTAGCACTAACTTCTGATCCTTGTAAAGTAAGGAGTTGGACAGGGTCATGGGCTCAGTACGACATCTGTTTGTGGGGAGCTCAAGAAGCAGTAACTTGCCGGCCTCACTTCCATGATTCAGCCTTGACATCTGTTTTCTTCGCTGCTCTGCTGGGTCCTCTCTGAAAGGATACCCCGCCCTCACTGCTCAGCGATTGGCAGATTGAATGGGTGACTGTCATCGGAAGGCAGGCTCTTTGCCGCCTGTTGTATTTAGCCTTCTGATAAACGCAGCCATTTCAGAAGAGAATATGTCATTGTCCTTGTGGTGCCCAGCCAGCATCCACTGACAGTGTCTTACTCCACAGGGCTGGGGCTGATGTGTGAACGATTCTTCTGCCTGTCACCTCAAAAGTATTGTTTTAACAACTCAGACGCACCTGTTTGGTGAACGTGTCACTGGGAGTGGGGAGGGAAAACCAGGAAAGATAAGACTGAGGAGTGGGACCCCATCTGCGAAGCTCATACACCTGTCACCCATATCTTGGAATTGCTAGCAGTCTTTGCAGGATCCCAGTATGCCCCACGTCTTCACCAGAGAAGATGTAATTTGTTGTTCCCTCTCCGTCTGCAGGAATAGCATCACCAGTTGCCGGATGCGGACTGAGAGCGAGCCGCCATGTGGCTCCCCAGTGGTCAGTGGCGATCCCAAGGAGGACCACAACTACAGTAGTGCCAAGTCCTCCAATGCCAGGAGCACCTCTCCTACCAGCGACTCCTCCTCCTCGGCCGACGACCATTATGAGTTTGCCACGAAGGGGAGCCAGGAGGGCAGCGAGGGAAGCTTCCAGAGCCATGAGAGCCACAGCGAGACGGAGGAGGATGAGAGGAGAGCCGGCCAGAAGGAGGGCACGGATGCCCTGGGGGACAGCGGGTACGCGTCCCAGCACAAGAAGCGCCAGCACTTCGCCAAGGCCCGGAAGGTCCCCAGCGACACGCTGCCCCTCAAAAAGAGACGCACAGAGAAGCCGCCGGAGAGCGACGATGAGGAGATGAAGGAGGCGGCCGGCTCGCTCCTGCACTTGGCAGGGATCCGGTCCTGTTTGAACAACATCACCAATCGGACGGCCAAGGGGCAGAAAGAACAAAAGGAAACCGCAAAAAATTGAAACAAGTCTCTGATTTGTTTTGAACTTACGGCCATTTGGTTTCAGCATGTCAGGAGATTTCTAATGATTTGTGGCAATATCAGCAATTTTTTTTCTTTTTCTTTTTTCCTTTTGTTGGTTTGGTTTTCTTTTCTTTCCTTTTTTTTTTTTTTAATTTACCCCCCACTCCTTTGGTTTTTGGACCCTTAAGAATTTTCTGTTTAAAGGAGATTGAAGCCATAGAAACTCATATCGACACTCAGCCGTTTTACAAAAGCTTTTCTTTATCTGAATACAAAAACCGAAAGAAAAAAAAAAAGCCAAAATTAACCATTGCTTCCTGCAGCCTGTCAGAACCCTGTGGCTAAGCCACAGGGGTGTCCATGTTAATGCCACAGGAGCATCAAGCACCACCTAGGCCGCACGCACAGAGTCCCCACGGCTCAGCCCAACCCTGAGATTTAAGAAGTCAATGGTGTCTGGAGTGAGACTGGGAAGCAGAGGCTGAAGAGCCCATGTCCCCTAGGAACAGATTATCCCCTAGGGGTAACCCCGTGCTCTGGCCCTGGCATCCCACCACACCAGAAATGCCCGCAGCATTGCTGTGTGGCAAGCCCAGGGTCTGACTGCCAGTCCTCTGCATTTCTCAACCTTGAGCCTGGTAACATCTCCCAAGTTGCATACCAGACTGTTCTGGGTGTATTAGGTGTCAGTGACTGAGGAGGGAAAACAGGGATCCTTAGAGCCATTGATAACCACTGAATTCTGCTCTATGTTAAATTAGGAAAACGTTCCAAAAGCCATACGCCTGAAGGTTGGTCCTATGTGTGTGTGTGTGCGCACACACACACACTCACACACACACACACACACACGACTTAAAGGTGATGCAGAAAACAGGCTGTGCCCTCTTAACTGCCCAAGAAATGGCAGTAGCTGTTAAGGAAAAATGGTACAGATTTTTTCCTCCTAAATAATCTGATCCAAGTTGGGGGGGGGGGGTGCTACAGAAACTGCCATTAGTATTATGGTGTCTTTTTATGAGGTTAAAGGCACGTGGATGGACTCAAAAACGCAAAAACGTGACAAACAATTAAACTCCTGCACTGTCCTCAAAAAGGGTTTGCAATTAATATCAGTACTCATTTTTGCAACAAAGAAAAAAAAGAAAAGATCTGTGATTTTTCACGTTCAGCCAGTGTAGCCAGCAGAAATTTCTGATCCACAAACGCATGGATTTCTTTGAAGACAAAAAAAAAGAAAAAGAAAAAAAATCCACAAAAACAAACTTTTTTTTATTCAAAATAACAAAGTTCTTGTAAGGTAAATAATGTATTTAGCATGAAGCATGAATTATTTTCATATAAATATAGAAAATAGAGAGAAGACTATGCCTCTAATTTTTAAGCCCTTAAGCTTAGAGGCCCTTTGTTCTTTTTCTTTCTTTTTTTCCTTTTCTTTTTTTTCTTTTTTTTTTTTTTTGTTATTATTTTGTTTCTTTTTTGTTTTTGTTTGTTGTTTTTGTTTTGAAGCAGGTGTTTAAGGTTTAACCTTCTTCAGGGACAAATTCTGACTGTTGGGGAACTTACTCTGCAATATAAATTATCTTCATGCTCTGGTAGGGGCTTGGCCGGTTGAGCTCTCTACTGCCTTGTCTGCACTCAGCCCCGACCCCCTCTGATTCTCTACTGAAGAGTGTGTCCTTCCCTATGTCTGTATGTGTTTAACATGACGCAATAATCCGAGGGCAAACTTAGTGTGTACGATAGAATCAGGAGAGTTATGGGACGCTTACTTGAGGAAAGTCCTTACCGTGATCTGGTTCTAGGAAAAAGTCAATGGATATAATTATGCAAATTCGCCAGAGGAAGGGGAAACATGCTAATGGGCCTTACTGGGTGAGGGTAAGAGATGGGTACATGGGTAGGAGGAAGTTCATGATGGAGGGGTGGGATGGGGCAGCCCCGCCCGCGCGGCCTGCTGTGCCTTCGCAGTGAGGAGGGGGCTGGCCATCCCTGCCACTTCAGCACAGTAGCCACCTTGGGACTAAGACCACCTGGATAGTGAGAGCTGGAGAGCTGAACACCACATCACACAGGCCAGAAACTCCAGTTACCTTTGCCAAACAAACAAACAAACAAAAAAATCAAAAAAAAAAGTTTTTCCTTGAGATCTAAAGAGAAAACCCTAAAACAATGTGGCCTCTGGTCCAAATGGACAGAACTTTTAAAAATAAAAACACAACCGTGGCTCAGGGTCAGATGTTTGGAAGAGAGAGGAAACTAAAGTGACCTTGAGCTCTTGAAACAGGGCAGTAGTGGGCCTTTAATGCCATGTCCATCTGTCTGTCAGTACCAGGTACCATGGCGGCCGCAGCCGTCTGAAAGGACAGGAGTCTGGAAGGTTATCTGGTGCATTTCCCCCTACCTAGCCTGAGGGCGGCTCCCACTTCATGGCTGGCCAGATTTCCTCCCACATGGCCCACAGGCGGGGCTCTCAGCATGGGGGTTCAGGGTTAGAGGAGAGCACGCATGTGTTCTGCACAAACCCCTGACACCCTACAAGCCATCCACAGCTCTGGAACCCTGAGCCACGCTTTGGTTTCCGCTGTCACCTTACAAGTCCAGAAGACCCCACCCCCACCCCCAAGATGTTCAAACTCAGACCTGAAGGTAAAGGTAGCACTGGCGCCATTTCTGGCAGGGGACTTCTTCCGATGAGAACCCCACTCGGGCTGTCTGCCCTCGTTTCATTTTTTTCTGAAGGGGCAGAGGCCTCTTTCAGAGGTAACAAGATGCAGTGTGTGTGTGATTTACTTTTCCGATCTCGCTGAGATCTGAAAAACTCTCTTATACAAGTGTGTTCTGAACCCCAGAACCACTCCGTTTGCATAAATACCTCATTGGGCAGCTTTCTAAGTGTTATTTTCCTGAGCCTCCCTCGGCACCTTTGTTGGAATTTTCTGGAAGACTTGTTGGGGAAACTTTAGTAAGGGTACTTTTTTCTATTTTCCTTCTGTTTTGGGCGGCATACACATTTATGCGGCACCAAAACAATGGCTCAATTGTGTTTAACTCTGTATTTTGACTGTTGAGGCGAAAACTAAGTCATCCTTGTGTTTGTGGCTGTCCGTGTCCTTAACAAGCCAAGGGGCAGGAGACACCCTCTCTTTCCCCCTCCCCCAAGAGCAGTAGAGAATTTAAGCACAAGCCTATTTGTGAAAGAATATTTTGCTTAAGTGTAATTCCTTTAGTGCTGGACTTCCTTCCCAAATGTCAGGTGTTCTTCTAGCTTTCAAACTAGCCTGTGTATCCATTAGTCTGACAGATCGCCTGAGCAATCGTTAAAGGGATGTGGTGTTTTGTTGTTTTTTTTTTTTTCCTTGCATTTCTCCTGTGGGGAGAAGTGTCTGTTCATGTTTCATTCCCAGTATCTCACGGACTCACATGGGGTGGGGGTGGGGGGTGGGGAACTATAGCAATATTTACAGATGCTTTGGGAACACATCAGCACCGTTACATATAACAACTACTGGCTATTGGCCCTCAGACACATTTAAAGAGAAGAGAGAGACTCACTCGCTTTCTTTTCTCAGGTGATACTCATATCAGCATTTTTATCCTGCTCCTCACAGTCTTTCCTCCTTCTCTAGTACTTTTTGGAAAGGGTCTGCACCGTACGTAGGTTTTCGTTCTAATATATCGCCAAGCACCTACTTCCCCGGCATCTCCAGTCAGTATGTTTGTCAAGAGTTCTTCTAGTAAAGCTGGCTCTCTGAAAGTAAAGCTAAACCAAACCCACACTGGGATTGTGGTGAAAGGAAACCGTGGTCAGGGTGCCTGGGGCAGATCTCCATCTTGGGGCTGAGTGTTAGGAGGAGGAATGGGTTGGTGGCCTCTCCCAAGAGCAGGTTTTTCCTGTAGAGTCATTAGCATGTCTAGTACCTCCTATTCTTAGCAGTTCCTGCCACGGAGCTTTCTTGAAGGACTATTGCATTCTGCGCAGCCCAAGCAAGAGATGGGGTGGTTTTGGTGCCTAGAGTCCCAACAGCAGGCCCATGTGCAATGTCCCAAGCCACCAATTGGGATTTTATTGATGCCACTCCAACCTCTGGACTCTCCCTTAGGGGTGGGAGTGGGGCTCGGACATGATGCTAGAGCCAGAGTTAGGGACAAGTGATCGGAATGGAACATTTTCCCATCTATGGGATTAGACTAAATTCAGTGTGATTTCTCTTTCCCCTTTCAAACCTTATTCAGGATGGGACTCATTTCTTTCTGGTGGATCACAGCTGCCCAGATGTGTAGACTGAATTCTTTGTTCTATAGAGAAGTCCTTTTCTTTCATCTTCAGCAGGGTTTTTATTTTATTTTTTTGCCACCAAAAGAAAACATTGGAGCATTCATCCCCTCTTGATCGTGACTTTCCAGTGTTGACAGTTCAGTTATTTGTGTTGTAGGTCCCAGCCCACCAGTACTATATCAAACACTGTTAGGCACATGATGCAGCACTGTGATCTAATTTAAATAATACTTTTTTATTATTTATACTACTATATATAATATACATCAACACTTTTGCTATATAACCTAAGTGATAAACCCTTTTTTTTTTTTTTTGGTTACCTGTCAGACTTTAGACTTTGGTTTCTATTGCAGTTAACACAGTTACAGAATTGTAATGGTGTCTTGTTTTTTTTTTTTGTTTGTTTGTTTGTTGTTTGCTTTGTTTCCTTTTTTTCCTTTGTAACGGAATGTGTAAATCAAAGTATATACATTGTGTGGTGTTCCTGTTTCTTGGGATGTCATGAGGAGTTACACACAGCATTCAGTGTTCTGTATAGACCTGCCCACCTTTGTGAATTCATCTGTTAACTCCTCCTCCTCCTCCTCCTCCTCCTCTGAGAGCGCGCCAGCCATGGTGGCTAACTCCCAGCGTCCTCTCTCCTGCTGGCTATTCTTGAATTAAGCACAGACTCTTCCACTCGGTTGCTTTGTCATGAATAATGGGTGTGACTTGGTACTCTTCTACCCTTCAGCAAACAAGTGCTAGCCTCACTGACCAAAAATTAAGGAAGGAAAACACCATTTTTAAAACGATCCACCTTTTCATGGCCGAGACGGATGTTAGTCTACGGTGCTGCCTCGTGCTGTCGAGCCTCTGGAATGAGACCGCTGTGCAATGACCATTTCTGACTTGCTGTGGGATGCTCACAAGTACCCTTCCTGTCTCGTTAGTATTGGAATCAAGACTTTATTTGGAATCTATACAGCAGTGTTCCTCCACTGTGTTTCATTTGCAAAAGTAGAGAACATGCCTTCTCCACCCTTTTGCAAATAATTGATGCTCCATATTGGATTCTCAAAAGACTTCGATATGGTGATCCTGTCAAACCTAGAAATTGTATTATCTTTCCATACCTGACTTCCCCGTTTCTCCTGTTTTAGAGGAAACAGCACACTTTCGGTTACGGACACAGTCTCCATTTCTAGAGTATGTGTTGAAGCCATTCAAGGAGATAGCAGGCTCAGCCAGACTCACCCGTGGTTCTCCCCGCCTGTCCTGCCATGGTGACCATGGGGAGAGAAAAACAATCTGTTGTGTGTCTGGGAAACAGCTACATAAGACTTTTTTTTTTTTAACAACTCTGTAACACTTCTGAGTTTTGTTCTAATTTTACAGAAAACAAGACCACAATGATAAAGCAGAAGACCACGAGGTTTGTGGCTGAATCTTAGGGTCACCTGACCTTTCCTGGCCAACAGGCCTACATGGCCAAATTAATTTACAAGAGTAATAATTTCTTCAGAAGCCAATTTTTTTTCTGTATTTCTGTACAAAACTGCCAATTATCATGAACAGAAGGGGAGAACCATAAAGGAGAAAGAAAATGATGTTCTGTGGTGTTTGCATTAGCCTAAAGCAGCTGTGTGGAGATGACTCCATCAGCCGGGCTCCGGGGACTTGGTGTTGCTTGGGAGGGGTCCATACAGCATTTTGCGTTCTTCATGTGTAATCATATTGCCAAAGACAAACTACTTCATCATTTATTGTAAATAACACTTCCCCAGACCTACCATAAAGTTTCTGTGATGTATTGTCTTCCAGTTGCAATAAAATTACTGAGTTGCATCAATTGAAGATAAGTATTGTGTGTTGTGTGAACAATTATCTCTATGTGGAGGTACACACTGAGCCAGAGAGAGAGAGAGAATATGTGTGTGGGGTGTGTGTGTGTGTGGATGTAGTTTCTACTAACCTGCTTTAAGTTCCAGGCATGGGCCGGGTACTGTGCTACCAGCCATCGCCCTGGTTCCCTTGGACCCACAGATGAAGGACACATGCACACTGTCTTAGACTTTCTATTCCTGCACAAACATCATGACCAAGAAGCAAGTTGGGGAGGGAAGGGTTTATTCAGCTTACACTTCCACATTGCTGTTCATCACTAAAGGAAGTCAGGACTGGAATTCATAAACAAGCCAGGAAGCAGAAGCTGATGCAGAGGCCATGGAGGGATGCTTCTCACTGGCTTGCTTCCCCTGCTTGCTCAGCCTGCTCTCTTATAGAACCAGGACTACCAGTCCAGAGATGGCACCACCCACAAGGGACCCTCTTCCACCACTTGATCGCTAATTGAGAAAACTTACAGCTGGATCTCATGGAGGCACTTCCCCAACTGAAGCTCCTTCCTCTGTGATAACTCCAGCCTGCATCAACCACACACAGTGCATACACATTAGCTTATTTTTAATAAGATGTTTAGCTCAAAGGTCAGGCACTTGTAAACCACCTGTGGCTAATGCGCCCTTATCTTCATTCCCAGCTCAGCACCCTAAATCTGCTCTCAACTTGCTTGCGTTTCTAATCTACCAACCACCCCAGGCCAAGTCCGGTGAAGGGGCCAGTGGCCACTCTACCTGAGATCTGAGGGGCTGGTGGCTCTCCCTCCAAAGCATAGTCAATCTTTCCCTCTCCTGTGTCTACTAGACCGCCTTCGGAAACCTGGACATTCCCCATCTTCCACCCAATCATTGACTGCTAGCATTTTTATTGATCCATCAAGAACCATTGGGGACCAGGACCTTCAACATTCACACACAGACTCCCTATCAAAGCATCAGAACCACTCCCAACATCTGTGTCATCTGTGTGTGCACTTGAGTGTGTGTGCGTGCTCACACAGAGGGCAGAGTTTGATGCCTTCCTTGATAAATATTCTCACTTTTTTTTTTTAATGTGTGTTATGTCTGTGAGTTTATATGCCAGATATCTGTAGAGGCCATAAGGGAGTGTCAGACCCCTAGGTGTTACAGGAGGTTGGGAGTTGCCCAGTATGGTGCTGGAAACCAATCTTGGATCCTCTAGAAGACTTTATACTTTGAGACAGTCTGTCACCAATGCTGAAGCTTGCCACTAACCTAAGCTGGCATCCCTGCAAGCTCGGGGGCCCTCTGTCTCTGCCTGGGGTTAGAAGTATGTGCATGCTTTTATTTCTGTAATGTGGATAGTGGTGATCTGAACTCTAGTCTCCAGGCGTATATAGCATGCCTTTTACCACCTAAGATATCACCCCAGCCCTGAGAGATTCCATCCTGTGTCTGGACCCACAGTAGCAGGTGTGTGCAGTTCAACCTGGCTTTAGGGTCTCAGCTGCAGGTCATGCCCATCTTACACATGCCTCCATTTTGATGGCACTCACGGTCCTGCAAAGCCACTCATGTAGGACAAGCACAAGGCTCCCATCACAAGCCATAGTGGTTAAGACCACTGGTCTTGTCTGGAAGTTGCCAAATAGTAAAATAAGGTTACCTGTTCAAGTGCCCACTCCAGTCTGCCATACATACATACATACCCTAGGTAGGAGTCTCCTTTCTGTTATAATCAAACCAGCTGTGTGCCGCTGGGGAGAGAAGGAGACACACCCCGAATGGCAAGGCAGGAAGGGAGCAATTAAGGGCTGAATTTGTTCTTCCTAACAACCCCTCGTCCTGGGAAATAAGCAGGTCCTCCGAGGACCACATTAATATCTGCTGAGCGTGACGCTCCTTAGGGCCTAATCATCTTCCACCAGATCTCACCTCTTAAAGGCTCTGCCACCATCCTGGAGGGCTCGTAGCTCCAGCTCCAGCAGATGAGTCTCTGTAGCACACACCCTTTCGTGGTGGTTTTGACTTTTAGTGAATTTGGTTCTCCAGACTTGTATAGCACATCTTTTATCCTAAGCCATCTCGTGAGCCCTGAGAGATTCCATCCTATTATTTAACCTGGGCTTCACCAACAGTAAGCAATGCTAACCCCAATCACCACCCTATAAGGTACCTCTGAGGCCTAGGAATCTCAGGCTTTATCTCTTACCTCCCATCCTGGGTCACAGTCCAGGTAACAGTCCTGGATGGGAGATAATTCCCAGTGTCCCTCTCCAAGGAGCCACCTCAGTGTCCTATTTGGCCTATGTTGTTACCCTCTTGGAGTATTTTTCTGCTGTGTGTGTGTGTGTGTGTGTGTGTGTGTGTGTTTTGTTTTTTAAGACAGGATTTCTCTGTGTAGCTCTGGCTGCCCTGGCTGCCCTTTATAGACCAGTCTGGCCTCAAACTCACCGAGATCCTCCTGCCTGAGTCCAAGAGTTAGGATCAAAGGTGTGCACCAACATGTCCAGCACTGTCTTGGAGTCTTGCTTGTCAGGATCACCTTGAAAGTTACTGTAAGTCCTCCAGATTGCCGAGTCAATGTCTGAAGAGAAACATCATTGGGACAAAGAGCAGGAGCCCTTACTCTGAGCCAAAGCTGATGAATTAGGTAATTTTCCATGTTGGGTAATATTTGAGGCCAACTATAAGGGGGTAGCCTCAGAAAACAGCACATACAGTTGTATGTATGTGTACATGCTTGAGTCATATGTGTGCATGCACACATATGTGTGGACACACAAGTAAGCCTGCATGTGAACAGAGGTCCACAGTAGATCTCCATCTTTTTCTTGGTTTTGTTTTTTCAAGATAAGAGTTTCTCTGTGTTGCCCAGGCTGTCTTGGAACTCACTCTGTAGACCAGGCTGGCCTTGAACTCAGATCTGCCTGCCTCTGCCTCCCAAGTGCTAGGATTAAAGGCATGTGTCACCACTACTGCCCAGCCCATCTTATCTTTTTGATTACTATTAACTTTATTTCTGTGTGTGAGTGTTTTGTCTGCATCTATATTTGTGCATGGCATGCATGCTTGGTGCCTCTGGAGGCCAGAAGAGGACATTGGATCCCCTGGAATTAGATTTACAGGTAGTTTGGGCCTCTATATGGGTGCTGGGAATTGAACACATGCCCTCCAGAAGAGTATATAGTGTTCTTAACTGCCAGTGAGGGTTCCTGTGTTGGGTGGACTTAAGCCGCAGGCTCCACCCCTGGCGGCACCCATTCGGTTTCAGCTTGTGACCACACAATGTGTGTGCGTGTGTGTACATGCCACATTCACACAGTACCTCAGGGATCTCGGCGGCTTTGAGAGGCACTGAGGCTGAGACTGGGAGGCATGCCTGGGAGGGCTGCTTTTCTCCTTCACTATTTTCTGGTCTCATGACCCTAGAAAGCATAAACTAAGAATTTTCAACCTCCTAGAAGGTTCTGGACAGATGAGATTTCAGAGGGAGCCTGGTTGCCGGGAGACTTTTACTTGTGTGTGGAAAGCCCGAGTTCTGTCCCTTCCCTTCTCAGATGCACCAAGTAAGACCTGTTGTAAGTATGATTGTGTGAGATGGTCTCATTAAATAACCCAGACCAGCCTTGAACTTACACAGAGCCTGCCTCTGCCCCTACCCTGGGTGCCAGGATTACAAGCAGAGCTTACCATGCATGCCCAGCTACTGTGTGTTTTTACCTTCTCTCCATTATAAGAAATACAAAATCAGAGAGAAGTTCATGAAGAACAGCTTCTTTTCTTTTTAATTTTGGAAAGAGGACAGGTGTTGGTTTGTTTGCTTGTTTTTTTTTTCACTGAAGCAGGAGTGAGCGCTCAGCGCATTGAACATTTGCCGCCCCCCACTTGAGTCAGCCTCCCCAGAGCCGTCTGTTTGAATGGTGCTCAAAGCAGTCATACCTTAATCTGAAATCATTCCTGGACGTTTGTGGATAAAGCACTCTAATGGCTGGAGAACGGCTTCATGTTTACTCCATAATAAAGTGCTTGAGGAACAGACAGCTAAATCTCCCTCAAATGCAGCAAGCCATTCGAGGGGGATTGAGGATTCTCCCTCCCTCCCCATCTGCTACACATTTCACGCTGACTTCTAAAAATACGTAAGAGAGGAAGTACCGAATGATGGAGAAAATCTGAAAATCTGAAAATCTGACAGGAGCTGCTTCTTGTCAATCCCCGGGACACAGTTTCTTCATTAAGTGGGTCTATTCTGTTCAGATCAGAAAACTAAAAAGAGGTCTAAATTTTTTATATCACTCATAAATATTTTTAACAAAATAAGGGCAGTAGAGGCTACGGAATCCAAATTCCCCACTGCATAGACCAGGTATGGGAAGCACAGAAAATATTAAGGGATTTCCCCTGAACTACCATACTAGCTAATGACAGAATTTGACTTAAAAGAGTGGAAATGTTCTGGCCCTTCAACTGTATTCACTTATTTAGTATGCAATTATAATCACTGTATCAGAAGAATGTGCCCACCTCACATGATGTCCTGTCCTACACAGCTCACGTTTAGCTAGGGTGAAAATGACAATCTTTTGGGATGACACAAATATGCCATCTTCTTTCTCAGTGTCTGAGGTGCCTTCAGTGTCCCCACATAAGCTCGCATTACAATCGACATCTTCAGGCAAAATCTTATCCTTATCTTTATCAAATTTCACCTTATAATTGGTTTGTTTGAAGCCAGCTCAGATTGACAGTGGAGTACCTGGTGTGGCAGTCTTGATTTTGTCTAACCAGAACAATTGTTACCTGAAGTCATTTTCTATTCCTAATAATAGTATTACAACGCTGGCTGTGGAGGCACTCACTTGAGATCCCAATACTGGGAGGGTAGGAGGGTCAGGAGGTTCAAATCCAGCCTGGACTTAGTGAAGAAACAAAAGAAGCAATTCTACAGACTGAGGAAGAGTTATTTTAGCCAACAGCTCTAGTTCAAGGTCTGGGACTGCAAAGCAAGGAGCATGCAGACACCTAGCCATACTGGGTTCCAGACCCTACTCAAGTTACTTCAGTAGTCCATGAGTTGTGAGTGAACTGATGTGTTCATGAGGGCTGAACCACAATCACCCCCTAAAGGTCCCGCCCTTTACTAGCTCACAACTGAACTTACTCCGTTGTATTTCTGTTGCTGTGATAAAAAAAATACCCTGACAAAAAGCAACTAGGGGAGAATCGGGTTTATTTTACCTTAATATTTCAGGTTACAATCCAACATCACAGGGAGATCAGGATGTCAGGAGCTGGAAGTCTAATCCCATCACATCCCCAGTCAAGAGCAGAGCGAGGTGAAGACAGGCGGTCCTACCTGTTTGATTCCACTCAGTTCAAGATTACACTATAGGCTCAGGATCCCCTGCCGAGGGAATGATTCTGCCCACAGTGGGCCAGATCTTCCCACATCAATTAATTAACAGTTCCCTACAGACAGTCCCAACTTAGGAGAAAATCCTTCATTGAGTCTCTCTCCTCAGGTGGTTCTAGATGTGTCGTGTTGGCAACAAAAGTAAGCACAGGGATCAACTTTCAGTGTTGTTTTCAGAGGGCACAAATGGCATTCACGCCATAGCACTTGCTGTCCAGGTGCCACTCAATACAAAAGCCGGAAGTATCTTTTAATATACCAATTAGGGCAACGTCGTCTCTGGAGGCCCCTCCACAGCAACCCTTGGACCTCACTTGTTATTTTTAAGATCATTTGTTCAGCTAAGTTATGCACGGTCCTGAGTTTCTGAAGATGCTAGCTTTATTTCCCCCAATCAAAAGTTTGTCCTGGGGGCGGGGGATGGGGGAAGATTGGGTTACGAGCACTTGGTGTTCTTGCAGAGGATCCAGGTTCAGTTCCTAATTCCCACATGGTGCTTGTGCATGCGTGTGGGTGGGGGGATGGGTTGGGGGGTCTGTTAGCTCACAATCATCTATTGCTCCACTTCCAGAGGATACAACACCCTCTTCTGGCCTCTGCAGGAACTGTATACATGCAGTTTACATCTATACAAACAGTCAAAATACACAAATGAAAATAAACTAATATTTTGTTGTTAACTTTGGTACAGTCTGTCTTTATCTAGCCCAGGCTGATGTAGAACTCTCACAGACCTGCCTTCCTCTGCCTCCCAAATGCTGGGACCAAAATCATGTGTCATTTAAAACTCTAAGCCCTTTAAAAAAGTTTGCCTAACTATAAAAAGAAATTCACCCTTGCTATGATTTAGATATAAAGTGCCCCCCTACCAAAATGCACGGTGAATATTTAGTATCCCCAACTGGTATATCCAGCCATTGAGAGGTGCTAAATTACCTGGGCTCTGATAATTGGTAACATTCTTGGAGGTAATAGAAAATCCTGGCCTCAGCATACAGATACACACAGGCACGTATGAACCTGCACACACACACAAGAACACAAACACACATAAGCACATACAATAGATGTGCACAAGTGTATAACACACACACACACCACGCACACACACACACATACCCCCTATGCTCTGTGGCCACAGCACAGATCCACTTCCCTTCCCATTTCTCTTCTCCCATTCTTTCCATCGTTCCTTCCCCCCTCATTATCTCCTCTCCTCCTTTTCTCCATCTTTCCTCTCTCCTTTCTTTGTCTTTCTCCTCCCTCGTCTCTCTCTGCCTCTGTCTGTGTCTCTGCCACACACTCTCTCTTTATCTCTCTCCCTTTTTCCTTCCCTCCCCCCCTTTCCCCACAACTCACTGTCAGTGAGCTAGGCAGCTATGATGAAAATCTTGGAAACTGAGAATCAAAATAAGCCCTTCCTCTTTTAAACCACTTCTCCCAATATTTGTCATAGTCCCAGTGACTAACCCAACCCTGGGTCCCCAGGTCTACAGTCTTCCTTTAAAAGAAAAGGAATGACGTCATTCTCTCTGCTACTCTGAATTCTACAAAGGGAAAGACCCAAATCTCACACGCTGTGGTACACCAGAGGTAACGTCAATCCTGATTCATTCCTGTGTGGGAATGGGTCTTGATTTATGCAGGCATTATAAATGCATTCCTCAGGAGCACATCCCTCACACAGAAAAAGAATTTGCCCTTCACTCACTCACTGTACCTTAGCCCATGCTGACACCCATGTCAAACCATACAAAGCACTCTTACTGCATTCAGAATATGCTTCCATTCATAAAGTGAGTACCATGCAAGCATGAAGCCCCAAGTTTGATCCCTGGCATCCACATAAAATGCTGACTGCAGCAGCACACATTTGTACCCTGAGCCCTGTGGAGGAGACAACATGAAGATCCCTGGGGCTCGAAGATCAGCCAGCTTACCTGCATCTGTGCATCGGTGAGATCCAGGCCCAGCAAGATCCCATCTCAAAACAGAAAGGTGGCAAGTGACTGAGAAAGACATCTTTGACTGCCACATGCACATGTATCTGCATACACACACATGTGAACATACACACACACACACACACACAGACACACACACACACACAGACACACACACACACACACACACAGGAAACAACAACAACCCTCCTGTCTCCCTCACAGGGTATGGCACTGTAGCCACAGATCCGCTCTATCGCGCAGCCTCTATCTGCTCTTCGTTACAGGGAAACTTCATCATTGTGCCCCATAGTATTCTTTTTTCATGCTGTTCTATTTACAGGACTTCCATATCTAGGATGTCGCGAGCCTCTAAATATAGTTATATGCACTCAAAATAACAGGTCTTTAAAAAAAATAAACTCAGAAATTGAGTTAGGCTACTTCTGGTACCTCTTTATTTGTACACACTTGGTCCTTCACTCAGCATGGATACATAGCGAAGCATCTGGAGCTTCTACCATCCAAAAAGCTGTCAAAAACTCTGAAAAGATAGGAAAACAGTAAAGAAGAAATGGATAGAGAAGGTTCTTAAATAGATCCCTTTCTTCCTAGTCATAGTTGATTCCCTTGGGTTTTTTGTTATGTTTTGTTTTGTTTTTCATATGTGCCAATCCTACTAGTTGCTGGGAATGTCAGTTTAAAAATCTGGCTTCAGGCATGAGTGTGTCCAAATATCCAGCTGTGCCAATGAATAAGCATCATGCTGGCAGCTGGCACTCCCCTTCTCGAACTTTTCAGTTGCTGTTGATCTTTTATAAACTCAACCTTTGCCTTCTCTCTCCAGTATATCCTCTTACCTTCATAAGCCAAGGGTAGTTGCAGAAGAAACTGCCTTCCTTCTGCAGATAAGTCCATCCACTCCCATGGCCAAATCATTTTCCAATGAACTAATCCTTGTGCTGTGGTTAAATTGGAATATAAGATGTTTCCCGACCACAAGCTCATGTGGTTGAACACTTGGTCCCCAGTTTGTGACACTGATTGGGAAGGTTGTAGAACTTTTAGAAGGTGATGCTTCCCCAGAGGAAGTGAATCACTGCTTTGAGTAATATTATCCATGGTGATAGGAAAACTATGGGGGCAGGATGAGAGAGAGTTAGTGGATGAATGAAAGAGTAAATAGGTGGATGTAGGAGGCTGGTTGGATGGATGGATGGATGGATGGATGGATGCATGACTGGGTGGGTGGGTGGATGGATGGATGAATGGATGTATGAGTGGGTGGGTGGATGGATGGATGGATGGATAGATGGATGGATGGATGCATGAGTGGGTGGGTGGATGGATGATGGATGGATGGATAGATGGATGGATGGATGGATGGGTGGGTGGGTGGGTGGATGGAAGAGTGGGTGGATGGATGGATGGATGGATGGATGGATGGATGGATAGGTGGATGGATGGATGGATGGATGAGTGGGTGGGTGGATGCTTGGTTAGATGAATGGATAAGAGACTTGGTCAACTGATGGGAGAGTGGGTGAATGGAAGGGGGAACTGGATAATGAGTAGATACCCATTGGATATATGAGTGGATCAATGGGTAAATAGACGATAAATAGCAGGCATGAGCTATTCTGATTCTATCTTGGGACTGCATGGATGTACATCTCTAATTCCACAATGTGCAGGCAGAGCAGGGCTACCCACCAAGCTGGCAGTTTATGAAGGAGCAAGACCTTGCCACACCCTTCCAGAGGAGAGTCCTTGGAGACAGCAGTGGGAGAAGAGATGAACCCTTGGAAGCTTGAGAGTCCAACGGTGAAGGCTTCTGTCTGGTTTGTTCAGGCCACATTTGTAGCCAGCAAGGCATGGGGCCCATCCTTCTCCCATAACCCTCTGGTTCCCAAAAAGTCATAATTGCAAAAACTCCTACCTACAGTGTTCAGAAAAAAGGTACAAGAGGGTAAGGGATACCCTTGCTGTAAACCCAGCCAGCAGCTCTTGGGTGGGTAGAGACTAGGTCTCCATTATCCTCAGTCTGTGTGAAATGGGACCTGAGCAGAAAGAATCCATCTGGCCCAAACTAGCTGGGATGTGACTTCACTCTTGTATTCTGACTAGAGCCATTCCCATATGGGAGCTGCAGTTCCAGCATCTCTGTTCCTAGGCTCTTAGCACAGCCAAGCAGAAAATCCCAAATCATCTTGGGGTTGGAGGGAGGCAATTATGATCTTATTCTGCTTTCAATGATGGCCAATTCGTTGTGGCTTTTTTTCTAAGTGTCACAGACAACAATCACATTTTGTGAGCCTAGTCTCCAGTCTTGAATTTGCAGCTTCCTCCAGTTTCTTAAGGTTGCCCTGGTCTCAGTCACTCACACAATGGGCTCAGCTGTACAATGAAGACTCATTCTGGTCTGTTTTAGTGCAGCAGCTCAGATCATCGGACAATAGAAGATGGCCGGCCTCTTTGCTAGCCAAAGAGACTGAGACAGAGTAGTCTACAATAGACTGGCTGCTTGCTGCCTGTGTGACCTTGAACAAGTTACTCCTTCTCTCTGATGTTGTGTCTGCTCTGTAGGATGTGATTGTAACAGTCCCACCATGCAGTTTTAATCTTAAGAGGATTAGTGACATGAGAGGGGATTGCACCGCAGGTCTAAGAGACTCAAAGAGTGACTTGTCATTGCTGCTGTTACTCTTACTAGTTTGTGTCTATGCATGCTTGCATGTGTGCATTGTGTGCGGTGTGCACACATATGCTGTGTTCAGAGGACCTCACGAGTTATTCCTCAAGTGTCACTCAAGGTTTTTGTTTTGTTTTGTTTTCAGACAAAATTTGTCAACTGGCCTGAAACTTGACGATGTAGGCTAGTCTGGCTAGCGTGTGAGTCCCAGAGAGTCATTTGTCTCTGCCTCCGCACTCCTGGAATGACAACTGCACACAACCATGCTCAGAATATTTATGTGGATTCTAGAGATTTATGTGGAAGCTCAGTTCCTTGTTGTGCTTGCAAAGCAAGTATTTTACCTACTAAGCAGGTTTCAGACTTAATATAAAAAAATGGAATATGAAATATCTTAATACATTTTAATTATAGATTGGATATGGAAATAATATTTTGGGGTATAAGGGCTAAGGCATATCATTAAAAGTAATTGCATCTGTTTCATTTTGTTTTGTTTTGTTTTTTATAAGTTGACTGTTAAAAAAGTTCAGATTATATCGGTGACTCTTTCTTGAGCTGGGCTGTCCTATATGGCATCACTTTCAAATAACACCCATCTAAATCCCCAAAATGATCAACTACAAAAAGCAGGTGTGATGGCTTGGATAGTAATTGCCCCTATAGGCTCATATATGTGAATGCTTAGTTACCAGGGAATGGTGCTATTTGAAAGGATTAGAAGGATTAGGAAGGGGGCTGGAAAGATGGCTCAGTGTTTAAGAGCACTGACTGCTCTTCCAAAGGTCCTGAGTTCAGATCCCAGCAACCACATGGTGACTCACAACCATCTGTAATGGGGATCTAGTGCCCTCTTCTGGTGTGTCTGAAAACAGTGACAGTATACTCACATACATGAAATAAATAAATAAATCTTATTAAGAAGAAGTAGAAGAAGGAGGAGGAGAAGGAGAAGGAGGAGGAGGAGGAGGAGGAGGAGGAAAAGGAGGAGGAGGAGGAGGAGGAGGAGGAGGAGGAGAAGGAGAAGAAGAAGAAGAAGAAGAAGAAGAAGAAGAAGAAGAAGAAGAAGAAGAAGAAGAAGAAGAAGAAGAAGAAGAAGAAGAAGAAAGATAAAGAAGTGTGTCCTTATTGGAAGAAGGAAAGGGTATCTCTCACTGGGGTGGGATTTTAGGTTTCAAAATCCCATGCCAGGGCCAGTGTCTTTGTCTCTCTGCCAGCAGATCAAGATGTAGCAACTCTCAATCACTTCTCCAGCACCGCTCTTGCTGTGCCTGCCACCATGATTGATAATAATGAACTAAGCTTCTGAAAATTTAAGCAAGCTCTCAATTAAATCTTTTCTTTAACAGGAGTTGCTTTGGTCATATGTGTCTTCAAAGCAACAGAACAGTGGTTAAGACAGCAGAATACAAAGAAAAGCTGCAAAAAATTTAATCTGTGCCCTTATCCCTCTTAAAATAGCAATAGGAGCTGGAGGGATGTCTCGGCACTTAAGAGTACTTACTGTGATCACTGAGGACCTAAGTTGAGTTCCCAGCACCCACATGAACAGCTCACAAGCACCTGTAACTGGGAATCTGGTACTGTCTTCTGGCCTCTGCAGGCAACTGCCACATTCATTCACATGAATACATATACACAAAAATAAAATAAATATTTTTAAATGATAGTATTCCAAAACTTAAAAACTTAAAGAGTCTCATATCATCTGTCCTCCAAAATGTTACTCCAAGTTGAAACCACTAATCCAGCTTCTCTCCAGTTTACTACTTGCCTATAAGCAAGCAGGTCATGTTTTCCTTCCTACTTGTCTCATTATCTCCATTCTTCTCTTCTCTTTGCTTCCTTTCCTGCCTCCTCTCAGGCCTTGTCTTTTCCTAATTACTCTCTCATTCAGTATCACCAAGGATCTGACCTCTGAGGCAGGAGGACTGTGAGTTTGAATAGGCCCAGTTTCTAAAGCCTTCAGTACATATCAATTGTCCCACATACTAACAAACAAGCCTTTAATATAGGAACCTTATAAAAGAAAAAAGAGTTTTGGAGAGATGGTTTCAGTGGTTAAAATCACTGACTGCTCTTCCAAGGTCCTGAGTTCAATTCCCAGCAATTACATGGTGGCTCATAACCATTTATAATGGGATCCGGTGCCCTCTTCTGGTGTGTCTGAAGACCATGTACTCACAGACATAAAATAAAATAAAGAAAGAAAAGAAAAGGAAAAATCTGGGCAGTGGTGGTACATGCCTTTAATCCCAACACTCAGGGAGGCAGAGTCAGGCAGATCTTTGTGAGTTTGAGGCCAGCCTGGCCCCTGTTCTACAGAGTGAGTTCCAAGACAGCCAGGGCTCTGTTACACAAAGAAACCCTGTCTCAAAAAAAAAAAAAAAAAAAAAAAAAAAAAAAAAAAAAGAAAGAAAATGAGAAATGAGCCTTGGGGCATTTGAGAATAAAGCTATATAACTAGTATTGTTTACATATTGCTTTAATTTTTATTAATTTATTATTTTAAATTTTAAAAGGATATTATTGCTTACTAGTTTATTTTATTCTCACAACAACACAGGAAAACAAGCTGAGAACCATCATCTCCTGTTTGGCAGGCGAGAAACACTGAGTTCAGGAAATAAATAATTGGCCTCAGTCATTTGCTAGAGACCTTAGCAGAAGACATGCCACATCATGGGTTCCAGACTATAAATGTCCTGCTCCAGGAAATAAATAATTTAAAGGCAGGAGGAAGAGAAATTCTGCTTTTGTGTTTAAAAAGTAACACCACTCTTAGTATCTTTTGTTCCTTTACATTTTTATCAAGTATAATTTCTCTAATTTTTCCTCTGACTAAAGGACCGCCTTTAATGTATTTATGGTACAAATTCAACAGAGATAAGTTTGTTCAGCTTTTGGCTTTGAAATATATTTTTGCTGGGTATAGAATTCTAGTTATTTGGTGTGGCAGTGTACACCTGTAAAATCTCAGTGTTTGGAAGCAAAGATGGAAGGATTATGAATTTGAGATCAGCTGACACCTCATGAGATCCTGTCTCAGGAAGGAAAGAAGACAAAGAAAAATTATAGATTTATTATTTTTCTTTTAAAGTATTTTATAGGCATGTCTCATTCTCTTTAACTTACATTATTTTTGCTGTGAATGCTGAGAGACATGCAGTCATTCTTATTATATGTGTATGTACTAGTTCTCACCTCTGGCTGCTTCTAAGATGCTCTTAGGTCTTAGATCTCTTTCCCCTCTCCTCCCTCCCCCTTCCCCCTCTCTCCCTCTGTCTCCCTCTCTCCCTCTCTCCTCTCTTCTTTCTTCTTTCTCTCTCTCAATCTCTCTCTCTCTCTCTCTCTGGCTTGGTTTGGAGTTTTATTAGTCAGGGTTTCGTGTAGTCCAGGGTGCCTTTGAATTACTCTGTAGTTAAGGATGGCCCTTAACCTCTGATCCCCCTGCCTTTGTCTCTCACAATGCCCATTCATCAGACTCTGCTTGGATTCACACTCTGTGGTTTATAACTGGAAATCTTCTTCTGTATTTATTTTCCTTATTTGTGTATTTCATTGTTTGATGCAGGAGAGTAACTTCAATACTTATTATTTAACTAAATGCATTTCTTTTTCTTTGCATTTGTGTGTGTGTGTGAGAGAGAGAGATAGAGAGATAGAGAGAGATGTATGCATACATGTATATATACATGTTCACATTTGTATGAACACGGACACATATGTGTGTAGTAGTACACACCAGAGATTGATATTGGGTGGATTCCTCTGTTACTGTCCCCCTTATGTTCATTGAGGCAGCATCTCTTACTGGAACCAGAGTTCACCTATTCGGTTAGCCATCCTGCTTCAGAAACATCCTGACTCTTGTTTCCTGAGTGCTTAGACTATAGGCTGCTTCCGGGCCCAGACTTTACTTGGATCCTGGCAAGCTGAATTCTGCTTTTTATGTTTGCACTGCAAGGACTTCACCCACTGAGCTGTTTCCCTGGCTTATGTAGCCCAGGCTAGCCTTGAGCTGACTATGTAGCCAGGGCTGGTCTTGAACTTCTGATTCTCCTAGTTCTACTTTTCGGATGCTGAGGTTTCCATTGTTTATCCCCTCTCCTGGCTGAAATGATAATTTCCCATACTTTTTTATAATTTGTTGTGGTAATACCTCCAGAGTGCATAATTCAGTTCTTTTACCACTTCACACGTACAGGTCAGTGGCATGCAGTCCATCCCCTCTGCTTTAACTGTTTTTTTTTTTTTTTTTTTTTTTTTTTTTTTTTTTTTTTAACAGAGCTGAGGACCGAACCCAGGGCCTTGCGCTTGCTAGGCAAGCGCTCTACCACTGAGCTAAATCCCCAACCCCTGCTTTAACTGTTATTAAGAAGTCACCATGGGCTAGACATTGGAGTGATATTAGTGATGCACTTGTTTTACAGGCAAGGAGTGTGACTTGTTCAAGGTCTCGAGGCATTGGAGAATATAGTCAGGATGTTGTCCTCTGAGGCTAGGCAATGAACCTTCCTGGGAAATTGTATTGCCTTCAGCAATCTATGGGCATCTTCCCTAGAATGCTCTTTGGAGATGATTAGCAATCCCAGGGCTCCCCCTCTAGCCCAGGCTACAGGAGTCTACCCATCCAGACACCAGCACAACACTGGGTTTGGGGACAGGCCAGACTGAGTGGCAGGGTCCCTACCGCCTCTAAGGCAGGACAGAATTGGGCCAGGGAGGGGGTCTGTTCACAAGCATTATGTAGAACAGGAAAGCTCTAAGGGACCAAGAAACCACAATTCTCAGGCAGCCACTTGGAGTTAAATGTCAGCTTCATTTGAACCACTGGCTTACCTTAAATTACAATTACAAATCTTTGAAATCCCCGTTCAGCTTCTTACCAGCTCAGAACAGACGGGCTGGCAACCATTGATCCTGCACACCAGGGACAGCCGGCTTCAAGGAGCCGATCCCTTTTCTGAACGTGAACAAAAGCAAGACTCTTGTCTCAGAAATATTCCGGCAGCCTCTTGGCAAAGGCTGCGGGTCATTCACTCCCGGCCCTTCACGGGAAAACTCTAGAAGCACATTCCTTTGTGTGATTTCGGTTTATGTCAAATGCACTTTAAGCGTCACAAGTGGGTTTTTTTTTTTTTTTTTTTATCTGTTTCTCACTGGCGACCTATCCAGCGCGAACATTTTGTAGATGCTCCTTTTGCAGACAGGAGTGTCAAGGGCAAGGGGACACTCACTTTCTCACAGTCTCTCTTGTCAAATCTGGACAGCATGAAGGCCACTGTATCTCTCCTCCCTCTTCATTCTCCTAGGAAACTTTGCTTGCTCCTCAGGTGAACTGCCTCTCTCACTATGTGGAGTCCTTTCAACCATAGACAGGGCTGCAATGATAATTCTTTCTCTTTCCCCCTCTCTCCTTATAGCCCAGGCTCGCCCCCCCAACACCCAAGCAGGGGGCCACTTTCAACCTCTGATCCCACTACCTTTACAACCAGAGTGCTAAGTTAACAGTCATAGCTGGTGCTGAAGATGGAAGCCACAGCCTCATGCATGCTAAGTCTCTGTGATTTTAGACTCCAGTGTAAACTTCAGTGTAGTGCACACCTTTAGTCCCAGCACTCAGGAGGCAGAAGCCGGTGGATATCTCTGAATTTAGGCCAGCCTAGCTCACAGAGTGAGTTTCTAGTCATCTAAAGTAACATGGTGAGACATTGTCTCAAAAGAAAAAAAAAAAAAGGCAGAAAGTCGGGGAAGAAACTCAGTCTTTTATTTGAATATTGCGACAAGATCAGCCAAAGAGGTTCTTAAGGGCATGCTCCCAAGAGCCTAAAGACCTACCCTAGGCCCCACCTCTCAAGAGTGCCACCCTGGAAACCAACCCTTCAACCACAGTGGACCCCTTGAGGGGTACCTTGACAATATCTGACATGGGCCTGCTACATACTTGGACATGGGTTTCTGGTGCCCATGGCTGCAACCTTCTCCTCAACTCAGTATTTTGCCTCCGAGCCTTCTTGGGGGGCTTTCCAGCAACGGTGGGCGAGGAATCAGGAGAAGAAACTTCACCTCTTGTTATCTAGTGAAGACTCTATAAATGTCAGCCCCAGATAAGCAGCTCTCCAACGGCCAAACGTTACCAGAGAGTGGACTGATAACTGCTCACCTGCTCAAATGCTGATGTTCAGAAAGACCTGGAAAGGGGTGGCTCGAAGCCCAGAACTCCCTTGACAAACTGAGGTCTGTGCTTGTCCTGGTGGTGGTTAGCTTGGGGAGTTGAAGCTGACTTATCTGTGAGGGACCCTGGAGATTCTGGAGGGCTTTGGAGTCGTCATGCTGGGCTGCAGGGCTCCTCTGGGAGTTGGGGACAATAGGCTAGCTGCCCCTATGGTCAGGACAGGGAATCCACCAGGAGACAGTGGCATTCCCAGATCAGGCCGGAGTCAGAGCTAGGGCCAGCATTGTGGACATGTGGACATGACTGCCTATCTGGAAGCCTTTTCTCTGAAGAGTTGCCACTTGGTAGCATGTTACAGTCATCATGCTTGAAGGGCATCCCTGCCCTAGGGCTCTGAAATTACATAGCCAGCCCTGTCTGAAGCTCGCTGCCCTCTCGCTCCCTGTAATGAAAGTATTCTCATAAATAACCAGGAAATGAAACAAAAAAACAAGAGCAGCATAGCTGGACATGGCGGCTCACGCCTTTAATGCCAGCACTCCGGAGACAGGCAGGTCAATCTCGGAGGTTTAGGCTAGCCTGGTCGACATAGTGAGTTCTTTGCCAGTCTGAACTACACAGTTAGACCTTGCATAAACACAAACACACACACATACAACACACACGCATACATATACATGTACACAAAGAAACAAGCGACAAAAGGCAGTGGCCAGAACGTAAACACAGACAGTGAGTTTTCTTATAATGGACGTTTAAGAAAGCTTGTCTAAACCTTTTCTAAACATGTAAGAGTGTTTGCATTCGCTTGGATAGCGGATGCCTGGTGTCTTGGTGTCCACAGAGGCCAACAGAGAGGGCATCAACTCCCCTGGAACAGGAATTATAGATGATTTAGAGTCCCTATGTGGATGCTTCGAAACAAACCCAGATCCTGTCAAGGGCAGCCCATTGTCTTAACCTTGGAGCCGTCTCTCCAGCCCCACAAACTTTTTCTTTTCTTTCTTTTTCTTTCTTTCTTTCTTTCTTTCTTTCTTTCTTTCTTTCTTTCTTTCTTTCTTTTTTTACAAACTTTTTCATAATAAAGTAATTATTAGAGCACAAAATGGGGCATGGAGAAGGTTATCCAATTATACACTAAGCAATTTTTCACACGTATTTAACCTTGAACTTGGTGCCTTTGCTTAAAATCTTACTTATTTTTTTTAAAGTTCTTTCTTTTTATTTTGTAAGTTTGCACATTCTGCCTACATGTATGTCTGTGGACCGTGCATATGCAGTAAACACAGAGGCCAGAAGAGTATGCCAGATCCTCTGGAACTGGAGCTGCAGATAATTCTGAGCTGCCATGCGGGTGCTGGGATTTGAACCTGGATCTTTTGCATGCATGCGGAGTCAGCTTTCCCAGACCCCAGAGAAGCAGTTCTTTAAAAACTGTTTTAAACCTTTACTTTCATTTGATGTCTATGGGTGTTGTGCCTGCTTGTAGGTCTGTGCACCATGGATTTACTGCCTATGGAGGCCAGAAGAGGGCCTTAGATCCCTTAGGACTCACTAGAGTTACCGATAGTTGTGAGCCACTGTGTGGGTGCTGGGACTCAAACCCAGGTCCTCCGGAGGAGCAGCCAGTGTCTTAACCTCAGAG
The DNA here is from genome assembly GCF_947179515.1 of Apodemus sylvaticus. Lineage (NCBI taxonomy): Eukaryota > Metazoa > Chordata > Mammalia > Rodentia > Muridae > Apodemus > Apodemus sylvaticus. The sequence goes on from NC_067477.1 coordinate 23,366,629, forward strand.
TCGTCTCTCCAGCCCCAAGAACATTTTCACAATAAAAATAACTGTTTTAGTCCAACATGGGAATGGCAGGAGAGGAAGATCAGCCGTGCACTGAGCAGTTTACTTAGACTGAACATGGCCCTTGGTTTATTATCATATGACTGTTCATAACTCTGTAACAAAATTCCTTAGGCTGGATACTTGTTACCAATAGAAATCATTTCCCACAGTTCTAAAGGCGGAGAAGACCAAGACCAAGGTGCTGGTCAACTTAGCATTTGATCAAAGTTCATTTCTTCATTCATAACACCCGTGTCTGTGTTGTCACTGAGAGGAAGGGGCAGTGCAGCGTTCTCTGGGGCCTTGTGTATGATGTCACAAATCATACTCACACAGGCTCCTGTGACCTCTCCACCCCCACAGCTGCTGCTGCCGCATCCCATCATCTTGGAGTTAGGATCCCAGAATCTGAATTGCAGGGAAACCAGAACTTTCAGACCACAGCACTAACACAGTAATATTTTATGAAAGTAATTATAGAGTAACATAGTAACTACTAAATAATTCTTTATTCCCATACCCAATTCTTTAGGTTTTGAACACTCAACAAATTTAAAAGAAGAACACATTTCAGTCTTAAAAGAGTTCATGTAAATCTGGTAAGTAAATTAGTAGAGCAGTCATGAACTAAAACTTTCACATTCAAAAGGAAACCGCTGCCTCCCGGCTTATGCTGTGCTGTCTTAAATTTAGCAATAAATAAAAGCTGACAAGTGGTCACGCAGAACGAAACCATTTGTGTTCTGTTTTCATTGCTGAGAGCACAATGCTTTTCTTATTTATGTCTAATCATTGTGTGTTTCAATTTTCTGTTTAAACACAACCATCTGTGGTCCTGCGATGAGTAGAGATGTGAACTGCCCCCCTCCCTGCCCCACCCCCACCCCACACACTTGAACACATTCAAGCCTCTCATGAACTTGAAAAGAGCCTGAGTGACTGTCCCGCTTGTACCCCATACTGGAGGGAACCAAAGAACTTGGAGTTGGCAAATTCATGTCCCTGGGGAGTAAGTAATAAAAGCTCGCCGACTTTAAGGTTTCATATCTCTTGGTAAAACTTGGGCATGACAGCTTTTTAGAACCTGGAGTCAACGAACATGTCTGAGTGCGTTGCTCACCAACAATGGTTAATGGTGGGACACATGGTGCTAACACAAAGAAGGCTCCCGCGGGTTTCATTCCTGGGTTTGAATGCTACACAGAGGACACACGCTTAGGTTGCCAGCATTCAGGTTAAGTGTGTATCACTGCCTGACAATCCTTCCTTCCTTCCCTCCCTCTCCCCCTTCCTCTTTCCCTCTTTTTCCTCCCTTTCTCTCCCATCTCTCCTTTCCTCCCTCTCTCCTTCCTTCCTTCTTTCCTCCCTCCCTCCCTCCCTCCCTCTTCTCTTTTTATGTTTTTTTAATGTTTTAAAGTGATGTATGTGTGCATGCTTGTGCAAGTGCTCACACGGGTTACCTGCAAAGTCCAGAAGAGGACTTTGGATCCCTGGAGCTGGAGTTATAGGTGGTTGTGTGCCACCTAATATGGGTGCTAGAAACAGAACTCAGTTCCTCTGCAGGAGCTGTAAGTGCTTAGCCAGACCTGGTAGTTAATGCCTTCAATCCCAGTACTTGGAAGGCAGAGTCAGGTAGATGTCTGTCACAGCATTAGGGAGGTTGAGAATTGCTATTCTAGAAACTCTCTTACAGTCATACTCAGAGGTCCAGGCCATCCTGGTCTACACAGCAAGTTCAAGTTTAAGTCACACGGTTGTGGGTGAACTGTTAGGATTCAGAGTAAAACAATAACAAGATTTGGCCGTGAGGATGTGTATCCACACTTACAATGATTCCTGGATGTGCTTGGTTAACCTGGGTTGAGGAACATGTGTTAGAATGTAACAGGCAATCATAGTTAGGGGTATTTAGTCTATGGACAAATTTTCACAATATATATCCTCATCCGAAACAATGGAATTACAAAACACAATGTATCATATGCCATCTCTTTGTTTCTAAAATACGAATATGCATATTATTAGCACATGCCACCCACTTCCCAGATGGAATGCCAATGAATTTATGTTTTCTTTTGTATCCAAATTACATTGATTCCAGATCCCCCACCCCCACCCCTACCCCACGCATCCCAGGAAACTCATTCCTCTAGTTCCCATCTGTGATGCTTTGTGTTGCTAGGCAGCTCGACAGGATCCAGAGTCACCTGGGAGACAGACCTCTGCGTATGACTGGAAGAGAGTTTCTAGAATAGCGATTCTCAACCTTCCTAATGCTGTGACCTCAGTACAGTTCATGTTGCGATGACCCCAACCATAAAAGTATTTTGCTGCTACTTCATAACTGTAACTTTTTACTGTTATGAATCATAATGTAAACATACCAGTGTTTTCTGATGATCATAAGCAACCCCTGTAAAAGGGTCATTTGATCCCCCAAAGGAGTCTGGATCCACAGGTTGAGAACTGCTGTCCTAGATAGAGTTTAGTGAACAGCTAAGATTTATTCTATTGGTGGCCATGTTCCATGGGGTCAGGCCTCAGACTCAATAGAAAGTAAAATGCTGGCCGAGTATACCAGAATTCATTGCTTTCTGCTTCTTGACTATAGATGTAATGTGGCCAGCTTCCTCTGCCAGACCTTCCCTGCCTATATGATTGACTATCTGCCCTCACGCTGTAGACAGAAATAACCCATTCCTCTAAGTTGCTTGCTCTCAGAGATTTTGTCACAACGACGAGAAAAGTACCTGATGCACTATCCAAGGTCATTCTGGGAAGCACCAGTCAAAGCCAAGCAGCCTCCTTTCTTCTAGCTGCCCCTGCTTTGTTGCAATACAGCCCAGACTCCCCATAGGTCCCCTCTGGCTATCTTGGGAGCAGCTAGCTCTCTTTGACAGACTTCTGCCTCCATAGTAGACTTAAACTTAACCAGAATCCCAGCCCAGAGCAAGCACAGATGTTTGGGACAATAACTCAGAGTCAAATGCAGTTCCTGCTTTTCCCAACCAAGGACTACGTATTTCCAGGACTCGTGGGTTCAAAGTCATCTTAACCAAGCTCTGCACTTGGAGTCCTAGAAGGTACCCTGAGTCAAGGGCCAGTAGAGTTCTCTTCTAACTCTCACAAGGACCTTCCTCGGTCCAAATGCTCACCCTCACACCTACCTAGGATGACTGAGAAAGGAAGATATATTTACTTTAGGGGAACACCCCCACCCCAGCCCAGAGATAGACCCTACCTACCAATGAATCAGAGCCTATGGTTTGGGTCTAACCTCTCTGGCTTCAGTTGAGCCAAAAGCCCAGTCCTCAAAGGCGCTGCCAGCGTTGTAAATGACACAGCTTAAGTCCCACCTAAAGACAGACGGCAGTCCCACCCAACCCTTGCTCTGATACAAATTTCCACTCATGAATGGCACAATCAGAGGAAAGAACAGCCCAGGTCCCATCAGTAACCCTGCTGCTGCGACAGGCCAGATAGCTGGGGTCACATTTGTGATAACGGCCATTTTCTCTCAGTATTTCAGATTTTACATTTGCGTTCCTGAGACAGAAGACTTCTCTAAAATCAATAGAAGTCTGCTCCAAATGCCTCCACCTCCAGAAACTGCATATTGCCAACACATTTTCAGTGTTATTTCTGCAGTAACCAGCTCCATGTGAGAAAGGAATTGACTATATAGTAGTAACCCTGTGTGTGTGTGTGTGTGTGTGTGTGTGTGTGTGTGTGATATGTCCCTTATACATACATGTGTATGCACACACTGTAGCTAATTAAGTGTGGTAAGACTGTGGGTAATGGGGGCTGGAGAGATGGCTCAGCGGTTAAGAGCACCGACTGTTCTTCCAAAGGTCCTGAGTTCAAATCCCAGCAACCACATGGTGGCTCACAACCATCTGTAACAAGATCTGACTCCCTTTTCTGCAGTGTCTGAAGACAGCTCCAGTGTCCTTACATATAATAAATAAATCTTTAAAAAAAAAAAAAAGACTGTGGGTAATGTTAATTTTCATCTGCATTTTAGGGCTTCTTTTGTTTAGATTTTAAGCATGATCTGAAAGCAGAACAGGGGCAAAGTGCACGCGCGTGCGCACACACACATACACACACACATATTCATACTCATGAAAGTTAAGTTTTAATGTTTTTTTTTGTTTATTTCTAGTTCTGAGGCCCAATTTGGCCTTGAATTCCGTATCCTTCCTCCATCTCTCAGATGCTGAGTTTACAGGTGAGTGGCACCACATCTGGCTTTGTATTGGTTTTAAGTCCTGCATATTGTATTTTCCTTTGCTTTTGCCCCTTAAACCCCCACCCCCAATCTGATTAATTAAGGTTTTCAGCAAATCATGTCTTACCTGATGGTTTTGCACATTTTATAGACAACTGTCTACAAACCAGCCTGACTGAGGTGGCCGCTGGGCCCCGCCCGACCAGAGGGGGCCCTGTTGAAAGGCAAAGAATAAAACCTGAAGGTGTTTGTTCATTTGAAGCGAGCTGGCATCCGAAGGGCTTGTTTTTAAAAGCAATCATTTTAACTAGGCATGATGGGGCATGCCTGCAATCCCAGAACTTGGGAACTGGAGTCAGGAGAACCAGGAAAAAAATCGACCCCAGCTATGAAGCAAATTTGATACCAACCTGGGCTCTATGGAACCCTGGCCCTGTTTCTAAAGACAAACAAAAATCAACTCCCCTGACTCATTTTGGCAGTGTGTTTAATTTGTGCTGCCCTGGGGAGGGGGTTGCTTTTTTGATTTTTTTCTTTTTCTTTTTCTTTTCTTTTCTTTTCTTTTTTTTTTTTTCTGAGACAGAGTCACTAGCTGGCCTATACAGACCAGGCTGGCCTCGAACTCACAAAAGTCTGCCTGCCTTTGCCTCTGCCTCTTGAGTGCTGCAATTACAGACATGTCCCACTATGACTAGCTTACCATAGGATTTTAAAGCCACAGAGACCTTGCTTGACTTGCCTGCGATGGCTCACTTTGTTTTTTTAAACCAATCTGAACTTTACTTTTCACACTTTGAAGCAATTGTTTTTCTCTGTGTTTTTGCAGCTTCCCATCTGTCAGGTGACAAATGGGCTGGTGCTTTTTAAGACATTTTTAAAATTTCAAATTACCAGCGTAATACATATTCATTGATGAATAAATGATAAATACAGAAGATCTCAGAGAAGAGAAAACACTCACCCGGAGTCTCACCGTGCTGCTCATGAAGAAGTTGCTCATTTGAGATCTGCACCTCCAGTCTTAGGCATGCACATGTGCACACACACATACATACATGTATACATGTGTACACACATGTATACACATGCTTGCACACATGCATGCACATACATGTACATACACACATATGTACACATGTATATACACATGCTTGCACACATGCACACACATACTACACACACATACACACACACACAACACACAGGCACTGACTCCGTCACATTCGGGAATGGGAATATACAGTCCTGGTCACACCCTCTTGTAGTCTGCATATTGTTACTTTATCAGGTGTTGTAAGCTTGGAACTTTAGATAATCTTAATGATAATACACTCTGATAAAAGCCACGTTGTTGGGCTTATTTTGACTTACAGTCCCAGAGGGACACAGTCTACCATGGTGCGGAAGAAATAACAGCAGGTATTGGAAGCGTGGTGGCAGGAATAGGAGGCTGAGCGGTTGGTCACATCGCATCTGCACACAGGAAGCAGAGGGCTATGAATGCCTGCTGGTGCTTAGCTCACTTACTCTACTCTATACAGTCCAGGCGTGCGGGAAACGCCCCTGCCTACAATTAGGACTAGTCTTATATCGATGAACTTGGCAGGATATTCATTCCTCACACGTATGCCCAGAGGCCAGTCTTCCCAGTGAATTGAGAGTCTGCCAAGCTGACAGTTGACGTTAATCATTATACTAATATACTAACAAGACAGAGTCTTGTTATGGAGCCCATAGCAAGCGGGCCTTAAAAGCTTCATCCTCCTGCCTCGGCTTCTGGAGTGCCTCAGCACTACGAGCATTTGCACCTACATCTGGTGTTCTCCGTGACATTGTTGGCCATTTAAATGAGTGATCATTCTTTGCTGTCATAGTAAATGCTCCTGTAGACACATTGCTGTCCTCTCCTCATTTCCTTCCAATACCTTCCGTGACTGGGCTCGCTAAAGCAAAGGTGACTTGTGTGCACTTCCTGTTCCCCTTTCTCCCCCCACCCCCACCACACTCAAACTGTGTGGCTGCCTGCTCTGCCGCTATGAGGCGGCTCCGCTCACTCGCTCGCTGCCTGCTGAGTCTCTGCCTCTGCCGGCACCACAGCTCTGCCTTCTCCCCGTGGCCAACCTCTGTCAACTTTTAGCAGTTTCTTACACATGTACAACACACTGTGGCCATATCCCCCACTCAATTTTCCTCCTCCCAGAACTGTTGACCCTGCTCTTTCCCCAGCCGCTCTCCTTCCCGCTCCTTCCCTCACCCTTTGTGCGTGAGTGCAGATCTCCCATTGGTCATCTCATAGTCCGTGTGCTTTACGGAACCCAGCCCCATCCTCTGCCTCCTACACTCTTTCCACCCCTCTTCTGAAATGTTCCTTGAGCCCAGAAAGGGATATATACAGACGTCATGTGTAGGGGTGGCGTATTCTCAGAACTCTGGCCAGTCATGAGTTTCTGCATTACCTATCACCTATGGCATAAAAGATGCTCCTCTGGCCAAAACCAGGAGCACTAAAAAATCTGAGTATACACAGAAACACGTAGAAGGTGCTAGACTACATGGCCAATTAACAAAACATTAGTAGGAGCATCCTCCCCTAGGAGCTGTGACTTTCCCAGCTATGTACTTTTGCACACATGCATGCACATACATGTACACATGTGCACACATGTATACACACATGCTTGCACACATGCACACACACATGGGCTGTCTCCTGTGGAGCAGGCCTCAAATCCAATCAGAAAGCAATTTGTTAACCACCCCAGCCAGCCATGACACCATGGTACCAGTGGCTGTTTCTTGCCTGGCCGGTTAGTCGTGTAGCGCACAGTCCACAGCTCTGTCAGAGGGTTGATGACATTTCCCCGTAGCAGCTCCTAGCACTATGAAAGCTGGCTAGCCTCCAGAGAGAAGGCTTTCAGCTCAGTTCCAGCTTGATTGCTTCAAAAGCATGCAGCGTCTTTAGTAGCGAGTTCTTATCAGCTCGATCCGGAGAGTAACCAGAAGTAATGGCAATGCTGTTTCAGGGAGCTTCTTGGACCTCCCTGACCAACTTACTCTTAATGTTACCAGCCTGCACTACTAGAGAAGTCTTTCTTGGACCTAATGTTGCAACCCTAGGAGAGGCAACAGAGGGGGCCCATTCCTAACACACTTGGAAGTATGCACATATTTTCAGTTTTGAATATGCACTGAGAAATATCTAAAAAGAAGTTGCACTAACGGGATCAGGAGATGACCCTATCAATAAAGCATTTGCCACACAAGCATGAAGATCAAGTCCAGATCCCCAGAACCCAGGTAGACAAACCAGGCATAGCTTTGCCTACCTGTAACCTCAGTGCTAGTGGGGTGGAGACAGTAGGATCTCTGGAGTCCGCTGGCCAGACAATCCAGCCAAATTGGTGAGCTCAACGTTCAGAGAAAGAACATGGCCTGGAAAACAAGTTGAAGGGCAGCTGAGGAAGACACCTATACATACATGTGTACCTGGACCCATGCATACACACTCCCATGTGCACACATGCGCATGCATGTACACACATACACGATGTTTAGCTAGCATATACTTCTTCCAACCAAGTAACAATCACAAATTCCCTTTATGACCACACACACATAGAACAGTGGCTATGTTGGTACCACCAGCAATGTAGTCAGTCCTTCTCAACCTTTGAGCTCCATGCTCAGAGTCCACCAGATCACAAGTATTTACGGAATAAAATTATGCCTGTACTGACATGTGTAGACTTTGTCCTTGCCATTAGCATTTGCACTGTGTTAGGTATCCTAACCCAGAGATGACTTAAAGCACATGGGAGGGTGTGTTCAGGATTTATGCAAATATTATGCTATTTTATGTAAGACGTGGAACATGTGTGCATTTTATCATCCAAGGGGGTCCTTGAATGTCAAGTGATAGCTCTATGTGGTTAAAGCAATAACATGTTACATAATTTTGGCCCTACAAAGGGAATTCCAATAATGTACAGGTCCAGGTAGTAGTATGTATGTATGTATGTATGTGCCTGCTTTCCTGGCATATGTGTGGAGCTTCCTCTCCTACCACAGTGCCTTGCATAGCTGTATATTTGGCAGTGTTGAGCACAGCCTAAAAGACTCAAAGATGTAGATATGTGTGTATGTATGTGTAGGAGCATGTATGTGTGTATAGACACACATATACACTGATTTTAGTAAAATATGTATGTGTGTGTGCACACACACACACTCATGCACACCTGCCTTCTAAAGATATAAAAAGCATTCTCCAGAATGTTCGCATAGGTTGTCTTTGGGAGGAAGGATTGCAGAAGGCTCCACTTTTTTCCCTCTCGTTCTCAGATGGCTTTGCATTTTCTGCAGAAGCCAGTCATTGTTTTTGAAAACACACTGCAACCAAACAACAGGTGTGGATTCTTTCCTTCCCTTTTGTCTTCTGAAAATAAACTTTGTTGGGTATGTTTGAGGTTTGCAACATGGTATTATAGGATGTGTCTAGATGGTTGCGATTTTAGTCATCCTGGTCTTCATCCTCAGCACTAACAACTTGACACTTGCTATTGTCCACCCCTCTGCTCACGGCTTCACCCTAAGAGCCTCTCACGTTTGGAAACCACGGTGGGAAGTTGAAGCTCAAGGCTCAGAAAATCGGAACACAAAGACTAGCCTGAAGGAGCCCATTTGAAGGGACTCCAAGAATGCAAGTCTCCTCCTCATCAAATAAGAACTTCAGAATGGCATTAGGTCCTAGCTCATAAGACAGCTTCACTGAATATGCTGTAGAGGACATTTTGAAAGTCCAGAATTGAATCTAGTTGGTTGAAAGACTTCTCTGATTGACTTGTAATGTCTGCCATGGGAAGAAAACCAGCAGTTGACTTTTAATGTCTGTCATGGGAATGGGAACAGAAATAATCACATCACATTCAACACAGTGGCTGTACCTGGACTAGCACATTTAACATCCATTCTTAATCTTATATTATGCTCCCCTGTGCTTCTTCCTTCATTTTGACTTTTCCAGATTAAACACTGTCTTTTCTTGCTCTTCTCTTTAAATATAAGAGCTAGTTTGATAGTCAAATTAAATAATAAATATTTACTTTAAGAAATGAAAGGGAGCCAGGTGGTGGCGGTGCACACCCTTAATCCCAGCACTCTGGAGGCAGAGGCAGATGGATCTTTGTGAGTTCAAGGCCAGAATGGTCTACAGAATAGTTCCAGGGCAACCAGGATTATTCAGAGAAACCCTGTCTCAAAAACCAAACAAAAAATAAATAAATAAATAAATAAATAAATGGAAAGAAAGGTAAATAGGAGTCGGTCTATACCCCTAATGAACCTCAGTCTTAGGGGCCTTGGGAAATCCAAAACTTATGAGGTTTACCACAGCGCAGCAGGAGCCCCATTGCATTGGTAAGGAAGATGGCCGTTCTGAGAAGGGCAGGCATATGCCGAGCGCACCAACCTGGCTCTTGCATGTGGCCCAGTTCTGCCTCATCTGCTCCACTGCATGAGATCCTAGGGCTGGTGTGGAGCCTGCCGGCAGTGATCGGGCTGACAGCTTTGCTGTCCTCACTAGTGATAGACTGGAGTAGAAGGCAGATCCAGGGTTACGAGGAGCAGCAGGCTCCTTTCCGCGCACAATGACAGGCAATCAGTATCGGGTGACACACCCCTGTCCCCCTCCCAGGAGTTTGGGCTTTGACACAGCAACACCTGCCCTGCAGGCAGGTGCTTTAAGAGGAGTCAAAGATGCCAAGCTCTTGCTTCAAGTTGCCCTTGACCCTGCTACCTGGGTGCTTTCCTGCGCTGGCAATGTTTATGCTCCTATCTGTTTCCCTTGCACTCAACAGAAGGCTCCTGCCTTCTATTCCTGACGTGTAAAGACATCGGAGATGGGACTTGGAGCCCTGGAAGGAATCAAGTCCAGAGACTCTCATAGTATCCTGCGTGCCTCATGTTGTGGGTCTTCAATCCTGAGACCCTGTCCCCTCACACCTCTAAGCATTACCTAGGAAGTCAATATCTGAAAAGACTACTCGTGAGGTTCCCTCCAACCCCTTCTCCACTCCTGCCTCAGCATCTCCAGCTACTAAATCAGAGCACATCAACAAAGCAAGGAACAGACACTAGCGAGCACATGCACTAAAGGGCACTTGTCCGCTGCTGGTGGGGATGTCCCGCCACTATGGGACACCAGGACAGACTGGCCTCAAGAACTAAAGCTAGCTCTACCATATGACCCAGCTGGACCACTCCTGGGTCTTTACTTAGTGGAGTCCAGCTGAGCACATCACAGGGATGCTTGCATATCGATGCTTATCAAGGCACTAACCACTGCGGATAAGTTGTAGACCCAACCCAGCAGCAGGATAAAGAGAGTGTTGCATGTGTATGAGGTAGGATTTTTTTCAGTCATAAAGAAGGATGGTGTTGTGGTGTTCTCAGGAAAATGGATGCAACTAGAGATAATCAGAGCAAGCAAGGCAAGCCAGTCTCAGACAGATAAATCATGTTTTCTCTCATAAATGGTTCCTAGATTTATATAGATATCAAGTGATTCATGTGGATGGCATGACAATAGATAGGTAGATAGGTAGATAGATAGATAGATAGATAGATAGATAGATAGATAGATGGATAGATGAACTGATGGACGATGGACGGACAGGCGGATGGACAGACAGGCAGATAGATAGATAGTGTGTGTTTTCATGCTCATAGCAGCATTATTCAAAATAGCCAGAATATAGAAACACCACTGAGCAGAGAAGACATTTGGAAATACATGTGCATTGGATCATTATTCAACATAAAAAATAGTGAGATGATTCATGAATAAATCTCAAAAATGGGCTAAGGGAAAGAAACCAGGCAAATGTGGTTATGTGAATGATTTCACTTGTATATACAGAATAGATAAAGGCACAGTTGCACAAGGTAGACAGGTATTTCCTATAGGCCACAGAAAGGAGGACTCGGGTGTTATCTTGGGCTTTCCTATAGGCTAGAGACTTGGTTGCTGTCTGTCGGTATCGGTAGAACCTTTGAAGGGGCTGTAGTGGGAGGAAGTTAGATCCTTGAGGTTGGAACGCTGGAGGGCTCTGCTTTCTCTTTTGCTTCCTGTGACCCAGTGATGTTACTATGCCTCCTCTTCCCCGCGTTTACCCATAATGCTATGCTGCCAGGGCATGGGAGCAGCTGCCTAGGATTCAGGTGCTTCCTAAAAGACTGACGAAGAATTGAACTCCCAGGAACAAAAGAAGTAAAAGACTCAGGAAGAGTGGAAGCTGGTGTTTATTGATACAGACAGCAAGCACAAATACCACCCTGGAGGGTAGGGTCCCTGAAGTTGCAGACCACCAAGTGGTCTCTGAACTGGTCCCTTGGGACTTTCCTGTCATTGGTCCCTGATCCCCACTTACCATTTCACTGGGCAGGACAGAAATGCGTGGATAGGTGGCCGTGTTTACTAGACACACTCCAGCTGTGGTGTGGGAGTGTCACCTCTCTTCCTCTGACCCTTTCTCTGGCTGCCTACCCTTTACAGCTGCAGATCCAAAGCAGCAAGGCCAAGGGAGCACGGACCGAAGCTGCCGAAACTGTGAGCCAGAATCAACCTTTCTACCTTATGATCTTCAAGGTCTCAGGTACCATATTCCACAACTGACAGCTGACTGACACTGGCAGGAACTGTTTAATGGGACAGATTTTTCTTCTGGGGAGGGGATGATTGGAGGGACACGTTAAGGGAGAAGAGACGTATTCCGTTGTTTGAAGTAGGGTGTATACGCAACTTCATGCAAGGTCCTGGGATTCAAGCTGCGTTATTAGGAGGGGAGTGCCCTGAGCCAAGTAGACTCCTGGGTTGCTAAGATACCCTTGCCTGCCTCAAGGAAAGGAGAGCAGATTAACATCTCCGAGGAGGCTCAGTCTGGAATGTAACTGTGGGAGGCATATGCTTTCTAGAATGTTCAGATGACAATGAAGCAGATAGGCCAGGAAGCTATGGTCTGGGCACAATGAAGATTACCTTGGCAGATCATAAGATGCCAGGCTTCCCCGCCCTCCTTTAGCTAACAGGAGGGACCGAACTAGACAGTTCCATCTAGTTCAGATGGTCTAGGAAGCGCCAAGGTTAAAACGTAAGGCACTGCAGCTGACATCTTGGAGGAAGTAAAGATTACACCTCTGTCGAGGGGATGATAATCAGGGGAATCTGGAGAAAAAGACAGAGAATCTCCTGACCACGTGACACTTCAGAAAACAAGGGGGCGGGGCTCGGGACGGAAGTGAGCCTGAGAACGTGGGCAGCTCTGTCTCCAGGTTTTTCTTTTACCTAAATGCTGCCCTTCCCATTGTGAAGCAGAACCTGGCAGAGGGTGGAGGGTTGTGGTGGTGGGGAGGGAGGTTGGGAGGGTGGGAGGTGGGGATGGGGTGGGGGAGGTAGTAGCTTCCTCCTGGTTTCCCAGGAAGGGCAGTTTGTTGTGTGCCCTTTCACTGTGATTACTTCCCCCTTTGTTCCCATTCTAGGGGATTTCTCTGCTTCTTTGACTCACCTCTGAACGAATCTCCTTCTCTGCTGACAGCCTTTCTATCCCGTGAGGGATTCAGTCGCCTGATTATAAGTTCTGAGGCACTTGGTTCCTGTTTCTTGAGGGGAGGTAGAGACACCAAAACCTCTGAAATATAAGACATACTAAATGAGAACAGAACAAAGTTAGGTCTGTCCCTTTATTCTGTTTCTGGCAGTCGTGGGGAAAGATGCTTTCTGGGAAGAACACAGCAGTTGCCTCTGCCGAAGTCAATTTCTAAAGGTTAGGGATGTGAGCCTTTTGACTCACCCTGTAATAACTCATTCTGGCTATATCATTCATGAGAGCTCCTCGAAGCCCTTCTGGAACCTATTTATTCTCTCAGACGTTATTGGATTCCAAAGGGTAGAGGCAACCCTGAAGACGTGTGGCTGAGTTCTGCCCTCATCTATCAGCAGTGGACTCCAATGGGGATGTGATGTTCTCCATAGACGCTTCTCTGCTGGGCCTCTTTCCTTGGCTCTGCGCAAGAATCTATGACCCTGGAAAAGTCATCCAATCTCTCAGTGTAGGCTTCCTAGACTAGCAGACAGAAACAGAGGCATCTGCCCAGCCGCAGCTCATGGGACAATAGGTTCTGAAGGCTGGGACTATACCCCATTCATCACTGCTCCTCTAGGGCCCCACATGGTCCTTCACATGTCACAGGGAGCCAGGAAGCGGCTGTCAAATGGAAGAGAGAAAAAGGGGCAACGGAGCACCAGAGCCCGATGACCTACGTTTGACACTGAGGAAGCAGAGACCCAAGTCTTGCCATTTGTCCTCTGGCCTCTATGTGTGCCACAGCACAGTCATACAACACTATATATTTTAAAAGTTTTCTTTTTTTAAAGGAGAAAGCATTAGTGGTAATCCTTCCATGCCAGCTGGAATTTTTGACAACTGACAGGCACCATCTCGAACCCAGTGAACGGGGACTCCACAGTGCTCATCACTGGGAAGTCTTTGAGCACAGCTGTTTTCTGAGTGACTGGATTCCAAGAGCTCTACACAGCCACCAGGGCTGAGACCATCAGAGGTTGTTAGGGGCTGAGGACTCATTGGGGATGGATAGCTCTATTTCAAAATAAAGAGACCACCTAGGGGTGAGGGTAGGGCTGAGTTGGGAGTTGAACTCAGCCCTGTTGGTAGAGTGCTTGCCAACAAGCACAAAAGCTTTGGTCTGATGCCCAGCATCAACCAGGCATGGTGATGCATACCTCTAATCCCAAGTAGAGGCAGGAGGATCAAGTTAAAAGACAGCCTTGGGTACATAGCAAGTTCAGGACCAAGGCTACTTGAGACCCTGTCTCACAAACAGACAAACAAACAAACCTGAGTTTCTAATCATGTCTTGGCCCCCAAGTTATTTGGCCTTGTTTTTGCTGTTCTTGTTTGTTTTTTCTTTAAGGTGGATTTTGGGCCTTGAACTCAAGTCCCCAAGCTTGCAGGCAAGCATTATAATACCAAACCAACCCCATCAACCATATATTGTTGATTTCTCCTGTTGATAGGTCTAGATTCTAAGTCTAGTTGGGTACTTCTGACAAATACAGCATATACCCCATAGTCATGCTCTAGCTGCAAGGGATGCTGGGAAAGATGTCAGTGTCAACACTTAGAGTGAGAAGCAGCAGTATCACCCATCGTCCCAAGCCCTGAAAGGGGATGTAGCTATTCCTCGGAGTCAAAATGAGCATGTGTAGACAGGGAAGTTCCAGGAAGTGTATTTGCAACCTGAGAAAGGAACTCAACGAGTCCTTTGCCTGCTCCCCAAGGCCAGTGTATATCCTTCTGTGTTTTCTGACATGTGTCCTTCCCTGAGATTAATGCCTCTTCTCTGTTTCTGAAGCCCGTGTTCTGCTCAGCTCCTCTGGGAGGCAAGTCTGCAGACTCTCTCCTGGGTCCGATTCATGAGCATATGGTGCTGTGTCATAATTGTAACATAAATAAAAGTATTTCATGTGATGTTTGGGAATAGAGGCCCGGAGCCCCTGAGCTCCATCCACAGCCACCAACTGTGAAGCAAGGATGTGGTGACTTACAGACGGCCTTGGTGGACAGATGACAAGAGGCCATATCTCTCCCTCACGTGGAGGTGCTTTTTTCTCCAAATGTCCCTGGAACTTCAACGCTGCACACTTGCAGTCCCAGCACTTGGGAGGGTCAGAAGTCCTGGCTTACCTTTGGCTACACAGCAAGGTTGAGGCCAGCTTGGGTTATGTGAGACCACTTCTCAGCACAATACCCTGAGTTCCTGGAGCAGTGGCTAGCACGCAGTGGGTACGCTGTATAGGTTACCTCCTCGTCTTAGTCATTCTGGATGCCTCTCTAGTCCCCTGCAGTGGACTCACCTGACCGTCCCTGATATTAGAGATATTGTCATCTCCTGCCTCTAGGGATGCAGGTCAACCTCCTCATTAATCACAGTGACTTTGATGAAGCTAGGCGCCAGCCTGTCATCCTAAAAATGTCATACTATTCGGACTTAACGGTCTCCCTCCATGGCGTCCCAGGGATCCATCCTCAAGACAGTCAAGAAAACCCCAGATGCCAAACACGCCAAGGTTTTATAAACAGCCATCGTCACTTTTACTCAGCTCAATTTCTCATTTTTCAGGGGTTACTTCTGCATATAGCCCGCGACTCTGCATCCCAGGGCTTTTCAGGGCGTTGACTCAAATGACTGTCCCTTCTCTCTCTCACTCTCCCACCTGTGGCCTTTTTTTCTTTTTCTCTCGTAACATCTCATTATATTCTACAGCGCTAGCTGAGGCACAAGGCACCACAGAGGCACTGAAATCCACCTCTGTGGCAGCATTGCTCTTAAGCAAAATATATTGATTGCTGAAGCTTTGGGCCCCACTTTAATCAAGTAATCTAAACAGGGCTTAAGCTTCAAAAGCCAAGCAATGTGCCCAGCTTCAAAGCTCTGACTTATACACCGAATTAATTTATCCCGGATATACTAATGCTTCTTTCTGCCCCGAGGATTATAATGTTAGAGGTTGCAATCCCAGATTTAATAACAGCCCCGAAGTCCATCCTCTATTGATAATCATGTAAAAATGCTCAAAGAGGGGCGGATCGGAGTTGGAGGGGAAGAGCAGACAAATGGGTTGGGGAAGACCAGCACAGCCCTGTGCGAACAAGCCTCTGCTGGGCAGCCAGAGGACATGGAGCTGCGTGGCTTTGCTTCAGACTTTGATTGGGGCTGGGAGGCAGAGCGGGGCTATGCTGACCAGAGACTTGCTTTAGGAAGCTCCTGATGTGATTTAGAAGTAGCCAGAGAGGAGTTAGTTGGTACGCTACAAGGGGCGGGGGACATTGGGCATCGTGTTAGAGGCTAAGCTGCCCATCACATCTCTTCCCACAGCTGCCTCTTACTGCAAGAACTCAGGGCACTCCCGGTTCTTAGCCTCCCTCCCTTCTCACCTCACAGAGCTTGAGACAGGAGCCCCATTGCTCCTCCTTCCAGCACTGGTTTGAGAACTTGCTATGCAACAGACTTTATTCTAGGTCCTGAGGACACAGCAGTGAACAGCAGAGCGGGGAGGCTTCGGTATTGTGGAATTTGTTTTGCTCTGTTACAAGAAGAATGAAGGTATCATCTCATTGATTATTGCTTGGTGGTGAAATGTGCTCTAGATAAAACCACAAAAGGAGCAAGTGTTAGGGACCATATGTATGCGCACAGAGGATAGTATGAGGTGTGTGTGTGTGTGTTAAGTACACCATGTACATGCAGTACTTGTAAAGGCCAGAAGAGGGCATCATATCCCATGGAACTAGAGTTATGGGCAGTTGTGAGCTACCCTGTGGTTGGTTGCTGGGAACTGAACTCAGGTCCTCCATAAGAACAGCTGGTGCTCTTAACCATTGAGCAATCTCTCCAGCCCTGTGAATTTTGTTTTAATTCCAGGGCTTTAACAGTCCATAAAGAGCTCAGGGAAGTATATAAGAGAGCACAGAGTAATGTCTGAGGAATAGGAAGGCAGACACATGTGTCTGGGACAAAGAAAGCAAGAGAGTGGGTTAAATTATGTAAAACTAAAGGATATAAGGGCCAGGTGAAGTCTGAAGTGTGCTTACTGTATTTAGTTTTCATAGCCACCATGATTAGTTAAGGGGTGGCCAGAGACAAGCATGAAGGATATAGGCTGTTTTGTGATCATGAAGAGCCCAAAGATAAAGCCATAAGAGAGGACAGAGGAACCCAGAGATAAGGGGTAAGACTTGAGATCCTGACTCCTAAAAGTCTCACATCCCAAGATACTTGGATTCATAGGATCCGATAAACCCACCTTTTTAACTAAAGCATTTTTGGATTTCTTTTTTTAAAATATTTATTATTATCTATGTAAGTACACTGTAGCTGTACTTACAGAAGAGGGTGACAGATCTCATTACAGATGGTTTGTGAGTCACCATGTGGTTGCTGGGATTTGAACTCGGGACCTTCAGAAGAGCAGTCATTGTTCTGAACTGCTGAGTCATCTCACCAGGCCCCATTTTTGGATTTCTTAAGAAGATAAATGCTACAACCACTAAAGTCCTACCTCTTGACACCAACTTCAGAGGCAGAGCATGGGGCAGGATCATCCGCTCTGTAAGCTGCTGAAACCATCTGGCTTTCAGCGAGAGCCTTACCCCTAAGGCCATAATGCCTTCTCCCTCTACCTTGAAATAGACTTAGACGAGTGGGAACAGGGGATGGCAAACTCAGAAGCCCATTCAACTTCCTGCTTGTCATCTCTCAGCCTATCTCCTCCAAGTTGCTCAGGCCTATTGGTCCTTGTGTTCTTGGAGCAGGAGAGACCACTAGTGTTTAATGAGATTTACATATTAAGGCTCAATCACTCATCCTACTACGATACTGTATAGCGGAGCATCCAGCTCTCAAGGTCTGTGCCCATGTCTACGTGCTACTGAAGTTTTTCCATATGTGTGGTGGTTACTCTATCAACTTGAAGGAATTTAGAATCACCATAGGGAAAAAAGTCTCTGGGCATGTCTGTGAAGGATTTTTCTGAATTATATTAACTGAAGCAGGGACACCTACAGTAGGCAGCCCCATTCCACAGGCTGTGGTCTCTGGTGAAAAAGGTGACTTGAGCAGTAGCCCTCACCTCCCTTTGCTTCCTCACCAGGGGTGCCATGCGACCAGCTGCCCTCAAGTTCTTGCTGCCGTGATTCCATCACCACCCACAGCAGACTGTATCCTTCAGCTGCTACTCAAAGCAAACCCCTTCTTTCCTTAAATTGCTTTCTGTTGGATATATTTTTTTTTATCATAGCAATAGTACATGAGACACACTGCCTTAAGGGTTTTTAGTATGCGGGTATATTGTTGCAACAATGAGACAGATAACAAATACAGGGAATTAGTACCAGGAGTGGGGTTGTTGATGTGATAAGTCTGGCAATGTAGTGCTTAAGCCTTGGAACTTGTTTCAGTTTGGGTCTGTGGGCAACAAAAGCCATACAATCTTAATCAGCCATTCTGGTGGGAGCTCAGAAGACAGGACTGGTGAGGAGTGAGTGGAGGGGGTGGAGGCCTCCCTGGCAAGGCCTCAGATGAGAACACAGGTCTGCTGGGTTCTCGGTTATATTCTGGCCCAAATCTGGCTGCATTTTGCCTGTGCCTCAAGAACTTTATTAAGTCTGGAATTTAAAAAAAAAGCAATGAACTTTTGTGTTCGGTCGTTGATATTTGGAGGCAGAATAGCATTCAGGATGTGCTATCGTTAGTGCTCACTGTTCCCATCCCGGCCTACCTGGAAGAAAAGCAACAGGCCAGGCAGGCGTTAAAGTGCGCTGTTATGGGAAAGAGCATCAGCAAATTTAAAGCTGCAATGGAGGTAATGATGAAATGCCAACTGTAATTCTTTAGGGGAAAATTCCATCCTGCATGGAAACAAGCAGGAAAGATGCTCTCAGGTAAGACTCCACCCATCAAAGGCTCTACCTTGTCAAAAGGCAAATTTCTTTGAGAGAACATGACGTTAAATGCACGGGACAGGCTAAAAGACTTGCCAGGGACTAAAACTGGGAGATGTCCAACCAAATAAGTGTAAATACAATCACATTATAACCCTTGTAACCTTTAAATCCATCAGTCACCACTTATATAAAAAAAATAAAGTACCTAAAGGGGAAAGAAACAGTTGCCTAGGAAATGGATTGTGCAGATTTAGCCATCAAGGCTTACAGAGGCCCCTTCATCTGTGGTCCAAAGCAGGCAGACTCCATCTGTAGCTGGCAGCAGAAATTGGCAGCAGCATCCATACCGTACTGATTTTGCAGGCATAGGAAATACAAGATCAAAGGAGTCAGGGCATCTTGGTTAATGGCTCTAGAGAGCATCTAAGGCCAGGCACTGTGATACAGGGTCAGTCTTAGGATGATTTGTATCCATGTAAGTGTGTGTTCTGAAGTGCAACCTTTCATGTTAACATACTTTGATAAAAAGAATACCAAAAGGCTGGATAGGTGGCTTAGTGGGTTTGGCGGTTTGAACGAGAATGACTCCCAAAGGCTCATGTATATGAAGGCTTGGTGTGGTGGTTTCAATAGGCTTAAATCCCACAGACCCATGGGCTTGAACGGTTGGCCCACAGGGAGTGACAGTATTAGGAGGTGTGTTCTTGTTGGAGTAGATGTGTCCTTGATGGAGGGAGTGTGTCACTGTGGGGGTGGCTTTGAGGTCTCATATATACGTTCAAGTCTGGCCAGAGTGAGTCCCTCCTAGCTGCCTTCAGATCAGGATGTAGAATTCTCAGCCTTTCTCCAGCACCATGTCTGCCTGGATGCTGCCATGCTTCCCACCCTGAAGATAATGGACTGAACCTCTGAACCTGTAACAAGCCCTAGTTAAACATTGTCCTTTATACGAGTTGCCTTGGTCGTGTGTCCCTTCATAACAGTAAGCCCTAACTAAGACATTTGGTCACTAGGGAGTGGTCCGACTTGACAGAGATTAGGAGGTGTGGTCTTGTTGGAGGATGTGCGTCACTGAGGGTGGGCTTAGGGTTTCAAATGCTCAAGCCAGGGCATAGAGAGATTCTTTATGAACGTCTAGTGGGCAGGAACATAAACCCTAGCTTGCAGTGGGGTTAAGTGACTGCCACTTCCCCAAAGCTTTAATGGGAGAAGCTCAACAGTGGCTAGAATGCAGCTTCAAGGCAAGAATGCAGACCCCAAGGTACATTCGTGGGAACTGGCAGAGAGGGTCATCTGTCAGAAATGTCCTGGAGTCCCTGCAGAGAGGGAACTGGTAAATACATCCACATCCTGGCTTCACGCTCTTCACACCCTACCTCCTGCTGCTGTTCCATGAGCCAAACTCCAGCAAAAGGCAGAGGACAAGGGACAGAGCTGTCCCAAAGATGCCAGAAGAGATGGTCAAAACTGCATAACCCTACTCAATCCTTAAACTACTCGATTCTTAAACACTTCGCTTCTTCTTTAGCCGAGGGTCTGTACGCCCCAAATGTAACTGCAAGCTCTGCCCCTTGACTGGAAATCAGACCTGCCAGCAGTCAGGCTTTCCCCTCGCAGGAACCAGGAACCAGCGGTTTTCTGTCTGCTGGCCAAGTGCCAGACTCTTTACCTCCTCATTTTTCTTCCTCTGTTGTCCTTGCCGGAGTACCACCATCTGGCCTCAGCTCGTCTACGGAAGGTATTGGTGAGCAGAGAACCTGGGGTCTGTCCCCTGCTGCCTTAGGACATGATTAGTGGCTGCTTGTCTGGCAGATGCAGCTCAGTGGCATTTTAATATCCAAATGTCCCTCCCGCCTCACGAGGGAGGCCACGGACTATTGAAGGCAGTTCCCGCAGAGAACCCTGATTGCTGCGGCAATAATTTCCTTCAACAGCCATTAAAACACTTCTGAGTGTGTGTGTGTGTGTGTGTGTGTTTAAAAGGGGAAAAAACAGAGAAGGGGGGGCACTGAGTCTACCATCCTTCCAATTTCCTACATCAGTGTACGTGGGGTGAACTTTAACTAATCGGATAGGATGCTAATCTTGGGTGTTCCCGGTTATTAGCAGGCTGTCAGAAATTCTGCATGTCCTTAGTTTTATCCAGGGATGTAGGAAGGGTGACCTGGACCTTGGCAAAGGCCACCAGCTGCCCTGAGACCCAGAGTCTGGCCTCCCTTGGGGTAGTTTGTGCCTGGGATTCTCACTAGCATCCTGAAGTTCAGTGGCTCTCAACCTTCCTAATGTTGAGACTCTTTTAATACAGTTCCTCTTGTGGTGACCCACCTAATCATAAAATTATTTTGTTGAAACTTCATAACTGTAATTTTGCTACTGTTATGAATCGTAATGTAAATATCTGATATGCAGGATATGAGCATGCTATTAGTATGCAAGCCCTGTGGAGGTTGCAACCCATAGGTTGAGAACGATTGTGTCTGAGATAGGTGCTGTCTCCAGTCCTGGGGAGCCATTACATTTCTCCTCTCAGCCTCCTCCCTACAGAATAACCGGTTCCCCTGCCAGGGCCTGGCTCACCCTGGTGCTCTATTTAACCAAATGGTGGTCAGAATATGTCTGCATCCTTCACTCAGCAATTATATCTGGAAGGTCTTTGTGTGTCACGGAACACCCAAGGTGCTGGACTGTGGCAGGGACAGTCTACAGAATGTTAGCTTCAGGCCCTTAGCAGTGATCATCTGGGACTACTGAGGGCCAAGGAGCAGGAACAGGCCCTGGAGGTCATTGTGTTGGAGAGAGCTAGCACGAACCCTTCCTGTGACTGGTTGGTCTCTGGATCACTGCTGTGGATAACACCTTGCATTTGGCCCCGGGTACATATCTTTTTTTTTTTTTTAACCAGTTGCCATAATCTCCCTGCTGTGTGCCCTTGAAAGATAACAGCACCGTCTCCCATGTGGGGGTCACTTTCTCACAAGCCAGGAGATTGGCTTAGCTTTCCTGTTCAAACCTTAAGCTCAGGATGCTTCAGGAGTTTCTCTGATAGGCATAGGTAGACTCGTTTTAAAACCATATGAGGAATGGACGATATAGCCCAGTTGGAACAGCATGTATGAAGCCACAAGGGTACGGTGATGTACATTTGTAATTCCAGCACTCCTGGGTCAGAGAATCAGGAGGATTAAGAGTTTCTCAGCTACACATTGAGTTTAAAAAGAAACAAAACAACTGGAGAGATGGCTTGGTGGTTAAGAGTACTGGCTGCTCTTTCAGAGGACCCTGGTTCAGTTCCCATCACCCACATGGTAGCTCACAATGGTCTGTAACTCCTGTTCCAAGAGATCCAAATACAGACATACATGCAGTTAAGCCACCAAGGTACATTAAATAAAAAGAAACAAAGCAAACAAACAGAAGTACAGCTTGTATCACTGGCACCGGGCACAGGGATGGGTCCAGACCCCTGGTCTTTGCTGAGGCAAGACTGAGAAGCAATGCCTTAAAGTGACTGCGCACTCTCTCTCCTGGGTCATATAGGTAACTACCACATCAGGCCTTCCCTGTTCCTGGAGAGGAGGATGGAGAGGGTTGTTGTGCAGACACAGGGTGGGAGCAACTGCTTTAAAGGTGGATGCATTCTGTCCCAGGGACCTGTCAGTGATGTTACTCAACCATGGTTTCCTGTGGTCACTTGCCTCAGAGAAGGGCTGGCTCTGTTCATTGGGCTGCTATCTGAGAGGCTGATTCTTTCAGGCACATGAAGAGCCCTGTGGTGTCTGCCTTGGGAAGGGAGGTCATAGATTATCCAGCTGGCTTTGTCGCTGCCAAAGAATAACTAACAGAGCCCCCCCCCCCAATAGCCCTGGCCCCTGGAAGGGTTTGGCGCACCTGGCAAGGCCACGCCCTTCTCAGCTCTGGAGTCCAGGTTATCCTCTGGTCTGAGGAATGCCAGTAAAAAGGTAAACAGAGAAAGGATGAAAGCGAGCAGAGAGCAGAGCTGAAAGTTTATGAAGACAGAAGCAGAGACTATTTTTCTTAAAAAATGGTCCTCTACATTTTTCTGTCTTTTTTCAGTCAAATCTACCAAAATTAGTAAAAATCTGTGTGTGATGATGTGTGTGAGTAAAAAAAAGCATTTGCAGAAAGGCAAATGCAGGATCATTCCATGAATACAGAAAGTGTGTGTGCATATAAATCACACAAGGAATCACACACACACACATATACACACATATACACACATACACCTCACACAAGGAATCACACACACACATATACACACATATACACACATATACACACATACACCACACACACACACATACCAGTGTGAAAACATGGGAAAGAAGAAGAAGCCTGCCCACCTTCGGGATAATGTTAATATGAAACTCACCAAATCCCCTCTTTTTCCTTCAGTGGCTGAGAAGCTCAGAGGCAGGCCTTTATTCTCATTTTAACTACTACAGGCTCAGCTAGTCCAATGTTTCTCAACGTGTGCAGCCACCGAAACTCACTAGACAGATTTTACAAAGACCCAGTGCCACACCGCATCCCAGACTTTATCAGGATTTGGGGGATAGACAGACTCAGACAGTCCGTCAGCCACTATGGCCACCTCCTGTGTTTCTGATGTTCCCTTGGTTTCCTCTGTTTTTTTAAAAACCACTTTTTAAAAAATTTACACATACTTAAATGTGATTTTTATTTACATGCAAATCCTTCTACTTGATATTATTTATTCTTGTAAATTGCCTCAAGTCCTCTTGGAGCAAGGTATGATGTGCAGAATGATAGCCTTCTGTCTAGCTACGTGACATTCAAAATGTAGCTATGCGATTTCATCTGGGAAGGCAGAGTCTACCTTCAGGGCCTGGAGGATTCTCTGTTTGAGTGGAGAATTCCGGTTCTGAATGAAGAAACTTCCAGGAACACATCTGGCTATTTTTGTCTTGATCATGTGAGTGAAACTTGACCTGTTGAGTAAAGCTCTGTGCTGGTCTCTGGCTGAGGAAGACAGATCGGACCCTCTCAATTGAGAATTGCTAAAATGCCCCTGATGGAAACCAAAATCAGTTCCTGGAGTGGACACCAGGTGGCGCTAGTCCCAGGGTAAGGGGAGGGTCGCATGCACTTCCATTTATCATTTGAATTTGTACCCTTTACTTTTGCCTCTGGCGATCTTTAATCTCCGATCAGCTGTGTATAAATGCAAGGAGAGCAGGTGGCCAGAAGGCTGGGTCTTGTTTGAAACCCCAGGTAGAAAGTCAACTGTTGGGGGGGAGGGGGAACAAGAGGAAGAAACTACCGGCAAAGACTGGCTTGACCAGAAGAAGAGCAGGGCACAGCTGGACTGCGAAGCACTGTGCAGAAAGCATTTGAGGGACTGGCGATGGGGTGACTGAGCAATCTGAAGGGAGATAATGCCTCCAACCGATAAGCTTAGCTGCTTTGAAGATTTCAGCAGGGATATCAGCCTTCACCTGGTTCAAATAGAACCTTTAAATTTAGTATGATTGCACTCATGTGGAGCAGGGAAGAGCACGTTGCCTAATAGCAAACAGGAAGCTGGCCACATCGCATTCGCAGTTGCAAGCAGAGAGAGAACGGTTTCCTGCATGCCTAGTACTCAGCTAGTGTTCTTTACTTTCATGTAATTCAGGGGCCGTTGCCTAGGGAGTGGTGTCACCCAAAGTGGGCTGAGTTGTGGTGGTTTGCATGAGATGTCCCCCATCGTTTTAAGCATTGGAATTCTTGGTCCCCGGTTGGTGGTACCATTTGGCTAGGTTTAGGAGGTGTGGCCTTGCAGGAGAAAGTATGTCACAAGGGGCAGACGTTGAGGTTTCAAAGGCTGTCACCATTCCAGGGTCTGCTCTCTCTGTTTCATGCTTGGGGTTTTAGTTGGGAACATTTAGCTTCCTGATCCTGCCTCTGTACTTCCACTTGGCCATCAGGGTCTCTGGCCTTCTGGAGGTTACATAAGCAAAGTAACCTTTTCTTCTATAAGTTGCCTTTGTCATAATATTGTATCACAGCCATAGAAAGATGATGAATGCAAGGGTTTTCAAACGACAAGCAAGAAAGGTGCCCCTCCCAAGAGATGGTCACAGCCAACCTGATCCCTTAAGAGTCTTCCCAAGCCACTCCAGGCTCTGTCAAGTTGACAGTTAAAATTGACCATCCCAGTTCTCTACCTAGATTTTTGTTCAGGCCTGAGAAACCCACCTCAGATTAGGAGTACCTCATACTTCAAGCCCATGTGAAGAGTAACTCCCATTTGGTGCCCAGCTTTGGTTAAGGTCTAGGTATGAGTTCCCACAGGTACCTAAATAAATCAAGGCTCACACTGGTGGTACAGAAACTTCTGGAACCTGCGCAGCTGTTATTAGCCAGCTCGCTGCCCGGGCAACTATACAATAGAACTTAAAAATAGCATTTTCTATAATTGCCTGAATCTCTGGGTGTTTAGTAACCATGTCTGGCAGCCTATACCCTAGACAGACTGGCTGTGGGGAAAGCCATTGTTAAAATAAAATCATTAGCTTAATAGGCCTGATGAAAAGGGTGGCGAGCTGGGAATTTCCTCTTGCAATATGTTCTCCACTCAAAACAATCCCTGAAACCAGCAGGGCATGTTAATAATTGACAGAAATGCCCCCCGTATCTTTCATTCTTTCTTCCTTATGGATTAAACAAACATTACCTCCAAAGACAGAAGTTTTAGAATTTGCTATGCCACGTAGATCTTCATATTACCTAGCCCTCAGAGAACTTCTTTTTTATTTCATTTTGTTCTCCACTGACTACATACTCACAGGCATACATTCACACAGACACATAGACACACAGACACATACACATGCACACATACACTCATACACATACACACTCACATACACATACATAAATACACACTCACACACATAGGCACACTCTCACATGCACAAACACACACTCACACAGACAGACATACAGAGACATACACACACTCACACACACAGACATAAACGCATGTACATACTTACACATATACACACATGCACATGCTCACTAACATGACATTGACACACACAGGCACACACACATATACTCACATACACACACAAATACACACATTCACAAACATACTCACATGCTAATACACACATGCACATACACACTCACAATATACACACACGCAGGTACATGCTCACAGGCACACTCCCAGATACACTCATATGTACATACACACATACTCACATATACACACACTCACATGCACACACAAAGGCATACATATGTACACATGCAGATGTGTAAATATGCACACAAGTTATGCATACATTTGGCCTTCCAAGGAGCAGTGGCAGCAAATGAACCAAAAGTTGGAATGTTGACAATAGTCAGCAAGGCCATGTGCTCAGCCATGTCCACACACTGAAGGACACACACACTCATTCACACACATTCACACACTCAAACACATTCACACACTCACACTCAAACACTCACACACACACACACTCACACACACACACATACACACACACACACAGAGCAAGGCCACGTGCTCAGCCATGTCCACACACTGAAGGACACACATACACACACACTCACATACTCACACACATTTACACACTCATACACACACACACACTCACACATTCACACACACACTCACAGAGCAAGGCCACATGCTCAGCCATGCCCACACACTGAAGAGCACACACACACTCACACACACTCACACACTCACACACACACTCACACACATACACACACACACTCACAGAGCAAGGCCACATGCTCAGCCATGCCCATACACTGAAGATCACACACACACACACACACACACACACACAGTCAGCAAGGCCACTGAACAACAAGGGAGCAGGATGAGGCGAACCCTGAACTAATTCCTTCCAAATGTGCCCTGTGGAGGATTAGTGCCAGCCAGAGCCAGGCATGGTGGTGCATGGCTGTTATCTCAGAGGAGATATGCTCAAGAAGGTGAGACAAATTTGAGGCCTTCCTGGGGTGCAGAGTGAGATTTTTGTCTCAAAAAGCCTACAAAACCAACAGCAACTGAAATTATTTGACCATGAGACCTGCAGAAACCTGGGCATGTGAATAGCCCATCATGGGCAGATGGGGGAGGGAATGTACTGCTTGGCTTTTGTCAATTTAAACTATAATCGCCTAGGAAGAGGATAGAGGAATTCCCTCATCTTCTTGGCTATAGGAATGTATATGGGACATTTTCTTGACTGATGGTTGATGTGGGAGGGCCTTAGCCCACTGGGGGTGGTGCCACCCCTGGGCAGGAGGTCTTGAGTTCTGTAAGAAAGCCACGGGGAGCAGCCAGTAAGTAGCGTTCCTCTGTGGTCTCTGCTTCAGTTCCTGCTTCTGGGTACCTGCTTCGTTGGAGTTTCTGCCCTAGCTTCCCTCCATGGCAGACTATTACCTGTTAAATGTAACGAACCCTTTCCTCCCCAAGTTGTATCTGATCAGTGTTTTTTCACAGTAGCTGAGAAGCTAACCAGGACAGGGAGGAGCATAGGAGAAGGTGCTGGAGGCCAGCTCCATGCAGTATGAAGTCATCAATGAAGAAGAAAGGAAAAATCCTTAAGACTAGACAAAGACAGCCAGAGCCTCTTTCCCTCGGCCTCTCCTCACATTTCCAACATGGCTCCAGAGGCTGGAAAGTTCCAGATCAAGGCATCAGCCAACTAAATGAGAACCATCTCGCTCTTAGGTGGCAGCTCTTGCTGTACTCTCCTGTGGAGGGGACAAACAGCTCCCAGAGGGCCTGTTTCATAAGGGAAGGAATCTTTCCCCGAAAAGCCTTACCTGTCACGACCATCACACTGGGATTGGATTTCAACACTCACCTTGGGGTGAGTGAACATTTGATCATAGTGGGAAGTGTCTCACCCTGCTTCCCAGATGCCCTCCCCTGCCAAGGCATTAGACTGGCTGCTTTGATGGGGAGACCCATTAGGAAGGAGACCTCAGTCTCAGTGGAGAGGGAAGGCAGAGCGATGTTCCAGGCGAGTCCCTCTGAATCACCAGCTTCCCCGCTTTGGCTGCAAACACACAGGACAAGTTTGTAGTTGAGCTGCTTGCTGTCACTTGGCAGACCTGAGAGAGAAAAACTCATGGTAACTGTGTTCGGCTGGCACATTTCCGGGGTGTTGGCTGTGTAGACCAGGCCTGCCTGCAGAAGTGGTGGATGCCCCCTGTTGAGGGCAGCTCGCCCAGCAAAGACAGAGGCAAGCTGTCTGCCTGGGTGATTCTTCTGCTGACTTTAGATCCCTTTTTGCTGGACGGTTTCTTAAGTCGGAATTATGTGGCCTCACACAAGTTCCTCCTCAGGAAATGAGTTTCACAGAACCATCTATGGTGTCAAGTTTGGGTCCCAGGCATTTCCCATAGACAGTCTGCGACCCTTACAGGGAGATGCTGGACTCCTAAGGTCCATTCCTACTTGCTTGAAATCTTTTTATCTCTAGATATTAGCAGAGCCTTGAATCTCATGTTATATTCATCTTCACTTAGTCAATTTAAAATTTAAGACAGGAAGAATATGTCAGAAATAATACAAAGACACCTTAGTCTTATTGCCTTTGGTAGAAGCGGCCCTGTAGCCACATAAATGTTTGAGCGAGAACATTTTTCCCTTTTCAAATATGAATACTCCGTGAGGCATTTAAAATATCCTTTCTTCTTGATTTTTTTTGGGGGAGGGATTCACATCTCACCCTGACATCTGCACAGCTTCAGCGTGCGATCACAGTAAACTGCCCCCTTATTTGATAAAGCAGGGTTTCCGGCATCAATTGTATTTGAATACACTGAAAGCTTTTGGGGAGAGAGGACAAAGAGAGAGGGTGACTTTTAAACACTTCAATCTATAGAAGAATCGAGCGCCTGTCACTTGTGAGGCACGCAAAGCTGGTTGGAAGGAAATGTTTACGGTAGGGATGGCCTGTTGTTTTCTGTGTCTGCTGGAAAAGATGTAATCTGCAAAGAAATAAAAGGACTTCTCATCTCCAGGACTTGTTAAGGACCAGCCCCGCACTTGACTGTGGACCAAATGCCCCTGGGGACAAATGTGTTTTCTAGAACGGTTTAAGCATGGTACTGTTTGAAAGTAGGAAGTCTCAGCTTTGTCATTCCTGCTACACTCACTAATGAGTCACAATTCATTTATTTTTGAGAGGCGCTATAAATAAAGCCGGCACCTGGTTCCAACACCATTTAGATTAAAAGATCTTCTGGCAATTCTTTTTATAAATCACTGCAGCAATTAATAAAGTTTCCTGCATGCTTTGAAGCTCATACAAAGACAGTCTCTCTCATTCTAATGTTAACTATTCTACCTTTCAAAAACATATATCAATGTATATGTATATACATATATACATATAATACATATACATTTAATATACAATATACACATGCATACATGCAGCAGAATTTTCCCTGTCCAATCACTTTATATATTAATACAATAGGAAGCCTGTGATTGGACAGGGAAAAGGGAGGTGGGGCAAAGAGTTACAGAGATGGAGACAGAGGAGATGGGTAGAGGAGAAGGAAGCAAAATGGGGGACGAACAGGATGATTCAGCTCCTGAGTGGTTTTAAATAGCTACAGGTAGATATAATGTCATATAAAGATAGAATAATTAGATTAATTTGTCTGATCTAGGTGGACAACTTGTACCATTATCAATTGGCTCTGAAATTATTATATGAGCATCTTGTGATTCGAGGATTTATTGGTATATAAATCTGACTGGTAAATTATAAGCTTCGAGAGTTTTGATTTACTGGGTGGCATGTTGGTGCCTGGAGTGTCTCGGGAGCTTGCCATTCTTTTTATTATTTTTGGCAACATATACAATATACATATTATATACATACAATATATACATATAGTATACATACAGTGTATATATAATATGCAATATAATACATATAATATATAATATGTAATAATATATACATATATACATACTATATATCATAATACATATGTATATACATAAATATTTTTAAAAATATGAAGTATAAAATTAAGATGTGATAGATTAACCTTAATTTAAAAAATAATTTCTTCATCCTCTTGCATTCTCACCAGGACTTTCTTTTTTTTTATTCTTTTTTAAATATTTTTATTTTCTATATTCTTTGTTTACATTCCAAATGATTTCCCCTTTCCCAGATCTCCCCTCCCCATATGTCTCATAAACCTTCTTCTCTCCACCCTCCTTTTTCTCTGTCCTTATATTCCCCTCCAACGCTAGATCAATCCTTTCCAGGATCAGGACCCTCTCCATACTTCTTCATGGGAGTCATTTGTTATGCGATTTGTGCCTTGGGTATTCAGAGCTTCTGGGCTAATTAATATCCACTTATCAGTGGATATCAATTCCATGTGTATTCTTTTGTGATTAGGTTACCTCACTTAGGATTTTATTTTCCAGATCAAACCATTTGCCTAAAAATTTTGTGAATTCATTGTTTCTAATTGCTGAATAGTATTCCATTGTGTAAATATACCACATTTTCTGTATCCATTCCTTCTTTGAGGGACATCTGGGTTCTTTCCAGCTTCTGGCTATTATAAATAAGGCTGCTATGAACATAATGGAGCATGTGTCTTTATTGCATGCCGAGGAATCCTTTGGGTATATGGCCAGGAGAGGTATAGCAGGGTCCTCCAGAAGTGTCATGTCCAGTTTTCTGAGGAACTGCCAGACTGATTTCCAAAGTGGTTGTACCATCTTACAACCCCACCAGCAGTGGAGGAGTGTTCCTCTTTCTCCACATCCTTGCCAACACCTGCTGTCTCCTGAGTTTTTGACCTTAGCCATTCTGACTGGTGTAAGCACCAGGACTTTCTAGGGTAGAGTTGTTCCTAGTCTGATTTAACCACGTCAGCCAAGAAGACATGAGTGCAAGGGGTCTTATTGTGATGATATGGTTGGGTTTGCCCAGTTGTTTCTGTCTGGACCATTAGAATCCAGCTAAAGTAGCCTGAAGATCTTTTAGATTGGTCTAGGCAAAAGATACATAAGGTATAGATAGAAAATGACCGTGGACTGACTGCAGCCCAAGCTGGACTTGAAACTCACTCTGTAGCCCAGGCTGGCCCCAGACTCTTTGCAGTCTTCCTGCCTCAGCCTCCTGAGAGCTGGGATTGCAGACTTGAGCCGTTATGCCTTTTTCTCTAGATCTGCATTTTCATTTTCTTCCTACCGTGAACAAACATCCTTGATTATCCAGTCAATGCTTGTGTATTGAGACCCTACTGTAAATTTGCCCCTGTGCTAGATACGGGGAATAAGGTCAATTGGTTTCCTTACACTGACAGAACTTAGAAGTTAACGGGAGAGATGGGATGTTCATGTAATCATCATACATGTGTGAGAGCGTAACTGTGTTACACACAGGGGATGTGTGGGCATAGAAATGTGTGCAGAATGAACCTAAATGTCAGGAAAGAGAAAGAATGATGAGCTGATGAGAGATCAGTGATGAGAGATCACCCGTGCGATGAGTGAACCACCCAGGCAGAGCGCCCTGATAGAAAGGCAGGGTTACGGACATTTGCTTAGCTTCTGTTTTTAAAAGTTGATCTCTAGCATGGGAAGGGAATATAAGGACAGAGAAAAAGGAGGGAGGTGATTGGAGAAGGGATGGAGAGAAGAAGGTTTATGGGACATATGGGGAGGTGGGGATCAAAGAGAGGGGAAATCATTTAGAATGTAAACAAAGAATATAGAAAATAAAAATATTAAAAAAGGTTGATCTCTCTCTCTCTCTCTCTCTCTCTCCATGTGTATGTATGCATGTGTATGTGTGTTTCTAAGTACGTATGCACATGTATGTGCAGGTGCTTCAGAAGGCCAGAAGGGGCCATGGGATCCCATGAATCTAGAGTTAGGGGTGCTTGTGAGCCACTCGTCAGGAACCAAAATTACATCCTCTGGAAGAGCAACCATCAACCGTAGCTTCTGGGCTATTTCTCCAGCCTCCTCTTCCTGGTTTTTAAGTTCTCTACCCGACTGCCACACTTGAACAGATGTTTAGCCTGAGAACACAGGGACCAGCACTTGATACCGACCGTCCATGTACTAAGGAAGCCTAGCTGTCCACTGTGCTCCTCACTTCCTTTTCAGGAGTATGGGGTCATTTTAGAGAAATGGCTGCCTAACCAGAGACTCGTTTCCTAGGCTCCTGAGATCGTGTTAATAGTCAGCCTGACAGAATTGAGAGTCATCTGGGATACGGATCTTTGGGAACACTTGTGTGAGGTTATCTTGATTAAGTGAACTGATGTGTAAGACTTATTTTCAACTGTGTAAGTGAAGAGGGGCCAAGCAATGGCCTGCGAACATTCATTGTCCTCTGCTTCTTGTCTCTAGATACAATGTGGCCAGTTCCTTCAAGCGCCTACCTTCCCTGATATAAGGAGCTATACCTTGAACTGTGATTTGAAACAAATTCATTCTCCTTAATTTGCTTTTGTAAGAGTATTTTGTCAAAACAACAAGGAAAGAAACTCAGACAACCCTCTGTGCCAAAGTGCTATTCTTGTCAGTGTGGTTGATTCTGAATGGTAGGTATCATTTCTTGTCTAGAAAGTAATACCAGTGGGCAGTGATGACACATGCCTTTAATTCCAGCACTGGGGAGGTAGAAGCACGGGGATCTCTGAGATTGAGACCAGCCTGGTCTACAGAGTGAGTTTTAGAACGGTCAAAGCTACACAGAGGAACTCTGTCTTGCAACATCATCATCATCATCATCACCATCATCAACAACAACAACAGGTAGGCCACCTCCACATCAAAAACTTCTCTTTATGTCAGCTCATAAATCTTCATCAATGGATTCTCCATGTGATGAACTAAAGGTTCCCCTCAAGAGGTGAGAAGCCATGCCTGGGAATGGATTGTAGCCAACTACCAGTAGCGAGTGAGGCTGTGGATCCTCAAGGAGAATGGCCCCTGCCACATTCCTGAACCTCTGTCATTCCTAACTGCATCTAGGTACTTATCCTTCTACCCCACAGGGAAGGGCAGCTCTCACCTCTCATCAAAGAAGCTTCTCTTGGCATCAAGACTATTGTGGAAAGCCACACCTGGTCAAAATGCAGAAAACAACTAGCTGTGCAGTGCCTGGTCCCTGCTGCCACTTCTACAATCCAACACCCACATCTAAGGTTCATGGAAACATCCCAGGATGTTTGTTAAGCATGTTTTTAAGGAGGAGGATTTTTAAGAGCTTTAGGACCAGGAAGTCTGCCATGAGATTGTGGTCCTTACAATATGGCTGTCTAAAGAGAATCTGAACAATGGCAATACCAATAGACACACGAGTGTGTAGGAGGGAAACGTCATGGGGCTCCGCCTTCCCGTGACATGTAGATATGGAACTGCAGGCAACTAAAGAAGGAGAATTAGTCTTTCCCAGGGATGTGCTCCTGACTGGTTATCTACTAATAGTCAGCTCTGAAGACATGTACATATAAGCAACTTTAAGTAGACTTAGACTTAGCATGTTGGGTTTTTTTGTGTTTGTGTGTGTGTGTGTGTGTGCAGTAATAATACAGTTCCATGAAGGCTAGTCCAGAGAGGAGGATCCAGTCCTCTCTCTCTAATTCCTGTATCTGAAGTGTGCAGTGTCTTCAGCAAACAGGGATGTGCTTACCTTCAATTTCTGGAAGGCAATCAAAAACATACCAATAGTCTATATTGTTTTGGGAGTCTTTTGGACTCCCCTGAACAACAACCAGAAAGGGGGTCTCTTATGCCCAATATTGGGTTTGTTTTGTTTTTTAGACAGTCGATGGCTCTTGGGGAAACATTATCACCCGGAGTTGCATAACTTCTCTTAAACGGTGCATACACAGACACATATATTTTTGGGGATTTTGGGGGTGTTTTTTGTTTTTGTTTTGTTTTTGTTTGTCTTGGTTTTTCAAGACAGGGTTTCTCTGTGTAGCCCTGGCTGTCCTGGAACTCACTCTGTAGACCAGGCTGGCCTCGAACTCAGAAATCCACATGCCTCTGCCTCCCAAGTGCTGGGATTACAGGCGTGAGCCACCACCACCCGGCGCATATATGTATTTTAAGTAAATATAAAATAATACGATCCCTTCTAGCTTCAGTCATCCTTACTATTATTTACCCCTCCCCCTCTCAGTGCTGAGTGCCCCTCCTTCCCCAAGTAAGAAGGGCAGTCCCAGCTGGGCGGTGCTGGCGCACGCCTGTAATCCCAGCACCCTGGGAGGCAGAGGCAGGTGGATTTCTGAGTTCGAGGCAGCCTGCCTGGTCTACAGAGTGAGTTCCAGGACAACCAGGGCTACACAGAGAAACCCTGTCTCGAAAAAACCAAATCCAAAATAAATAAATAAGTAAATAAAAAAAAAAAAAAAGCAGGGCCAGTTCCTTGTTTCCCCCTCGATCCCTTCATATCAGGTCTATCAAGCTAGCTCCTTTGCTAGCATTCCTCTCTAACCCAAACCCTTTTTATTGTTCTGGTTTTAATAGAGCATATTTTTAAGAAACAAATCCAGCTCACACACATACAGGTAACATTTTAATGGGGTTAAATATTTCATTTGCATGAATTTACCTTTGGGTTCAATTTTTCCTTTAGCCCTATGCAGAAGGAAAGGACCTTTGTTGTGTGTCCTTCCTGATTGGTGAGTTTGGTGGAACTTGTTACACTGTTAGAGTTTTGTTTTGGTTTTTGTTGTTGTTGTTTTTTTTTTTTTTTTTGCTTCCCCACTTCCACAGGATCTCACGGGTGATGGTGCCTTTTCTGGCAGAAGACATGTTGTATACAAATCAGAGTTACTCTGCTGGAACTTGAAACACATTTGACTTGAAAGAAATACCCCAATTTATTCAGGTGAATCTAAAAGGCCCTGTTGGCGAGGGTGGAGGCCAGATCGAGGAGCCTGATTTGGGGAGTGATGGGGAACTGTTGGGAGGTCCCCAGCCATGGAAGGATTATAGCTGAAGAGCAGCACTAGGAAGACCAGAGAGTGGCACGCAGAAGAAATGAGAGACAAAATAGCTCAGAGGCACAGGGACCAACTGTTCCAATAATCCAGCCATGAAATAAAGAGGACTGGCCTTGATGGGGCCAGTGGGAATGGAACCAGGTGAATACTGGAGGCTGAAGAACTGGAAGAGAACCGATGACTGCCATCCACGACTCATTAACCGTCCCAACCAAGGCCGGAGAGTTTCCTCAGCTGGGCTCCATTGTCCCAGTGACAATAATAATATTGGCAGGATTATTAAAGTTATGACTTGGATAGAGATGCTCCGATGATTAGAAAGGAGACAAATGAGGAATTCTCCGAAATCATTTTCAGTAGTTGATCCCAGCCCAGGGAGGAAGGGACTACATGTCTTAGTTGGAAGAGAAATTTATTTAAATGCGCTTTTATGATAGAGTGTGCTGAGGAGGGCCAAAGGAGAGGAACCTAGCGTGAGAGGAAGTGAGTTTGACAGTGGCCTTTGGCAGCATTGGAAAGTCCCTTCCCTGAGTGTTTTGCTAGAGCCACAGTCAAACTGTGGGAGCTGGGCCTGGCTCTGCAGAGAGGCAGCTGTTTGTGACTTTGGGGGCAACTTGGTTCATTGGTTTTATTTCATTTTCTTTTTCTGTAACATGGAGTTGGAAACAGTAATTCCTATATCATTGGGTTTGGGGGGGACTAAGGAAGAGAATGCTCCTCAGTGATTAATTAGCATGATGCCTGGCACACACTTGTAAATACGCATTCTCTTTAGCCCCAAGTTACAAACAAAGCAAGGTTCTTCATGGAGAAAGACATGTAGAGTTTGTTAACAGCTCAGCCTGTGGAGTCCAAGATGAGGCACCACTTTTGTTAGGGGACAGGTCCTAGAAAGCTGTGACCACAGGCCAGCTTGTCTGCCTGCCATTTTCACTTTTGAACAACTTCATTGGAACACACACAAATTTGGTGCCTACACCTGCTTTTGTGTGGCATGTGTGAGAGATGGCCTCTCACAGGTTCTCTTCACTACGGAATCTAAAATAACCTCTCTCTCATTTGAGACGGGGTTTTTCTATGAAATCCCGATTGCCCTGAACTCACTATGGAGACCAGATTGGCCTTGACTCAGAGAGATCCTCCTGCCTCAGGTCTCTGAGTACTGGGATTAAATGTGTGCACCACCACACCCTGATTAATATCTGTTTGGAACACAGTAATAGGGTTTTTTTTTTCAGTAATAGTTTGTTAACGTGGTTATAGGAAAGTACCATGGACATGAGGCATATACAACAGAAATCTATTGTTATCTAACATTTGGAAGGCTAAACTATGTGCTGGCTCTTCCTAAAGCTCCCAGGAGAATCTGTCCTGGTCTCTCCCAGCTTCTGGTAGCTTCCTGACAATCCCTCAATTTGAAGTGACTAAAGTGACAGCTTTTGTCTTGGCTCCATTTTGTTTTCCACTTACACCAGTGGTTCTCCGCGTTCCTCATGCTGAGACCCTTTAATACAGTTCCTCATGTTACAGTAAACCCCCAACCATAAAATTATTTCCTTGCTACTTCACAGCTGTAAATTTGCTATTGTTTATAAATCATGATGTAAATATCTGATATGCAGGATGTCTGATGTGCGACCTCTGTGGGGGTCTCGGCCCACATGTTGAGAACCACTGACTTAGAAACTTCTTGGTCCTTTACTCCCATGACAGCCATCAGCCTTGGGAACACACGAGATGTCCCATCCCCTGACCATGGTCCACCTGTGTTAAACAAAATGATTAGTATTTCAATCAAAATCAATTATCACGTTGTGTCTGAAATATCTACAATGTTCTACCAATACAAATGTTACAAGGTTCATCTGACCCTCATCTGCCATTGATATAACTTTGGATTTTGCCTTTAAAAGTGCTATATCCCTGAGTCTTGACACCAAGAGACTCTGAGGCAAGAGCCTGCTCTTGGTCAGGAGCCAAAATAAAGGACTCATATATTCTTACTTGGACTAATATTTCAACCTCTGTCTCCCCGCCTCATGCATTGTTTTCTCTGTGTCCATGTCTGCATCCAGATTTCTCTCTTTCTCAGAATTTGTGTGATACCAGATTAGGGGCTCATCCCAGTCTAGGACAATGTGTCTTCTAAGTATGTCTAAAATGACTCTATTCTAAGGCAGTGGGGTCAAGACTTCAGCAATTGATGCTAGAAAGGTTGCAGTGGACCCAATGAGGGTCCTTCACAGAGCCTACCAGCTCCTCTTGTACAGATATCATACAGCTCTGGGTTACATCCCATGAGATGAGTTTGGTTTGAAGGTACAGAAACTGAACTTGGAGAGATGGTGAAGTAAAGCCTCTCTTCTGGTAGGGTTACTAAACTTTGGAACTAGGCAGAAGCACTCTTTAGCTCACACAGGATAAACAATATCAACAAGATGGTGTCATTCCTCTGCTCCAAGAACTCCAGTGTTTTTCCTCACACTTGCCCACTTCTTACCTTGGCTACAAAGGCCCTGCGTGTGCTCTGGCCTGGTCTTTATCTCTGCCGTTACCCATCATGCCCGTCTCCGCCACTGTTCTACCCACACAGGCTTTCTTTCTAGCCTTCAAACTTACATGTCCGGTCACACCTCAGAGGTCTGCCTCCGATCTCATCTTCAACTTGGAAGGGGAACCTTCAAGAAGTAGGTTTCTTATGTTTGAGTGTGAGTCATCTGTCTTAGGGTTTCTATTCCTGCTCAAACATCATGACCAAGAAGCAAGTTGGGGAGGAAAGGATTTATTCAGCTTACACTTCTACACTGTTGTTCATCACTAAAGGAAGTCAGGACTGGAACTCAAGCAGACCAGGGAGCAGGAGCTGATGCAGAGGCCATGGAGGGATGTTTCTTACTGGCTTGCTTCCCCTGGCTTGCTCAGCTTGCTTTCTTATAGAATCAAAGACTATCAGCCCAGGGATGGCACCACCAAGGGGCCCTTCCGCCATTGATCACTAATTGAGAAAGTGCCCCATAATTGTATCTCTTGGAAGCACTTCCCCTACTGAAGCTCCTTTCTCTGTGATAACTCCGCCGGCCTGTGTCAAGTTGACACACAAAACCAGCCAGTACAGCCATCCTTTGAGCTAAAGGCTCAGGAATTGAAGGTTCAGGCCCCAGTGTAATCAATGTTCAGGACTCTGGGGAGCTGTTGGATGGAGGGCTAGTCCTTCTTCAGTGACTTAGACATGAGTATATTTAAAACATGAAGAAATGATTAGAAAATGGTGGAACTCTGGAAGGTGGCGCCTAGTTAGGGGAAGTGGGTCATTGGGGGTGTGTCCTGTCTCTGATCTTCTCCTGTCATCCTCTCTGCTTCCTGTCAAACCTAAGGGGAACAGCTTTGCGGAACCATATGCTCCCCTCTCAGCTATTCAGCATTCCCTCAAGCCTACAGTATGGATGAGAATCTCAGAAAATGTGAGCCAAAGAGATCTTAACTTGTTTTAAACTGTTCCGGCTATTGGCATGGCTCTGAAGAAACTAACACAGAGCCTAGTGGACAGTAGTTGAATGACCAGGCCCCGTCTCTGGAAGGGACTAAGGCTAGTTACTTCTCAGGATGATGGGTTGCTATGGAGACAGTTCAGCAGTTTGGGCTCTCTCTTGCTTCCCAGATCACTCTCTGATCTTTTTCTCTTGCAAGCACTCTTGTAATGAGGTCATTTGCCATGTCGTGACCCAGCCAGGAGACCCTCCCTCGAACCAGCCAGGCGCCACATTCTTAGACCTCCAGTACTGTGAGCTAAATGAACTGTCCGCAACACCTCTGGCAAGCAGCTCCTTACCTCCTAGTCTGGCCTGGATGATCCCTTTCTCTGTTCTGACTGCACAGTTTACTTGACTCCATGATCTCCAGTCAAAGCACTTCCTAGTTCCTCAATTAAATGGATGCATACGCAAAGTTAAAATAAAAACGAACTTTAAAAAGCCAGTAGGAATTCAGATAATCTTTAGAGGCCACCTAACCATGCCCCCTTAATTCAGGTATCCGTGCCCCATCACAATTTTTGATATACTATTAAGTTTTTATGTTTTCTCTACATATTGAAATTTCTACTACATTCATACATTGATTGTTCATGAAAACATTGACATTACAACTATAACCGAAATCCACCAATAATTGCAATAAGTAGAAAGCAACAGTTACTCCTCTAAAAACAAGTTCAAATCAGGGAATGTCATAAAACCCCAACTGAGTGTTAGGAACCTGATTGTGCTTCCTTAACATTCATACGTTGAAGCCCTCCCCTTCCCTCGTTCCTCAGAATGTGACTGAAGGCACACGTAGTATGGTTAAAGAAGTGATTAGAGGGAGTGAGGTCATTAGGGTGGGTCCCGATCTAATCAGACCGGTATTGTTACGAAAAGACATTAGGATGCAGAGAACGAGCCTGCGGAGATACAGGAAGGCTGGTGAGATGGCTCAGTGAGGAAAGAGGTTTGCTGTCTCAAGCCTGGTGATGAGTTGGATTTCAAACTGGAAGAGACACCACACACCATCTGCTTTCCTTAGGCAGAACTAGACATTTGTCACCAACTATAATGAGAGTTAGGAAATGGGAAAACGAATTCTTTGGGGAAGTGTTTATCTCTTTCAGGACATCCAACGCTATTTAATGTTATAGTACTCTTAAAATCTTGAGTAGATCTCAAATATGCATTAAATGATTTAGGGCAACAAGGAGATGTGAGCTTCTATTTATCTATCTATTTATCTATCTATCTATCTATCTATCTATCTATCTATCTACTTATTATCTATCTATCATCTATCTATTTATCATCTGTCTATCTATCTATCATCTATCTATCTATCTATCTATCTATGTTTCTGTGTCTCTTTCTGTCTCTCTGTCTCTCCCTATCTCTCTTATGTCTCTGTCTCTGTCTCTGTCTCTCTCTGTCTCTCTCTCTCTCTCTCTCTCTCTCTCTCTCTCTCTCTCTCTCTCTCTCTCTCGCTTTCTTTGACTGGCCTGGAACTCACTATGTAGATCAGGCTGACCTCAGATTCGGAGATTCCCCTGCTCTGCCTCCCATGTGCTGGAATTAAAGACCAGACTGGATCCCCACCCCCACACCCCACACACACCTTGTTCTTTTCCTCCCAACAATAAATTTTTCTATGGGGTTTCACAAATTACCGCTTAAGAAACTTAACACAAGCTCAGCCTCCTACAGCTTTGTTATCTGAGACAAATTTAAATCTAAGATCACATGACTTGACAAGTAATTCACAAATATTTGTTAAGAACTTACCAATCTGTCAATCGTTGTAAAGAGTTCCTAATCGCATAGCCAAGGATCCCGAAGACAGGGAGAGGACTTCATTACTATTGTATGCCTGCTTCCTCACTACTCTCACCAGGCCTCCCAGGTCTCAGCCCCTTTCTGCTCCAGCTCTGAGTGCTGTTTGGGAAGGTGGTGGATCCTTTAGGAGAATCTACCCTACTAGAGGAAGCAGGTCACTAGTGGGCAGGCCTTGGGGAGCACAAAATGGCAGCAACCCAGATAATGGGGGGGGGGCAGTCTATTTATGGTGTTAAGAATCTTTCATTGGTCGGTTCTAGTAAGATCCTAGTGGGGAGAATGTTCTAAAGGCCAACACTGATTCCAAGGAACATCGCGGCGACGTGTTCCACTTAACATTTACTCCAGTACATGAAGGGACCTTTTCTGCTCACGTTGGAGGCGAATACATCTGCAGAATCAATTGAAAAAAAAAAAGTCTGATTGCCCAG
The DNA here is from genome assembly GCF_947179515.1 of Apodemus sylvaticus. Classification (NCBI taxonomy): domain Eukaryota; kingdom Metazoa; phylum Chordata; class Mammalia; order Rodentia; family Muridae; genus Apodemus; species Apodemus sylvaticus. The sequence continues at coordinate 23,407,226 of NC_067477.1, forward strand.
TGTTGTCTGGTTAGCATCCAATTATGTACAGTGTATTTATTTTAAATTTAGAAGATGCACACAAGAGATTTCCAGGAACAAAACAAGAAGAAATTGGCAGGGCACTGAATGGAAACAATTAATGACTTGAATTACACAGGCTGTGAATCGAAGCTGACAAGAAGGGGAGAGGAGAGGGGAGAGGGGAGAGAGGAGAGAGGAAGTTGCCATTATTCACACGGAGCTGCAATGAATATCCTGAGCGGTGCTTGTAATGCCGTCACCGTCACCGTCCAACAAAGCTGTCGCATCCTTTATCTTCACAGCAAGGCCGGCTTTGCAGGTCACCAGTGTGTCAGTTTCAGGAGCTCAAAAGCAATGCCCCTGCGTTGACTGCAACGGCAAACTTCCTCTCTGAGAATAGACTCAAGCCTTAGGTTGGAGCTTAGTCCTTTGTCAAGTGGATCGGGCAAGAGGAGAAATAGAGGGAGGACAGGATGGGTCAAAGAAGGAAGGCTGGGACTTGGAGCCAGCTCTGCTGATGGCGTCCAAGAGAAAGACTCAGTATTTGTTAAGTTCCTTTGTCCAAGGCCACTACATTAAGGGCCTTCCCTTACAGTGTCTTGTTTGTTCTTCATACTTATCTCTAATATTAAAGGTAAAGAAAGCAAGGTCTGAGAGGTTGGTTATCTTGTGTTGGTCACTTAGGCAAGGATTAAACTGTCCCTTGAAAGCTGAGGATGGTAGTATGTTCCAGAGAGAGTCCCCCTCTCAGTCCCTTGGAAAGTGCCACAGTGAACTCCGACCTTCTGCCTTCCAAGGATTTATAACTGAGTGTCAAGGTGTGTCCTTTAAGACACATAACTGCACTAGCTCACTAGGGGACAGCTGTTATCTCCTTACTTAAACTGTAATCTCCTCACTTAAGATATAAATAAGATTTGTTTCAAGTTCTAGGTCATGGTCCATGAAAGTCCGGAGATTTGGTTTCAGTGGGAATAGGCCCCACAGGTTCATATGTTCGAGCAGTTGGTCTCCAGCTTGGAGCCCTGGTTGGGAAGATTGTTAAGGGAAGGAACCTTAAGGAGATGCAACCCTGCTAGAGGAAGCGGGTCCCTAGTGGGCAGGCCTTGGTATATTTTATAGCCCTGGCTACTTTGTGTTTGCTCTCTATGTCCTGACTGGATACACTGTGACCTGAACTGTCCCGGCTTGGTGCTTTTCCTGTCTGATATTTTGTCGCAGCCACAAAGGTAACTAATACAAAAACTATAGTTTGTAAGATAGTGAGAATTAAGAATCCCAACCTCAGGACATTTCACCAGCTTTGTTTGCCACGGGGGGGGGGGGGGGGGGGGGGTGGGGGAGGGGCTGGGGCGGGACTGGGGCGGGGCTGAGACTTGAAGCCCGGGTTCTTCCTGGATTCCCAAATGGAAAAGCGCCTTTCAGGCAGGGCACATGTGCGCATGCGAAAGACTTTATTAGCACCTTCGCGGGGGTGGAGATGCAGAGGGAGATGTAAATATAGCTACAAGTTAATATTTAGTGTTTCAATCACGTATTCTCCTGACACAGGGAGAGCTTCCACAGGGTGCCCCGGCTGTACACCTCGCGTTGTGCTTGGCCGTCCCAAATTCTTCCTGGTTTGCGGGGTTTTATTGAGTACTTTAGACTAGCTTTGAACTCCTGTGCCTCCTGCCTCAGTTTCCTGAGTGCTGGGAACGCAGGATGCACCGCCACCCCCAGCCCTACCCTGCTCTTTTCAGGATAACCCCTCTCTCCTCCATCTCTCCCCACACTCTGCTCCAGGGGCCTCTCTCTTAACTCCCATCTCAGTTAAGGTGAATGGAATCCTTGGTGTGTGGTGACCACAAATCGCTTCTCTGTTGCCTGAGGTGGGACCTTCAAAGGCAGGTGGAAGAGCAGCGGTTCTCAACCTGTGGGTCGCCCCTCCTCCTCCATGGGGAGTCCATGGGGAGATCACATATCAGATATGCGTATCAGATATTCACACTCAGATCGAGGCCGTAGCAATATTACAGTTATCAAGTAACAATGAAATAATTTTATGGTTGGGGGTTGCCACAGCAGGAGGAGCTGTATTAAAGGGTCACAGTGTTAGGAAGGTTGAGAGCCTCTCTCTGCATTAGCGCCTTTCAGGAGAGTGGCTGTGAACTGAGGGAACCTGCATGGGCCCAGTTCTTCCCGTGTTATACTGGCTTCTAGCTTTGTTTTACTTTTTATTGAATTATAACATACACACAAAAATGCACCCGTCATAGGTGTATAGCCCCTATAAATAATTCTCACAGTTAAGTCGGCCTGAGCCGCCAGTACCAGACATAGGAGCAGAGTAGACTAACAGCCCAGAACCCCCCAAACTGCTTCCTGTCACTGCCTTCCTCAACAAGGTGGAGGGTGCACTCCATCGACTGTGGGCTGCAAACATTTGCTTCACCTGGTAAATAGACTCCTTTAAAATAATCCTTCCTCTATAGCATCCTGTTAAGTGGTTTTGAGAAATGAACACATTTCTTGAGTTTAATTACAGAGATTTTATTTTGCAGGGCAAAGGCAAGGTCCATTAGAATAAGCTGACAACCATCAGATTAACAGGGGGAAAAGACGTGGGTTTATTAATGTGTGTGTGTGTGTGTGTGTGTGAGAGAGAGAGAGAGAGAGAGAGAGAGAGAGGAGAGAGAGAGAGAGAGAGGAGAGGGGGAGAAAAAGGGAGAAAGGGAGAGAAAGGGAGGGAGGGAGGGGAGAGAGAGAAGAGAAGAGAAGAGAAGAGAAGAGAAGAGAAGAGAAGAGAAGAGGAGGAGAGGAGAGAGAATGTGGGAGTGTCTTATCCAATAACCCAGTGGGGTTCTGTCACTGAGCCTTCTTCCCGGAGGTAAGGGAGAGGAAGAGAGCAGCCATTTTGAGTGGCTGTAAAGGATTATTAGGGGAACGAATGGGCCTGGATGGAAATTAGCCTGTAAAAACAATTCTCTCTAGAATCTGAATGAGCTAGAAGAGCAGACATTTTCCTGTGACAAAGTCCATCAGAGTGTGCTTACAGCCCCCAGTCTGCTTTTCTGTGCAGAGTGATGAAATTTCAGTCTGAGATGGAGACAATTTTGAGCTCTGTGTGAAGATCAAGGAATCCCAGAATCAAGCATATAATAATCTCCAAGGATCTTTAGTTTGAGACAATTAGCACAGCGTGCCACTGGGTATGGGGTGAAATTCTCTGGCCCCTTCAGGCTCCTTTATCTTGTGACTCTGTCGTGTGACTATGCTCAAGCTGATTTATTGACTGAATCATTCATGAATGTTCAAGTTGTTTTCCAATCTTGGGTTCTAAATCTTTCTAATCTTTGTCTCTGCTTCTAAAACAGATGTTTGCAAAACACCAGACATTCAGAAAGGGGCCCTAAACAGAACAGTTGGTCCTTCAGTCCATCCATCCATCCATCCATCCATCCATCCATCCAACCAGCCAGCATCTGAGGGATGCCTGTGATGTTCCAGGCATGGAGACAAGTGCTAACCTGGGAAAGTGTACAAAGCTGATATGTCCTGGTCCTCGTGGATCATCCGCAGAGAGATGACATTTAGACATTCAGGGCACTGCCAAGGGAGGACAGGAACCCAGCAAAGTTGAGGCTTAATGCTAAAAGCAGCAGAAGCCGCAGGGAGGGGGTTCAGGGTCGTGGGAATAGGTTGTTAGTGGGGGCCTTGAGAATGGGGAGGACAGTAGGTGGGGGCTGCAGGGGTCGGAAGGGCTGGGACTTCATGGGCCAGAGCCATGCTAAGGATTTGAGACTTCTTTTGGAAACATTAATAATTACCTAGAGGAGTGATTTGAACTGTTTGGCCATTAAAAAGTCCTTTCTGGGGGGTTGGAGAGATGGCTGGGCAGTTAAAAGCACTGACTGCTCTTCCAGAGTTTAATTCCCAGCAACCACATGGTGGCTCACAACCATCTGTAGTGGAATCCTATGCCATCTTCTGGTGCATCTGAAGACAGTGACAAGGTATATATATATATATATATATATATATATATATATATATGGACGTTTAAAAAAAGATAAAAAGAAAGACCCTTCTGGCTGCAGAGTGGAAGGGTTGGGGTGGGGCGCACCCTGAAGCAGAGGTTCAGGCAGGGCCTATAAAGAAAAGCACAATGCATGATCAGGGTAAAGTTGTTGTAGCTGGAAGACCTCACAATTGGTCTCCATTGGTGTGGACCTCACACCATACCACACCACACAAAATGAGTAGCTTGTCATTCGGCAAACCAGTGTCCTTCTTAGGGCCTGTTTGCTTAGCGAGCCCTGTGCTATTAACATAACACTTCCACTACCTTCTAATGCTGATTAAATCTGAACTGAGACTTGACTCAACATCTACCCAATTCCAAACCCCATGATTGCTAAGTGTCCTTGCCTCACTTCTGGCTCTACAGTCTCTGCTTCTTTGCTCTTCCTGAAAGGCACAGTGCTACGGCAGGGGTTCATGTGGTAGACTCTTGGTCTCCAGTATGAACCGTGTGGTCAGGAATTCAGAATAACCCAGTGCTGGTGCGTAAGGACCAGGGTGCTGTGATGTGGCAGAGAAACAGACAGATGACCACTCAGTGCCATTTCCAGGAGGACTTAACAACAGAAGTATAGTCCTGGCATCAGCAAGACCAGATGGATCGCTGTAGTTTTGGGTCACAATAAGGGAAACTTTTAAAAATATCTTTAAATTTTATTGCGTGTGTGTGTGTGTGTGTGTGTGTGTGTGTGTGTGTGTGTAGGTGGGGGGGACATGTATGGCAAGGTGCATGTATGGAGATAAGAGTGCATTTTGTGAAAGATGGTTTTCTCCTCCTACAATGTGGATCTTAGAAATTGAACTCAGGTCATCAGGCTTGGCAGCAAGAGCCTTTACCAGCTGAGCCGTCTTGCTGGCCCGCAAGAGGCATACAGATGTTAGGACAAAAGGAACTTCAGCTAGTATCAAAGAGCCAGGCGTATCCCTGGAGCCAGGGTCCAACTGTAAGGCTCATGGTTTTGTGGTTTGCAGTGTGTGCTGGGAATCTCTGCAGGAAAACAAACAAATGGACAAACAAACAACAAAACCGCCCCAAACCAAGGAGGGTCACTCTGAAGCAATCCTGAAAGTACTGCAGACAAGTCATCTGGAATACATACAAGATGGTAGGACCTTTAAGAAGTGGGCCCTAGTGGGAGGTGTTAGGGCTTGATCATTCTTAGTAAATTAGTACTGCCTTGAAGATTTGGATCAGTTGTATGGGATCAAATTGACTCTTATGAATGCAAGTTGTCATAAGTCTTATGACATAAGGTAAGGGAAGGGCACATGCCTGCCCTCTTCTGGGTGAAGCCAGTTTTCTTTCTCACAAGGATGGTGATGTCATGCTACTGGAACCTCCAGCCACCAGAAGCATGAGCCAAACAAAGGTCTTTGTGTTACAGGTTTACCCAGCTTTGGCTGTTTCGTTATAGAAGCTAAGTGTCTGGGCATGGTGACACTCACCTTTAATCCCAGCACATTGGAGGCTGAGGCAGGTGGGACTTCTAGAGTTCAAGGCCAGCCTGGTCTACATAATCAGCTCCAGGTCAAAATAGTTAATTACTTTTAAAGAAGAGGAAGAGGAGGAGGAGGAAGACAAGGATGACAATGAAGAAGTGGAGGAGGAGGAGGAAGGAGAAGGAAAGAGAAGGAGAAGGAGGAGAAGGAAAAGGAGGAAGAGAACTGGGTGTGGTGGTGCACACTTTTTTTTTTGTTTTTTTGGATTTTTTTTTTTTTTTTTTTTTTGAGACATGGTTTCTCTGTGTAGCCCTGGCTGTCCTGGAACTCACTCTGTAGATCAGGCTGGCCTCAAACTCTGAAATCTGCGTGCTGGGATTACAGGTGTGAGCCACCACCGCCCAGCTTGGTGGTGCACACTTTTAATCCTAGCAGAGTTCCAGGGCAGCCAGGGCTACACACAGAAAGCTTGTCTTGAACTATATAACTCTCCAACAAAGGAAAAGTGGAAGGAAGGAAGGAAGGAAGGAGAGAAAGAAGGAAAGAAGGAAAGAAGGAAAGAAGCACAAGATGGACCAAAACAGGAAGACTGGCAACTTCTGACAGAGTTGAGATGGGAGACCTTTGTATGACACCCACTGTTCTCTGACCTCTGACCTCTGTGACTCTGATGTGTTGTTTCACGGGAAGAACAAAGTTTCCATGATGCAACTGCTCGGCAAGTCACTTTGTGGCGTTCCCAGCCTCATTAGTTCCCCATATCCGCTTCATTCTTTCCCTGTGTTTTAATCTATCTGTCTAGCGCTCTGCAGCAGGCTCCCGCTAGCACCGAAAGCTGTCTACCCACTCAGTTGAGCCTGACTCATGCACCATATGTGCCCCAGTTTATCCACGTGGCTCTAGACACACACATTTTTTTTCCTTCCTCCAGGTCTCCTCCGCAGGCCTCCAAGTCGCCTGCAGTGGTATCCTGAATTCCCCTAGCAGCGCCACGGTGGCCGCCACCCCCGTCGCTGCTCACAGCACTCAGCCTGCTATAATTAAACAAACAGGGTTATTTGTGACATCCTGGTTTACACATCAACAAGTTATTTTCTCTGATTTTGCTATGGATGGATTTGCTCTGCTTACATTAAACAAAAACAGCTCACCCAAAAAATGCAGAATAAGCAAGGCGGATGAGACACGGCCCCGCAGCTGTGTCTCTTTCCCCAGGAGACGAGACCGACTTCTCCTTCTTCTTAACGCCTGGCTTTGTGGAGCTGAGCCAGGTTTCAAAGCTACAGCCAAGAACCTTGACCCCTGTAGCATCAACTTTTCCTGGGGGAGTTGCGGATGACAAACCAGAGGACTGATTCCACTCAAGTCTATCTTGGTGAAACAATGTGTTATCAGGCTCCCTTCCAGGCACATTGGTGAGGGTTACTTGCAGGGCTGTGGTTGGTCCTCAGAGAGCGGTATCACAAAAAAGTCTCATGGCTGCATAAATGGAATCCACCACTCTTCAGCTAACTTACGATCTCTGGAGACCATGCATAGCTGGGGCAGGGTTCCTCTTAGCTAGGAGAGAGCAGGGGGGAGTGGCTAGAGTCTCAGCCACTTTCTCTACTCTTTTTTTTTGTATTCATTTATTTTATGTATATGAATACATTGTAGCTGTCCTCAGACACACCAGAAGATGGCATCAGATCCTATTACAGATGGTTGTGAGCCACCATGTGGTTGCTGGGAATTGAACTCAGGTCCTCTGGAAGAGCAGTCAGTGCTCTTAACCACCAAGCCATCTCTCCAGCCCTTCCCTACCCTTTCAATAAGGGAACACCAACACTGCAGACTTTGTTGAGGGTCTCTTATAGGTAATCAGCTGCTCTGAATACAGAAGGTCGGGTGGGAGTTTATTTTGAGGGATTCCAGATTAAAAAGTCTAAGGAAGTGGCCGTTCTGGTTTAGTCTTGAATGTCATCTTGACACAGAATCACCAGGGAAGAAAGTTTTGACTGAGAAATTGTCTGGATCGGGTTGGCCTATGGGTCTGTCTGGATTGTCTTGGCTGTTAACCAGTATAGGAAGAACCAGCCCACCGTAGGCGGTACCATTCCCTAGTTTTGGGTCCTGGATTACACTAGAGTAGAGAGGGCTATCTGAGACCACAGTGAGCAAAGACTGTTTCTCTGTGCTCTCGACCGTGGATGAGATGTGATTGGCTGCTTGTGTTGCTGCCTTGACTTGCTCGCACGCGGATGGACTGTATTCTGAAGCTGTATGCAGAATAAACCTGTCCTCCCCATGGGCCTTTGTGTCAGGATACTCTATCAGAGTCGCTTTAGTGAAGCTAGAGAGGAAGTGGGACTGGAGACGTGGGGGTTCCCTAAGCAATGTGTCCTTCCTGGGGCCCCCTGACTCGGTGACTAGAACATTAATCACCTACCACATCAGCAGGTAGAGTTGTGGGGATGCCAGAATGTACCATCTCTACCCTGGTTACGATTACTCCTAAGTAGTTAGACTCTGTCTTCAAGAGAACCTACAACTTCTTAAAGATCTCTGGTCTATAACCCCTGCAGGGCAGCGTGGATCCTCCCCCTCAGCCCTCCCCCTGATTTCCCTTGGGAGCTCTCCTGCCTCCCAAGGCATCCCAGTGGTCACTGGGTATTGTCTGAGCCAACCGGAGAAACGCAGACAAGCTTTTGTACACCCCACCTCTTAACAAT